>NC_051286.1:6458270-7058270 GCF_015220745.1 Sebastes umbrosus
TGCCAGTGGGCGCCCTTGATTATTTTCTGCATTGAGGTAATAAATGAACGAATAAAGAAAAAAAGAAATACACTTTCCACCCCAGTAACGTAACTCTCATTGTAATGAAACTGACTAAACACTTTTAAGCCAACAATATTGACCGATTGTTTATTTTTATTGCACAGCATTGTTGAATACTCGATTCTGATTGGTCACTCACGGCATTCTGCGGTCTGTTATTTCTTTATAGCAGACCGTTGCTATGTATAGCAGACCGTTGCTATGTATAACAGACCGTTGCTATGGGCGCAGTTCTGATGTCGGACTCTGGCGGACCGTTTTTGTGTCAAATTATTTATTTCTTAACTAGGTAGCCGTGTAATAAACGGGATAATGTACAGCTAGCGGGTCATTGTTGTGAAATAAACCCCTTCAGGGCTTCGTGTCGGGGTCCACCCCTCTGCAGGATTGCCCTGTCTGGGATTCTTTCACAACAATGACCCGCTAGCTGTACCTTATCCCTTACATATTATGATAAATACATTTATGAAATAAAAATCTTAATTTTTAACTTAAAACCATTGGGAACTGATGTATGATGTATGATTTGGAGACCGCTAGGTGATGTGTGTTGTGGTTTACAGGGCTAGGGTTAGGGTTCAACCCACCCAGAACCCTAACCCTCCAAATCCAAATTTGGCCTAAGGCACCGAAAGGGCTAGTGCCGGCCCTGACAAGCTTTATATCCACTGAACGGTAACTCTTCTCCTCATGCACCAAAGCCAATAAACTCCTCAACTATGACTTAAAACTTTCCCCCACGTCCACCTCTTCCCGTCTTTGCAATCTCTCCTAATTTCTCATCTTGAACAGAAGCAGCTCTAAGAGCTCTAAAAGAGATAAACTCTGAGCTGACGGTGACTTTTGGCCGAGTGCATCAAAGCCTCTGATGCAACGATGGACTGAGGGAGGAAACTGGGTGCTTACTGTAGTCAGGAGGTTATACTCCCTCATTATATGTGTGTGGATGCAACCACATCTCTCACATTAAAGCATGTCACCACACAGCATGTTTACGGTGACTCGGGCAGCATCTTCTCACTGCTGCTGGTGGAGAGAGACTAAAAATATTTGCTGCCCTAATTCAACGCAACGTTACTGGGACAGAGAGGGAAGTGACAGCGAGCTTCAAAAGCCAGTTTGTTTCTCTCTTTCTCTGCTTTCTCACTTTCATCTGCCGTTTAGTGTGCAAATGGAGAAAAAAAATGAACGTCAATATGCTCACAAATCAATACATGCACTTACCAGCTAACTGTTGTCAAAAACAACATTGATACTAATGGAGCACTCTGGCCTGACAGATTGACACACACACACACACACACACACACACCATGTCTACTAGTAGCCTCCACTCTGGACCGACTGAATTATTGAGCAACAGTAAACAGGAAGAGAGGATCCCACTGGGAAGTGTGTGTGTGTGTGTGTGTGTGTGTGTGTGTGTGTGTGTCTGTGTGTGTGTGTGGTAAGTGGTTGGGTGGGAGTTGCCCCACATTTGGTTCTCTTTTATTGCTACATGTCTCATGACATGCATTCACACACGTAGGCACGCCCACCCATGTTAGCGTGGTGTGGATCTGTCTGTTAGCATCATGGAAGGATCACTGAACCGGGTCCACTGGGCACAGGATGGTTAGGAGCCCAACGGGCTAGGGAGCCCCGGACAGACCCTCTGTTTAAGGTTTTTAAAAAAACAAAATGAGACACAAAATAAAAGAGACAGAATATGACCAAAAAGAGACAAATATGACCATAAAGAGACACAAGATAATCAAAGAGACACAAAATAACCAAAAAGAGACAAAAAACAACCAAAAAGGGGCATAAAACGTCTACAAAGATAAGCAAAACGACCAAAAAGAGACACAAAATAATCAAAGAGACAGAATATTAACAAAAAGAGACAAATACGACCATAAAGAGACACAAAATAGGACCAAATAGGGGCATAAAACGTCTACAAAGGGAAGCAAAACAACCATAAAGAGACACAAAATAACCAAAAAGAGACAAAATATGACCAAAAGAGACAAAAAATTACCAAAAAGAGACACAAAATAACCAAAAAAACGACGAAATACGACCAAAAAGAGACACAAAATAAACAAACGAGACAAATTACGACCAAAAAGAGAAAAATATGACCAAAAAGGGGTGCAAAATGTCTCCAAAGAGATGCAAAACAACCAAAAAGACACTAAATATGAACAAAAAGAGCCGCAAAATGTCTACAAATAAATGCAAAATGACCAAAAAGAGACACAAAAAGAACATGAGGAGAAGCAAAACGTCTACAAAGAGACACAAAACGACCAAAAAGAGACACACAAAAACCAAAGAGACAAAATACGAACAAAAAGGGGCATAAAGCGTTTCATGGTTAGCACCCTTTGAGGGTAAGAACTGTATGAAGTATAACTGTATAAGAAGTATAAGAAAGTATTATGAAATAGGATAAATCTACTCTATAAACTGTTCTGAGAAGGTTACCTTCATTGAGAAAAAAATACACCATAAGTGAAGTAAAAATATTAAAGAAAGGCACACATACTGTAGAACTAATATCCATAATTTGTGTAACTAATGTCATTTTAACATTATCGAGGTGTAAAATACATAAAATAGACTCTCATTTAATGCTAAACTTGTACGCTACAGGCTCCTGAATACCCTAAAGATTAAATGGGAGAAAGATTTGTGGAGGAAGGTGCTGGACATAAGTCTTTACATCATCTATATGTGTGAGCCGTGTGGTGATAGAGTTCAACACAGAGCTTCATCTCCACTGGACCGAGTCTCTATCACAACATTGACACAACTCGGAGTTAAGCTGTGTGTGGCTCTGCTCCAGAGCAAATCTGCTCCAGTCTGACACAGAACCCGACTCTCACAAAGCCCCCGGGGTGAACATTTACATGAAGATAAAGACAAATATTCAGAATTCATCCACCCATTTTCTGCTGCTTATCTGGGACTTGGTGCTGGTGGTGGTGGAAGTGGTGGCGGTGGTTCAGTGATAGGGCAAGCTAAGTAGCCCAGATGCCCTGGCTTCTTCCTCCTGCTCCTGCTGGGGGATCCCAAGGCGTTTCCAGGCCAGATGGGATATATATAATCCCTCAGTGTGTTCTGGGTCTGCCCAGAGGAAATCCTTCCAGCTGGATGTGCCTCCAGAAGCATCCAGGGGGCATCTAATCACACACCCAAACCATCTTAAAGGGGCCATATCATGACAAACCTTTTGCAGTGCTTGTGCACATACATTCGGGTATCTGGAGCATGAATGTATTCAGAGAACTGGATACATATAGAGTTGCTCATTGGCGCATGAAGCCTAAATGGCTCGACTTCCATCTGGAAAAGTACCGGGATCTTGGCGGAGAGGCGTCCGAGATGATTGGCGGAGTAGCGTCCGCTCGGTCACATGACTCGGTCACGGGGTCCTAACGTCACGCCGGCGTCGCGGCTTGCTCTCCAGCCTCGGTCTGGGTCTCACTCACATGAACGGAGGAAGAGAAATAACTCCGGATTCAGCTATTAGTGCGTTTTACAACTTTAAAAACTTAATGATTTAAATAAAGGCTATTAGAGTGTTCGTACTGGGAAGTTGATTCACACCAAAAAAAAATATCCACTGAGTTACAGACGTCTCTTTCTCAATGTAAGTCTATGGGAAAAAGTATTTTTCGGCCCAAAGCATCACGTGACTGACACGGAAGTTGCAGTACCGCTGTTTGGCCACTGTGAAAGTCCAGATCGACGACCGGCGCACTTCCTGGGGGCTTGATCTGGAGTGCCTACCAACCATAGACTGTATATAGGAAGTGGACGTAGTCACCGTGACGTCACCCATTGGTTTGTGGTCGGCCGTTTTGAAGCCTCGAGTTCAGCATTTTGGCTGTCGCTTTTTTGCAACCAGAAGTTACACGAGGGTACAACTGAACGCCGTTCCTGGTCCATCCAAAAGTAACATAAAAGAGGTACCCTGTGCGTCGGTCTCCAATGCTGAGGGGCACTGACCAAGCGGCGGTATTTGAAGACTTGGGAGTGAGAATGGAGCGTTTCAGACAGAGGGTGAATACAGGTATATTCAGACAGACACTATGTGAAAAATAATGTGTTTTTTAAACATTAAAGCATGTAAACATGTTCTAGTAGAAACCCAAAATACAAGTATGAACCTGGAATATAGTATAATACTGTATGTCCTTTTTAACTGTCTCCTATCAATGCAAAATAGCAGCACTGCAAAAGAAACTCATCTCAGTTGCTTATGTCTGCGATCACTACCCAAATTTCATGACCTAAATCTAAAGGATGGTGCAGGAGGAGGCTGAGTAGGTGGAGGGAGTTTGCATATCAGAAGGGTGAACACTTTTCAGTAAATGAAGAGGTGGCTAACAGGAGTTTTGGATGGTTTTATCCACTTCACCTCCGTTTTTTCTACCAAATTAAAACGTTGTTGTTGTTGCATGTGTACACCTACAGAAAGCATTAGGCATAATCACTTTTTATCATGAGGCAGTTCAAGTGTTGCTAATGAACTAATTACTGTACAACTTCTCACGATGCTTCACGTCTTATAAAAAGCTTGAGATCAAAAATAGAAAGATGCCAAAGATGTGTCTGTGTCAGCGGGACAGTCTGCTGAACTCACTCACAGCCACCTCAGACAGTGATGCAGACTGACAGGTATATTGTGTAAATCGACGGATCTCCAGCACGAAGGGACTGTTCACATCTCGAATGACAGCGCACAACAACAACAAAGCTCGGCCTCTGAAGAACAAAACACCTCTTTCTCTGACTCCCTCCTTGAGAGCCTGATAAGAGACATGAAGGCGTTGTGTGGGCTGCTGGAGAGTGTGGGATAAAAGCATCAAGGGTCCACACACACGACACAAGAGGAGGAAGAAGAGATGACCGCATGCTGCCGGTAAACAGAGAGGTTTCAGTCACACGGCAGCAGAGATGAAATGAATATGAAGCCATGTTAGCAATAAAAGTTGACAACCTTCATCTAAATATGTCAAGTAAATCTGTTCCTATTAAGATCTTCAGAGGTTTACGATAATGTGTGCAGAGCTTTTACAGCATTCTTCATATTATTCTGATATACTGATGGCTGTTAGTGTTGCTTTCAGCTCATTCATCTCAGAGTTTCCAGGTCAAATACGTTGATACTATCACATTAAAGTCAGACATTTTCTAATTCTACATAATGACTTTAAACCTGAACATTTTTAGCTGTTGAATTAATTGCATATACATTCTTTCCTTTTCTATTCAACTTAGAAATGAAAAGAGACTTAACAGAAAAGTTCTTTTATTAAAATGTTTGTATTTATATATGTGTCTATATGGGTGTTTTCTAAGGTTGGCTCATACAGCGGTTACCGCTGATAACGCCGTGCCGCGGCCCACGTTGGTGGGACCGCGTTGTCAGGGAAGCGTAAATCTTGATTTATGTGGAAAGCTTTTAGCCTCGTTTTTACTTTATGACGGTCGCACGGACATGAGCTGATGTGGAATCGTGACGAGGAAACGTTTGAATCCTTTATGCTCTGTGCGGGTTTCTCCAAGTTCTCTATTCACTCCGCCCATCCGCATCCGAGTAGTTTGAAAAATGTAGATGTGCAGGGACAAAAAGGGGCGAAAACCTGCCACATGGAACCCCTGCGAAGGGCCGCGTCTGACGGTGTGACGTCACTTTGGCCGTGCGGACATCACGACTTGCAGATGGGGCAAGCATAAATCACGTTTAACACCCACCTTACGGTTCCCCCCAGGTTAAAACTGCTCCGACAGCACTGTTGCTGTTGTTGGCGCTATTCGTGTTGTTAGCACCGGTAGCCGCTACCCGCCAGCTCAGACATCTCAGACGGCTGTGTGGGTTGTAGCTGCTGCGATAGTGGGCCAATCATACAGTGCATTAAATCAAAGAATGCTTGCTGCGTTTGGCTTCCAGCAAAACCAGACAAATAGTCTTTTTCTTTTTCTAGATCTGAGCACAAAGAGGATCGATTGCAGGTTTCGTTTGACTGGAGATGGTTTCGATACTAATTGGTGCTGGGTTATTTCGGTCGATATACTTTAAAGGTATCAAGTGCCAATACTCAGCTCTAATCGTGGCTCAGAAGCAGTAAACATTCAAAACACAGAAACATGTGCTTTTTTTTGGCAACCTGTATCCCCCTGAATCCTGGAGATACTGAACGATGGTCTCATGTTTAAACCCATTTAGCTCTTTGCAAATGAACTCTTACAGGCACAAAACCACAGCAGGCTCCAGCTGTCCCTGATCAGACACCAATTTAGGTATCGCACACTTTCTCCTCTGTAGCAAATCCTTGAAAGGAACCCCAGGTGATTCAGCCCACACATTTTTCCACCTGTACAAAGATGACTAATCTGCGGCCTCCTCCGCATTAAACCTCTCCTCATCTGCAGCCAGACTGCAGTCGCTGCTGCGCCGGCCTCAAACAACCCCCCAACAATCGCTGCAGGTGGACAGACTGAAACAAGCGCAGGTCAACTCACAGCGGCGGAGGTGACAAACAAAACACAGTCTGATCATAGCTCTCCCAGCTCAACTGCTTGTTTTGTTGCACTAATGAGTCAGATGTTTATTCTTATGACAGTCAGATACATGTGTTAAAGCACTTTAACACTGAAAAAGCCTCGTTTTATTTGGACTGTGAAAGTATTTACTCCTGGGGAATCTGTGCAGGGATTTACTGAGACTTCACAGAGGTAAAGCTGCTTTTCTTTATAATCTCTGCTGACGATCAAAAAGCCTCCGGACAAGACTGTATTATCAATGTGATGATACGGACTATGACAGCTTAGAATAGAGGCAACTTTGACTTTGACTCTTTTTCTCTTTGTCATGACTTTGAGTGAAACTGTCAATATGGCAGGCTATACATATACTGTACCTTGTTGAGTCCTCGATTGTTCAGTTTCCTGCAAAAAAATAGAGATGATACTTGTTATTGTTTGGTACCAGGAGAGGGAATATCAATATGAGTGATGCTTTTCTCACTGCACAAGGGTGATTCATTTTAGGATTATTTTAGAATCCATGTCCAAACACAGAAGCATAATAAGGTAAAGTGAGCATGGCTCACATACCCCCGCTCACTGCTTGACACCTACTAAAGTAGCGTCCAAAGGTTTTGCCCTTTAGGAACTAATGGAATTAGTCTTTGAGCACAATGTAGCTTGTTATTAGCTCACCTTCCTCAAGACTTCTAACCCCCAAAAGGCACAACTAGACCACACTGTCAACCATCATACCAAATTTGAAGTTCTTAAGTTAAATAGTTTCCGAGTTCTGCTCCAGAAACGAAACGGACCAAAGGACACATGGAGCGCTATACACGTATGTAAGCATCAAAGTTCATTCTTGATCGTGGAAATAGAAGTTGGGAAAAATAACCAAAATTCAAGGTCAATTTACGAGCTTTTTTTCAACTGTATCACACCGGATTGAGTTTGCTCAGTGTTGGATTTGGCGGCATGTAGTGGTGTGTTTGCAGATTGCAACCAACTGAGTACCCGTACGCTCACTCCTCGCTTTCCAAGACAGCGGTAACGTGAGCCGCCGAGTGCAAAACCGTGGTAACTCGGTTCGCCTCGCTCAGAGGCCATCCTTACCATAATAACACTACTTTAGGAAAACATATTTACGAATATTATAATCCATTTCTGCTAATAGATTCCCCAAATGTTACACACTGGTCCTTTAATACTGAGGCTAAATACACATTACCCATTTATGGCATCAAAAGCAAACATTTATATACAGAACAGCCTTATTTCTACATGATCATAGCTCTTGAAATCACACTTAATCTCACAACCTGGAAGTGTTCAGTAAAACAGTGATGCAGCGTTCTCAGGCTGAGCTTTTCACCCACTGACTTTAGTTCCAGTATAGTGTAACAGTTTAGATTTAGAAAGATCTCTAACCTGTAAAAACATAATGCTGAATTATGTGACTATCATCTCTCTCAGTGGTGACCAGCTACTGCATAACGGTGGCAGAAGAAAACAGAGGCGAGGTGGTTTGTGGCTCCAGCTGGGAGAGCAGTTAAAGTGCAATCAGGTGAATCAGTGTGATAGAGGAACAATAGGAGCCTGAGGCAGATGCAGTCCAAACCCCAGACCTCTACCCTCTCTAGTTACTCACTGCTAGATACAATCACACATCAGACACTCTGCAGGAGAAACTAAATCCACGGCCTCTCTCACTGGAAAATGATAGGGATTATTGATAGGGACAGAGCAGGTTAATGAACATCAGTATAAATTACAAGATGTAAACATGTCAAAGTTAGCAAGAATACTAATTTACATAATTTCTGACTAATTATATTGGTTGCTGTTAACCCTGGGGAGGTATAATTATCAGAAAATTACTTTTTTTACCCCCAAATTGAGGTATTTATTGGACATTTTGACAGGTTTTTAAGAAATATTATGCAAAATAAACGTGCATGATTTTTTTGTTTGCATCATATTTGGCTTTCATAGCAATTTATTGATCTTAATTGGGGGGTTTTTTAGATGCAAAAAATATTCTTTTAATTGCATTTATTAATGTATTTATCATTTTTTAATTATATTTTAAAGATATAGTATTTTCATATATAAACCGTATTTACATTTCATTTATATCATACATATACCATACCATAATACACACATGTATATTATCAATATTGATCTATTGTATTTTTATCTATGTAATAATTATTTGTACTATAGTGTAAGTACAAGTGAGTACACTATAATAAAATAAGGAATATTAATATTCTATTTTTTAAAATTAGTTATTTAATATTTAATAATTTCCCAATAATAGCCTATAATAAATATATATATATATATATATATATATATATATAAATAATAATAATATAAGAAATATAAATAAATATAAATAATAAATATAAAAATATAAATAAATATAAATAATAAACAAATAAAACAAATCTTTACTCAAAAACATACGCAAGAAATCAAGAAAATGAAAAAGCAAGAGCAGTAGAGTGCAGAAAACACAAACAAATCAACAGCACCACAAATCGATACGGCATTTATTTATTTCAGAAACTTTAATACTGTGATCACTGCAAATGTCTTTTTCATACCTTTACATTTTACAAAGACAATGGATCCGGGATGTAAACAGTATATTTCCAATCCTGTAAAACTTATGGTCCTCTTGAAAACGGTGTGCTTTATCTGCCGTCAGAGCTGATCACTGTACTGTTTGAGTTTGTTCTTCCAGCGGAGAGGAAACCAAACGGATCACGACACGGCCGTGTAAGCCGTGACTCCTCTTCCTCCCCTGCTGCAATCACTAACCTGGCAGGTTGTGCTCGACTGAATACCAGCATCCTCTACAGAACAAACAACATCCAGCCTGCTCTCGTCTGATCAGCGATGCTCGAGGAAAACACGGGTTCAGGTTGTTTTTTTTGAAGTGAATAAAGTCGAGCACCTTCCTCTGTTTGTCAGGAACTGCATTGGCAGGAAAACAACGGAGCAACATCCAAGACAAAGATTGCACAGGGATGGATCAATTCACCCTTCTCATCCAAAAAACCTGTCAACACAATCCTTTTTATAAAACATTGTGCAAAGGTTCTTAGAAATAAAAAGATATTACAAAATGGAACATTTGAACATCTGAACATTCACATTTCCCTCTGAAAAGCACCAAAAAACAACTGTAAAATAACTTTCACACTGGAGTAACTGCTGTGTGTGTGTGTGTTTATGTCTTTGAATAAAACTGTATCGAACATCCAACTCGATGCACACTTTTAAAGATGCGAGCAAAACATCTGCACTGCACAGTTTGTCATTTGGCCATACTTCATTTGAAAATACAAAAAACTAGAGCACTTTCCATGTACAATAAAATACGAAACATTACCTATTAGTCATCATTTAAGCATCGACGAGCTGTGGTTCTGGTGCTCGAAACAACTTACAGTCAAAACATCCTGGATCTCTGCCTATAGAACTCAGATTATCGGTATATTTGGAGGATTTCACATTAGTGGATGACGACCAGACTGCTTTACACAACTGGCCAACTTGTTAAAACAACCAAATCTGAGGAAAACAACGGTCAACTGGTGTTATTAAAATCCACAGAGGCTCTTAAAACAGAACCTATTTTCATCTATTTGTTAAGAGTTCACTCACCTCCCTGCAAAACTGCAGAGCTGAGTGTCTGTTATAGTAAACATCACATTTCTTTAGTTTATAATCTCTTTACATTCAGACCGGGGTGCCGTTTTGTGCTTTACGCTGCCGGGTTTTAATTGCATCAATTTAAGACGCAAATTTACTCTTTTTCATGAAAAGGGGGGAGGAAGGATTTAAGGCTTATATTACACCACGTTTGTGAACAGTGACCTGAAATAACCCCAACACAGACACCTGGCTGGGGAAATAGCTTTCCTGCTTTAGTTGTAAGTAGCTTTGTGATTTAGGGGAACATTTCATCCAATACGCTCTGACTACAGGCGCCAGCTGCCCTGAAAGATATACTGCATGCAACTGAAGGCAAAGGCACACACTAGGGCTGTCCCCAATACCGCTTTCTGGGCTTCGGTAAGTAATGTTCGAAGGTATTCGAAGCTTCTCTTTGCGGCGCGGCGCGGTGTCTGTCCGTCACACACGCACCTCTACACACAGCAATATTCGTCCGAGAATAACTAATAAAAATGTTGTGTGATTATTCCTTATTTCATGGGCTATATTGGGATTTATACATTATTATAGAGAGGCGAAGTCCCGTCCCTTCCGGTGGACCACCATGGGACCTTATTTCGGAAAAAATATGTCAACACAAGAGACAAATCATTTTTGATCCCATTTGAATTGCGCCATGAATCACACATATGATGTTTGTCAATTTAAAAAGGTAATTTTGCAAGTCAAGAAAGTTGCAGTTTGCCTCTTGACCACCGTACATATTTTTTTTCCAAGGGGAGGGGCTTCGCCTCTCTATAGCATACTTATATATATAAATATATATTAGGGCTGTCAAAGTTAACGCGATAACACATTGACGCAATTGATCTTTCGGAGGTTGTAGCGGGCTCAGTTTTAAAGCTAGAGTGAAGATAAAGGCATCATATGAAACTAGAAAACCTAAAGAATCCATTGGTACCAACCATGTCATACTAGCTTGTTGTGAAGGAGGATAAATAACGCTCCAAAGTTATGCTAAATTTTGTCAAGGAAAAACTGGCATGGCCATTTTCAAAGGGGTCCCTTGACCTCTGACCTCAAGATATGTGAATAAAAATGGGTTCTATGGGTACCCACGAGTCTCCCCTTTACAGACATGCCCACTTTATGATAATCACATGCAGTTTGGGGCAAGTCATAGTCAAGTCAACACCCTGACAGCTGTTGTTGCTTATTGGGCTGCAGTTTGCCATGTTATGATTTGAGCATATTCGTTATGCTAAATGCAGTACCTGTGAGGGTTTCTGGACAATATCTGTCATTGTTTTGTGTTGTTAATTGATTTCCAATAATAAATATATACACACATTTGCAGAAAGCAGCATATGTTCCCACTCCCATGTTGATAAGAGTATTAAATACTTGACAAATCTCCCTTTAAGATACATTTTGAACAGATTAAAAATGTGCGATTCAATATTTTAATCGATTGACAGCCCTAGTACACATATATATAAAAAAACTAAACGAAGTATTTGAATATCGATTTGGAGGTTGATTACCATGGCAACGGTCAAAGCTTCGAAGTATTCGGGTCAGCCCTAGCACACACGCACATTTCCATACACGACTTCACACACTCTGGTCCCTGTCTGGAGGCTTATTATTCATACGAACAAGAGAAAGCAGCAGATTCCCCCGTAAAGACATTTATGAGGTCTACAACTGTGACTATGATTAAAACTAGTGTGTGTGGTGTGTGGTGTGTGGTGTGTGTGTGTGTGTGTGTGTGTGTGTGTGTGTGTGTGTTACCAGGTGTGTTTATTTTTCTGGATGTAGAAGAAGAAGAGCCTTTCCCTTTCATCTGCTCCCCAGGTGCTGTTTCAAAGGCACGTCCCTGCTCTGCCTGGGAGTAAATGACCAAAATAAGTGACTGTAGGCACGGCTGGATAGACTGATGTACATTCACACTATGACAACACACACTGCCACCGGTACAGTAAGTAGCTCCTTTCTTATCATGGAGATTTTAACCATATAAGTTTGTTTTTAATTACTTTCTCCTCACGTTCCCAACTTTATACTGAACCTGAGGAAAACTATAAATTTAAAACACGTACAAGTACACCTAAAGTCTGCTCCCTTTTATCAAAAATCAACCTTTTGATTGTCTCTCGAAGCTGGCTTATCATTGTTCTTCCTGTTCTGTTTGTGTGTTTGGCCTCCCGGTCGACTGATTGTTGAAGAGGCGGTGGGAAAAATACAGAGTGACTGGCAGCACATTTAATAATCATGACATTTCCACTGGTCACCACTAGAGGGCACTGTTAAGCAACACGACAGCAGGCTCGGGCACCACGAAATACAACAGAATACAGAAGAAAAAAGCATATAGTTTCGCCGGAATTAAGAAAGAAAGCCATTTAAATAATAATATCGCTAGTGACCTTTTTCTTGAGGAACTAAACACTGATGTCAGTTGTACTGTACGAACAGAACAACTTATTTATTGGAATTATAATACAAGGAAATAAATTAAACCTGGGAAAAATAACTTTTCCCTCCCAAAAAAATGTCATTCCTTATCAGCTCTCTGTATTCCAGATGGTGGAGTCCTCTCTTTCCTTTTTTCCCAAAGCTTGACTGCTTTAATGGAAGAAGATGGAGTCTTTTAATTAAATCTTTTCCCAAGTCGAACTTCTTCCCAGAGCAAACTCTCCCTTTTGTTTTTAAAGAGTCCTGACTTCTTCCTATTGCTTTTAAGACACATACAATTGGGATGGAGCAAAGCACTCTGGATATCAGTCATGTTTAATGGCTTATAAATATACTCCTCTGTCAGGGGTTTGTGCTGTAGAGACAGACGGGACGCTGTAATCCAGATCTGAGGAAAAAAAACTGTACAAATCCGTGTTTCCCTTCTGTTTCAGAGGCGACCTGCTTCCACGATGACCCTTCAGTGGTCTTTACACTCCATTTACATGTGAAGGAAATGAAAACGTCTCCTGTGTCCAGCTGTCTTGAGGCTTCAGATTCATTATGTTTGTGTTATAGCGAACTCCAAAGTGGCAGGACCGGCAGATTTGTTGTCGTACCTGTCTGACGTCGCATGGCGTGGATGTCTCTGCTACCCTCTGCTGTGGCGGGTTCGGTTTGGCACTAAAGACTCACCTTTCAGAGAAGCTGGGCAACGTTAGAAAAAAAAGGAGGAAAAGGCCAGATATGGACTGTAGGTTGTCTCTAAAAAGGAGAAGCATCCACTGAGAGAGCATGGCAGGGGGAGTCTGGTGTGCTTAGATGAGGGAGAGGCAACGCTGACCTCTTGAGAAGGAGGAGGGAGAGGGAGAGCTTCCTCTTTGTTGGCAATTTTGCAAAAACAATTTTGGCACAGCGAGATGAGAGAAAGATCAATTCAGCAACGCTCTCTCTGGAGAGTAGAGGTCAGTCCTTCATTATCTGATAAACAACTTTTATCTTGAGTCTCATCCTGAGAAGTTTACAGAGGGGTCTGTGGAGGCCGGTCGACAATATTACCCGCTGATGCTTGAAGCCAATGGAAGATGGTCGAAAGTTTTCTTGCGCTCAATTTCTTCTTCCCCCCTTTTCTGCCTCTCCGTCCAGTCTGTGTGTGCTGATGTATGCGTTTGTGTTGGTGCGTGCGTGAGTTAAAATATGCAGGTGCGGAGTCAGTTCATGTCGATGGTGTTGAAGACCCACTCTGTGAACTTCTTGAGCTTGGCGGCGGAGGTCTGCGACTCCTCCTGCAGTCTCTGGTTGTCCTCCCACAGCCTCTTGATCTGACCCTGAAGTCTCTGCTTCTCCTCTCGCTCCTGTGGAGAAAAAGGTTGGGGACAATTAATACCAGTTATTAAGCTGTTAAAGGGATAGTTCAGGTGTTTTGAAGTGGGGTTGTATGAGGTGCTTATCCACTGTCAGTGTATTATCTACAGTAGATGATGGTTTGCACGCCCACAGCATTGAGAAGCAGACAGGAGTTACCGCACAGGAGCAAAGAAATGTACTGCTGTGGACCGGGCTGGCAGCAAAATGTATTTTAGCCACCTAAAAAATCAATATCAATTTAAGTGTACACTATATTTAGAATATTTTCAACGCTTTACCTTGCCGTGAGACAGCCCGTTTCCTACGCTGTATCCATCGATGCTCTCGCTAAAGCCACCAGACTCCATTGAAAATATCTGTAATTTTACCTCACAGAACACAGGGGTTGCTGGTCTACCGCTGCCTCGATCAGTTAGTTTGTTTGTGTTATTGTGTAACTTTGGTGAATCGGAACTAACCAAAGTCACACAATAACACAAACAAACTAACCAATCGAGGCAGCGGTTGACCAGCAACTTCCGTGTTCTGCTAAGTAAAATTATTGTTTTTTTCAATGGAGTCTGGTGGCTTTGGTGAGAGCATAGAGAATGGCTTCAGTTCCCCGTTGGAAACAAAGACTCTAAAGTTGTCTGACGCCAAGGGAAACCTGCAAAAATATTCTAAATATAGCGTACACTTAAACTGATATTTATTATTTTAGGTGGCTAAAATACTTTTTCCTGACAGCCCCGTCCACAGCTGTACTTTGCTTTGCTTCCGTACAGTAACTGCTGTCTGTTTCTCCAAACTGGGGGAGTGCTGACCACCATCTACTGTAGGTAATACACTGACTATGGATAAGTACCTTATACAACCCCACTTCAAAACACACAAACTATCGCTTTAACATAGGAAAAAACAATAATGGAATGAGTGTCCAAACACTCAAGAGTCAACGTAAACACTTTACTGTGTGTATAAATATAATAAACAGTGTTTAGTGTTTACATAAACATCTCAGGTCTGCAGACAGTGAGTCACACTAGAAGGGAACTTGAGGGCTTAGTGGGTAGATTTTATCAGTTGACATTTTGAACCCGCCAAAAAGCACAACAAAAGTAAATCCCTCGTTGGTTTGCATGAACATAAATATCGAGGCACTTTAAGAAAACAAGTGAAACTGTGGGGAGCTTGGCTTCATGCCGTCAGTCAGCTTGGAGCTGATTGCTTCTGGCTCCGGGAGGTGAGAGTGAAGCATATTAGTTTTTCCTGGTGTCAAACTCATCTACTGCTATTTACTCAAAAATATTAAAATGCAGACAGCTTTCCAGTATTTCACAGACAGAAGAGAATTTACTGAGAATTGCGTAAGAAATAAATCAGAACCTGACTGCAGCAATGTTGAAGCTCTTCACTGTTGAGAGCTCGGAGTAGTTAACGGCTCACAAAGTCTGCAACTAACGGCTAAAACTTTTAAAAAGTGCAGAGGGCTACAACAGCAGACGACCTTTCAGCTTCCACTCCTGTCAGCTAAAAAGTAGGTGACAGCATTGAAAACATTGATGCTGCCTTTATAAGTAGAATTAGGTTTGAATATGGATCCACCTGAAGACTTTTCGGAGTAAGTGAATATGATATTTGTAGCATAAATCAGACAGGCATCGTTCGTAGCTATACCTACAAAAAGTAATGCACTGTAATTCGCACATATCCCACAAAATCAATTTGTATGTAAATATAGGAGTGATAAACGTTGCTTAGGGAGGAGGTCATGGTGGATGAGTGGGTCAAAAAACACTCATTGGCCCAGGAGACCGGCGTTCCTGCCCCGTGTGAAACCAGAAGCCAACGTTGATTTATTCGTCACGAAAGTTTCGTACTTAATATACGCCACTTCCGTAGTTATTTTAAGCCAAACCACGATCTTTCCCTAAACCTAACTAATTAGTTTTGTTGCTTAAAGATAAGTGTGTGAAATGCATCACACACACACGCGTCTAAAGCAAGCAACGCATCCCTTTTACCACAGTGGACGCAGTGGAAGTGGCTGAAATATTGATACAAATTGGAAAAAGAGTGTTTGAGTGGATGGGAAACCATTTGAGTCCATTAGTTTAAATGATTCTTATAAGAATACAAAGAGCAAAATTAAACCGCTGAACTCCTTCCAGGTGATTTGAAGTGAAAATAATAGCTGGAGTGATTGCAGTGAAATCTGAGTCAGCATTTAACAACGATCAGCAGCACAGTGGAACCCAATAACAGCGGCAGCGCTCAACTGCTGACTGTGTGTTTTCTATTGAATGCAAAATATGTATTTACACCCCCAACTTCCTGTTCCAGTGTATGCAAATTAACTGTGGCCTTCATCCCTACTGGCACTTGAATAGAGAAGGGGAGCCAGAGGATTATCTTTTAGCACAACACAGAGTGCAGACTAAAGTTCCTTATACACTGAAACAAAAACAACTACAACTGTATAAATGCAGATGTTTGTGTTTTCTCTCCCACCTTCTTCAGATCCTCCTGGAGCATCTTCACCATGGCCTCCAGCTTGGTGACCTTCCTCTCCAGCCCTATGTGACCTTCACTGTGGACCAGACAGAAACACAAAGGAAGCCTCGTTAAGACAGGCAGTAATAGAGAGATGATATATTCAATGATGACCTCAAGACTCGCTGCAGTTTACACTGCAGGCCCTCGACTGTACTACCCACTGGTTTACTGTTCATTCTCTACATTCATTCACTCTCTACCTGTATATTAGTTTCTGTTCATCCTGTATTTTCTGTATAATCGGTTCACTACATTGATTCATCTACTTATATCTATACACACTAGAGCTGTAATGATTAACTGACTAATCGGTCGCCATCTCTTTTGATAATCAATTAATCGTTAAAGTAATTTTTCACGCAAAAATGGCCTCTCAAATTTGGAGATTTCATCTGTTTTATATCATATTAAAGTGAATATCTTTGGGTTTTGGACAAAACAAGACATTTAAAGACAACACCTTGGACTTTGAGGAACTGGGATGGACCTTTTTCACTATTTTCTGACATTTTACAAATGATTAATCTATTAATCTAGAAAATAATTGACAGATTATAAAAATGAAAATGTTGTTGCAACCCCTAACACACAGTTGCTTCTGTTTGCACTTTCTAGTTAGATGCTAAACTGCATCCTGTACTGGTACTTATTGCATGCAATTACATTGAAGTTGCATCCAATCTAATCTAATATGACACCAAAGGACTTGAATTTTTCATTTATTTAAAATGTATTTAACCAGCAAGAGCCTCTTGAGATTAAAAAGCTCCTTTACAAGAGTGTCCTGGCCGAGACAGACAGACAGCAGCACATTAAACTAAGTTTAAGACATATACAACATATAACAGTTACAGACAATAAAATAAAAAAAAAACAGAATAAATATACCAAAAGAAGACTGAGGTCAGATCCAGGATGGATCACATAGGGGCAAAGTACCTTCCTCCAACTCCTTCAATCTATTTTTGAAAACACTTAAAGAGACCAGCTCTTCTAGACTAAAAAACAATCTGCAACGAATCAAGCTGCAAGAGCAGCATACCTGCTGTACAGTAAAAGCCCTTTTTCCCATTTCAAGAAAGACATTGGGGACAGATAGCAAGTCTTGTGAATATGTCACAGAGCAGAGACGGTAACTTCCAGCATTTTTTCAGATGGATAAATTTACATAGATAAGAAGGAAACAAGTTAAAGGTCCCATGTCGTGCTCATTTTCAGGTTCATTCTTGTATTTTGTGTTTCTACTAGAAATGTTTACATGCTGTAATGTTAAAAAAAATACATTATTTTCCTCATACTGTCTGTCTAAATATACTTGTTCTTACCGTCTGTCTGAAGCGCTCCGTTTTAGTGCATTTCAATGGAATTGCAACGGAATTGCGTTGCTAGGCAACAGTTTGGGTCCATGTTTACATCCTGTCAGCTGATGTTATTTACATACACTGCAACAGGAAATAAACTGGGATACATTTTCGATGTTTATGTTTAAAACCGTGTAATGGTCTAAATATTGTATATTTGTGACATCACAAGTGGACATAAATTCTAACGGCTTGTTTCAAATGCGCAGTTTCTGAATACGGGCTGTGTGTATTTCTCCGTATATTGAGCGTTTTGAGAGTTTAACAGTATTTATAAAGCACTTAAACCTGCTTTATAACGTACAAGACCTGAAAATCTCACCTTTTACAATATGGGACCTTTAAGAATATTAGCTGTATAATTTTAAATACAGGAGCTACACAATGAGAAGACTCATTGAAGTAGAAGTGCAACACTAGAGCATACAGTAAGGGTGTGTTGTTACCTAGATGAGGGCCGTGACAGCGGAGCAGGCTGCAGCTCTATGTGGGGCTGTTGGGGACTGGAGGCACCGCTGCTTCGGTGGTTTGAATCTCCGAACACGTAACTTCTCTGTACTGGAAGGAGAGAGAAATGGACATAAGGTGAAAACAAGTCAAGTTACAAATACACAGAATCAGCAACAAGTGCAGGTAGATGAATGATGAATAAAAAAAATGCCTTTAACTGAAAATATAGGTAAGTCTATTCATATTGTAAAATACATACATACATGGTGTTAACACTTTACTTAATTTACACTTGTGCAAAGGAGATAAAAGAAAAAAACGTGTGCACTGTAATACCATAGTGTGTGTTTCTTTCACTCTCGAAGGTGTTGGCCACATCCACCAGGTGAGTCCACTCTAGGGGGCTGTCCCTGTCCTGAGACGGGAGGGGCATCAGCTCCTGAGGGAGGGGTCCACGGTGACGCTCCACCAAATCCACCAATGAGGTGTCGGATGCTGAAAGGTCGCCTGGAAACAGAAAAGAATTGAATGTAAAATGATCGTTTCTATGGGTGTTGTGTGTTTTCAATCAAAAGGGGGCAGCAGATACACATCTGGAACATTAGCTAAATCAGATGTATCACACGCTCATTCAGTTTATTACTATTTTTTATCATAATTAAAACAGATCACATGACTTAGTGTGGATGTATAAACCTCCTTGTCTTGCTCTGCTTTCACATAAAAATGGCTCTATGGTTACAAAATATTACAAAGCACCTAAAAACATCTTTTCCATGTGAATGGACTCCAGCTGTTATAAATACCTCTATAGACAAGATACCTACACTCCTCCTCCTCCTCCTTACCGTGGAGCTTGACTCCCAGTTTATAGGAAGGCCGTCGGAGGGGAACGCCGCGGGTGGTGGGTGAGCGTGGGAGGGTGGAGCAGCTGAAGAGAACATCGGCGCTGAGTGTCGGCTCAGTCACGGAGTCGCACAGAGGAGGCAGGCGTTGGCCACGATAGATACTCTCATCTGATAGGGTACGATGGAGGGAGCGGCGGTGGCTCAGATGCTGGCTGGGTGGAGATTTCTG
Organism: Sebastes umbrosus; assembly: GCF_015220745.1. NCBI lineage: Eukaryota > Metazoa > Chordata > Actinopteri > Perciformes > Sebastidae > Sebastes > Sebastes umbrosus. Next base: position 6,477,797 of record NC_051286.1, read on the forward strand.
ACCGTGCTGCACAGGATGGAGGGAAGTGATGGGGATGTGTTATAATAAAGATCTGAACCCATGCATTATGTGGGTAAACATCTGTATAGAGAAGGTTTAAGGTTCTTTATCTGTCATTTGTCAGTTCTAGCAAAGCAGTCACTGGCAAGGAAAATCTTGGGTCTCAGGTTCCTTCAACAATGCTCATAAAATATGTATATAGAAAAGGAGAAATCACACAAAATGATAATCTAAGGCATAAAATATAGGGCTTAAATATAAAAATAAGTAAATATAAAATAGTAATGTAAATGTAAATGTGTAATTTTGTTAAAGGCAGTATTTCAGATGGGAAAACTGAATGTAAACAGGATGTAGTATGTATAGATAAGTAGTAAATATGTTTATATACACAGAGGTGTAACAGTTTGTAAAACAGTATGTAAAGTACATAAAGGTAAATAAAGGTAAAGTGAAATCTAGTCCAGTTTAAAGGAATACTTCAACCACAAAATGACCATTTGTATATCAATTACTCACTAAAGCTGTAAGTGTTAGTGATGTTAGGATGTGTTCTTCTTATGTGTCTGTTAATTGGTTGTTCCTGTAACTAGATTCACAAAGACGTACCTTTTCCTTGTGTCTGCGTGGCGGCGGAGGGCTGTCTGGGGCGCTGTGTCTCTTCGTATCCTCCTCCATAGTAGATTTGGCGTGAGGTTGTGGCGAGTGCATATCCCGAAGAGAGGGCCTGGCTGCCGGGGTCGGAACAACCTCCACTCCTCCCTCTCCTGGAGACTTCCTAAAACACACAGACAGACGATTCAGCAAACACAATCAGGACACAAATTATGCACACCGTCTCTGTATTCTAATAATAACATTGATAAATAATGAAGATCATTCAGCTTCAAAAGAAGAGCTTTTAATTGGGAAATTGCATTCAGTTGCTGTATTAAGCCTTTAATGTAATACCCTCTTCAACCACAAGGGGGTAATCAAGTAGTACGCATATTATTACTACCAAAAGACATTAATAGGAAAGAACAGTGGGTGGACAAGTAGTGGGATCAAATGCAGTGTTACAGCATCTTACATCCTACAATAAACACTATCATTGTAAAGCTGGTAATGTTTTATACAATATACATAAAGGGATGAAGAGCAGTCTGAAATAACAACACTTCATCATCACCTCTGGCACCGTCTCAACAATAATGCAACAGTATGAGCTTTATAAAAGGTAGTATTGATTGAGCATTATTATGAATGTGAATAAGTTGCATTATATAGTAGAAGTGCTCTTCGTTCATTTGTCCACACTAGGACTGCAATTAAAGATTATTTTCACTGTCGATTCATTTTTCGATTCTTTTTTTTTTTTTAATCTATTAGTTGTTTGGTCTATAAAATGTCAGAAAATGGTAAAAGAAATGTCCATCAGTGTTTCCCAAAGCCCAAGATAACATCCTCAAACGTCTTGTTTTGTCCACAACTCAAAGATATTCAGTTTACTGTCATAGAGGAGTAAAGAAACCAGAACATATTCACATTTAAGAAGCTGGAATCAGAGAATTTAGACTTTTTTTTTCTTAAAAAAAATACTCAAACCGATTAATAGATTATGAAAATAGTTCCCGATTAATTAATAGTTGACACTTCTAATGTAAGAGCTGCAGGTAAACTGTTACAAAACCACACATACAGTTAAAATCCACTGCTGGACTGGGAAATACAACTAAAGACCTTCTTAATTTTAAATTTTTTTTTGCTCCGTCCTTACTTGCGCGTGTCTCCAAAGTCGACAGAATTGATGGTGGACCCGGGTTTCCTCCAGCCGATCAGGTACTTGGACTGAGCTCCTTGGCGGGGGTAGAAGCTCTTGGGCCCGGGTGACGGTGAGTTCTGGGACGAAGGTGAGGTGGCTGAAGAGGAGGACTCATCTCGTGGGGAGCTGTGGCCCGAGTGCCTGGCAAAGGGAGGGGAACAAGAATGAGAGGGGTTATTCATCATAGCAAATGTAGTTGCACCACAAATAAGAAAAGCTGATGGGAGTTGAATCATAATCCTGCATCTTTAGGCAATGACAGGTTTGTTTTATGGCTTGTTTAGAGAGGAGAATCTAAACACTTTTGCCCCTTAAGATATCAATTTCAGTCTTGGGTCAAGCATTCATAAAAATCCTCATCCTAATCATCCAGGAGGACATTCCAGGAAGGACACACATAGTTGAGTTATAGATGGAAAATGATATGAAAGCATCACCTGCGGTCATTCAGAGCCCACTCCGCCACACTGACAGAATACAAATGTGTCTTAAATGCTGGACAGATGATGCCCAGGTCATGAACTGCAACTCTATCTGAACGGGTGAATTAATACAGGAAGAGCGAGACACTGGAGTTCTCTCCGCTCTGGACGCCACTTCAGCTATGAAATGTTGGACATGTGTTGCACATTTCCTGAGGCCTAATGTGGAAAGATAAGAGGGAGTTAAAATTGCTCCCGTGCTCGGTTTCCAGGAAAGACTCGCTGAGAGGGAGGTAGTCTAGTGTGTGTTCCTCTTGGGCAGAGAAATATCGGCGGCTTGAGTAATGAGAATTGGAAACATGCTGCCGAGGTCAGACAAATACTGCGATGTCACGTGACAGATTATTCATTAAAAGGCGGGAACATTATTTCTTTTAGGTTTTTATGTATGTTTATTTTCCCAAGCCCTTCTAAAAACTTTTTTCCACATGTCCTGATGTAGGTTTCTGCATGATGACGCTGCTACATGTACAGTATATACACATCCTTATAGTCAGTGTATTAACGTTACATACAGTAACTTAGATGGCGTTCGGCATGCTCTCAGTTTGGAGAAGCAGACAGGAGTACCAGCAAGGAAGCAAAGCACGTCTGTTTGGATCCGAAAGTCACACAATAACACAAACAAACTAACCAATCGATGCAGCGGTAGACCAGCAACTCCTGTGTTCTGTGAGGTAAAATTACTGTTTTTGAGAATGGGGTCTGGTGGCTTTGAAGACAGCGATATAACGGCTTCAGTTCCCCGTCGGAAAGGGTGGTCTGAGGGCGAGGTAAAGCGGTAAATATATTCTAAATATAGCGTAAACTTGAGCCGTTATATCGCTCTCTTCAAAGCCACCAGACTCCATTCACAAAAACAGTAATTTTATCTCGCAGAATGCAGGAGTATACATACAACCTTACTTCAAAAAATCCGAACTTTAACGCTTTAAGACTGAAATTAAATAAGCTGTAACGTGCAACTCTTATTGAGAGAAATTAGATTTCTTCTTCTTAGATTGTTTAATTTCAATATTTTTTTTGATTTGTCATTTTCCAACTTTGTTGTCATCTTGCAACTCCATATGGGGTCTCGCCCCCCCAGGTTTGTAAGCATTCAACACATAAAGTTGTACACTCTACACACAAACTCATACAGACCTCGAGTGTGATCCAGCTTCACTCAGACTGAAGGTGCTGCTCTCTCTAACCAGGAGATGAGTAGGTGGGCTTCGGCCCGTCTCCTGACTCCTTTCTGCTGGAGGGCCCGGGGACTCGGCGGCAGCCGGCGACCTCTCCAGCATCCTGCGGCCCCCCTCGGTGGGGCTGTGCCATGGAGACGCCGTCCGCTCCCTGCTCTCCCTGCTCTCCCTGCTCTCTCTGCCTCCGCTGGGAGCCAGCAGGGAGGTGGTGCTGCCGTGGTGAGAGTGGGGGTGCGTGTGGTGAGAGGCTCCGTAAGAGCTGGTGTCGATGCCGCTGTCGGCCGACGCCCCCTGGAGGTAGCCTCCTCCTCCCAGGCCGTTGGGCTCTGTCTCGCCCTGGTCACCGCTGGAGGCTCCACCGGCTCCCATTTCGTACCATTTATCGCTGTCGCTGTGGCCCCCGCTGGACGCTGTGCTGGATAGTGTGTTACTGCTGGAGTGGCCAGAGTAAGGCCCATCGGACTGGAGGAACAAAAGTGGAAGAGGGAAGGGAAAGGACAGTTGAGGGAGATTTCCACGTTAGTGAAAACATCAGTTTTTCAGCATTTATTTTCAGTCATTTGGTGAACACCACATCATGAAAGGCGCTTTCACAAGCCAACATTTAGTCTGTTTTAATCAAACTCTGGTGCGGTTTGTTTGGGCAGTTGTGAACGTAGTAATCGTACTCTGGTGAATACCAAAACAAGGTCAGAGACCGCTCGTGAGAGGTGGTTTCCAAATGAACCAAACGCAGGCTGACTGTGTGGGCATTTGTTGAGATATCCACAGGTAAACGACAGGTTAACATGAGTGGGAGGAGGACTGACCTGGACTTCAGCAGAAGTCCGATGTTTGCTTGACATCTGGGCCGAAGAGAACATACAGAATATACTAAATAAAGTCCACAAAAAAGTGACGTTTATAAAGTCATTCGGGATAAATTGGAGAAGGGATTCATGAGCGGAGTAGATCAGTGCCGAGTCAGAGAACTGTGAAACCGAGCCAGACGAAATAGAAAACGAACCAAAGGTATCAATTTCACGCTGATTCGGACTAACCAAATGGACTATGGCTTGTGAAAGCACCCTAAAATTACTTGAGACTACAGTATTATTAACTAGGATAACAGAATGAAATGTACAATGTATGCTAACAGAGATGCAGAAGTCTTTATTACAAATAAATAAATCATCTCAGCCCCAGAAGAAGAAAGGAAAGAGGGGTTACAGAGCATTTAAACTGTGCTGTCAGAGTTCCAGTAAATAGTGTAAGACAGGTGTAAAGCCTGACCTGGCTGCCCTTCTTCGGGGACACGTGGATGACCTGCTCCTGCCTCTGGATGCGGGGAGCTCCAGAGTAGCCTTGACCAGACTTGGAGACTGGGGCCTCTGCAATAAATAGAGCAATAAACACAGCTTGGGTTGGTGACAAATACACGCACAGAGCCTGCGGTACAAACAGACGACTTGTTGGTGATTCAACAGAGAAGTCCTTCTCATCTCTGCTCGCTCGTGTGTATTTTGCTACGACAGCACTCATGCTTCTTGGGGCTTCGTAACGACGACATTGTTTTCATTCCGCCTCTGTTTCGTGGACAAAAAAACCCTGATCACTTGTCATCAAAAGTAACGCACATCAAACAGAAATTTGTCCCCGGACGGTTCCTGCTGGCTTTGTTTGTTCTGGGCAAGCTGTTCAGCGTGAGGGGATGTGTGCATCTGTCCTGGAGCAAAATTCGGGGGTATAAATGGGACTGTTGTGTAATTGTCTACATGTTATGCAACAAGACACACACAGTAGGCAGCTAATGACCAACGCACCGTGAGAGGCAGAGCTAAGGGAGGTATCATAACATCTGCTGGGGTGAAACTAGTAACGTAGTGAAGCCCCCCCATATCCCACTTACAATATTCATTACTCTGCATAGTTTTCTCTGCCTAACGGGCCTCGCGGCATTAATTAGAGATGGGTGCATGTGTGCATGTCTGCTTGTTTGGATGCCTGTGCATATATAAGCAGTGTATGTGACTACATGTATTTTTTTGTTTTCTTAAGCGTTGTTATTGATGTGATTGGTCATCCAGATGTGTCGGTATGAAAAAGCCGGATATTTTCTTGACGAACCAAAAGCACGTTGGGTTAACGTGTGCACTCCTGTAGGCTTTGTTGAACTAAAAAACACTTCTACGGTAGTTAAAAATTGCTTTGCATAGAAAGGGAAGTCGGAACAAATAGCAGTTTTCCCAACGCATGAATTAATCATAAACCTGCCACAGGATATCAAAAGGAAATGGAGCAAATGCGCGAAGCAACAGGAAAAATGTATGCAATAATTACTCTAACGAGGGCTGTGCCCGTTCGGAGCGGGCTGATTGCTCGGCTCCCGGTATTGCTGCTCGCAGCGTTCTCGAGAACCGCTCATCGCTCGTTGACTCCAGGGAAGTGAGGATGAGTTCAGTTGGAACAGGCTGGAACCTCCAGTTCAGAGAGGTCGTGACTAGAAAGTCCTCTGGTTGCGAAAACAAGTCTGATTGTATAGAAGTCTATGAGAAAATGATCCTACTTCTCACTTGATTTATTACCTCAGGAAACATTGTAAACATGAGTTTATGGTCTCAATCTCTAGTTTCAAGTCTTCTTCAATACAGCATGATGTTCATTTAGTAAATTATGGTCCCATTTAGAGTCAAATAGACCATAAAGCAGGGGATGCTTTAGGGGCGTGGCTACCTTGTGATTGACAGGTCGACGGCCAAAATGCAGAACTCGAGGCTTCAAAACGGCAGTCCACACACCAATGGGTGACGTCACTGTGACTACGTCCAATTCTTATATACAGTCTATGGTTGTAAAGTTAGTATATCAGCAAAAGTGAACGCCACGGCCTGAAAAGGCCCGCTGTGACATGCTCGACTCAGTGCTGCTGCACGGAGCGCTGTTCGCTTTATTAATATTGAACGTGTCACATATCCAAATTGCACCAACTTCCACACTGCACATCCTTGGGTCCCCAGCAATACACCCGCCAAGTATGAAGTGGATCAGATGAAAGGTTCTTGAGACACGCAAATGACACACCCACCGACAGACAGACGGAGATTCCTCGAAATATAGTTAGATGCAAACCTCTGTATCGGCCACATTAAGAGTTAAAGTAAAGTCCGGTTTGTGTGACAGGAATTGAGAGAGCAAAAGAGAGTCTTCTGGCCTCTGCATGACTCGTGTTATTTCTGGACAGAGCACGGCCACATCATCATCGCTGAAGACTTCACGGGTCAAGGGGGTAAAAATGGGAGGAAGAGGAAAGGATAGAACAGAAACCCTCAACCACAGAGACGGCAGAGTGGACCATGTAGGGAAGGACACTTGGCTGACACAGTCTGAGCTGGCCCAGCCTGCATTGTTCCACCCTGACCAATAACGACATAAGTGCTATAAACAACCACAAAATGAGAGACTAAGGCCGTTCTCTGTGATTGTGGCGGTCAGGAACAGGTTGAGGACACGGCTGAAAGTAGGCTGCTCGACAATCAACCAGAGCAACGTCGTGCTGGGAATCAGAGGAGCGGCTGAGGAGCATGTCGTTTCTGTGGCTTTCGGAGACCGAGCTGGAAAACAAGAATAAACAACTCCCAGAAAAACAAGTGCATGGGAGAACACTCGTAATTAAATGAAAGCCAATGTACGAGAGAATAAAAAGATGAATGAGAGGCGAACATAAGAGCAGAACGAGGACCGGAGGAAGGGAGGGAAGGAAAGGCTCACAATGGAAACTTGACCAACTGTGTCGACAGGAAAGAAAGGAATTTCTCCCCTTTCTCGTTCTTCTTTATTAAACCTCACAGAATAAAGTATAGAAAAGCCATATACTCTAATTGAGATCAGGATTTGATCTCATTTCCCCCATTCAATAATTATCTCTTCCCTTTTTCTGTTTGTCTCATTATCTTCCCAGCGTTTTGTCTGCTCGCAGAGACATTAAGACCTGCTCTGTGAAAGCAATATAATTCACAGCTTGCAGAAGAGGTGGGAGAAAAGGAGGAGGAGGAGGAGGAGGAGGAGGAGGAAGAAGAGGAGGAGGAAGAAGAGTAGGAGGATTGTGGATGCTGTCAGAGTTGGTATCTCAGCTCCAAAAAATTGTCACTAGCAGATGAGGAAGCACACTCTCTTCTGGATACCTGTCATTTCAAAGGATTTAGTAATATGGATAAATATGGATGACTTCTTTCCCTTCCTCCCTCCCCCGCTATTCAAGACTCAATGTGACCTTACATATAAAAACACATGTCCATGCACATACACACACACACACACACACACACACACAACCACAGATTGATGTTTAGAAAACATTTACATTGCTGAAAACATTAGAATCTACCTGGAATGTTAAGCCACTGCACTTTGCTCTCTAACATCTGTATTTTTCACGCTGAGATTTGAGGCACATACGATACGAGAGTATTCACCGTCAGTGTGGTAAATCGCTAAGTGATGCTTAATGACAGTGACTAGCATGGCTAGGTAACGTGGGCTTGAGTGTGAGGCTGCTGCAGTAATACAGTCATACATTAACGTTACCAGACTGTCGTCTCCAACTATATCTCAGCCTATAGATCAAACAGTTGGATATTTACAGACAACACTTAGGGGCATGACGGAGATCAACCTTAATTTATTAAAGTATTGCGAACACTCAGGTTCAGGCAAGATTGCAAAATAATTATTAGACATATGTATAAAACAACAAGAGATAACAAGAGATGAATGCATACAAATTTGTTAAAATGTATAATAATCTGAGCCTGTCAGTGGCAGAAACAAGCACCGTTAGTGGACGTACACTCACCGGCCACTTTATTAGGCACACCTTGTTAACACAAATAGCTAATCAGCCAATCACATGGCAGCAACTCAATGCATTTAGGCATCTAGAGGTGGTGAAGACGACTTGCTGAAGTTCAAACTGAGCATCAGAATGGGGAAGAAAGGGGATTTAAGTGACTTTGAACGTGGCATGGTTGTTGGTGCCAGACGGGCTGGTCTGAGTATTTCAAAAACTGCTGATCTACTGGGATTTTCACGCACAACCATCTCTAGGGTTTACAGAGAATGGTCCGAACAAGAGAACATATCCAGTGAGCGGCAGTTGTGTGGACGAAAATGCCTTGTTGATGTCAGAGGTCAGAGGAGAATGGGCAGAGTGGTTGGAGATGATAGAAAGGCAACAGTAACTCAAATAACCACTTGTTACAACCAAGGTATGCAGAATACCATCTCTGAACGCACAACACGTCAAACCTTGAAGCAGATGTGCTACAGCAGCAGAAGACCACCCGGTACTAGCAAGGTGTACCTGATAAAGTGGCCGGTGAGTGTATATTGACAATGCATAATTGCCACGAGCAATTACATTGCAGCCTGTTAAGCGGCTGCAGCGTTATCCCTCAATACTGGAACAATTTCAAAAATTGTTGTCCCCATTAGTCACTTAGATATGAAAACATGGGAAAATAAGATTCAGCTTGAAAAATACCAAAGTTACCCTTTAAGTTTACTGTATTTACTCCACTATTTCCCCACAAGATGTATTCACCTGTTGACCCTCGTTCGGCCCCTCCCCCTTCCTCCATCCTCGACCAATTGGGAGTGGACTTCCCACTGGACCCGCCCTCTCCGACCACCTCCCGTCTCTCCGCAGACATCGGCGAGTGGCGGCTGCCTACAAACCTGGTGAACGAGCACACGGGAACAAAATCAGAACACTGAGTTTATTATATTCTGCTGTTTTTTTTACATCAGCTAAATGTGTGTTTCCACTGATTAAAAATGCAGAGCTAGAAGTAACAGATTAAGGAAGACAATACATTTGACCACAGGCTGCAGTGGGTGGAAGTATAAAGAGCATTATAATATACAAAGACACACAAACGCTATCACCTCGCTCTCCTACACTAATTTAATGCACCGTTACAACTGTGGAAATTAACAAATCAGCTTCCTAAATGTGAAACAGGGACACAGTAGTAATAGTATCACAAGATAAATGAAGTTATTAGTGCTTAGACATGCTTTCTAAAGATGAAAACTGAGTCACGCTCTTTGTAACGAATCAGTTCATGACCATACAATCATGACAACAGCTAAAAGACAATTAACAAACACGTTTCTATCATTAATATTTACAGAAAGATCAGAAGAAAGTCCCTTAAGGCAGCAAAAAAATAGTGATACTGAGGAAATGAGTTGCTTTTCTGATATGATATATCATAATTTGCATAAAACAATACTCAGCCGCGCCACAGACAAACACAATCCCACCCTCCTCCCTCTTCCTTACTGCTCGGGCATGGACTTCTGTCTCCAGTGAGCAGAGCTTCCGGAGGCGTCACTGGAACAAGACAGGTTGCTTGGAGAGCTGCGATTGGAGCGACCCAACGCCATGGAGGCGGCCAGGCTGTAGCTCTCGCTGCCCGGAGACATCCTGGTACACGAATAACACACATGTACACACACACACACAGGAACTGTAAGAATTTACAGGGCAAGTGGAAATGGAGGAACTAAAGGAAGATGAAATAAACACAAGCAAAGCACTGCAGGAGCAAAAATGTCCCTTCAGAGGAAATTCCATTGATTGCTACTTCCCACACAGGCTGGATGAGAGAATGATGTGAATCGTTCAAAGCTTCTGCTTAAAAAATCAGCTACATATCCAACAGCTGCCTCATGCCTGCAGAATTTGCAATGATTTTCTTGCTTCGTTTCAACAGTGTGAGAGGTGAACATATGTATTATTTCACATTAAGGAAAACAAATGAACTCAAACAAATACTGTACCAACGACTTCTGGCCTAGAGTGGAGATACTGGCATCATATGAAACTAGAAAACCTAAAGAACCCACTGGTATTAACATATCATACTAGCTTGTCATCAAAGAGGTTAAATAAAGCTCTAAACCTATGCTAAAGTTTGGCGAAGAAAAACTGTCATGGCCATTTTCAAAGGGGTCCCTTGACCTCTGACCTTAAGATATGTGAATGAAAATGGGTTCTATGGGTACCCACGAGTCTCCCCTTTACAGACATGCCCACTTTATGATAATCACATGCAGTTTGGGGCAAGTCATAGTCAAGTCAGCACACTGACACACTGACAGCTGTTGTTGCCTGTTGGGCTGCAGTTTGCCATGTTATGATTTGAGCATATTTTTTATGCTAAATGCAGTACCTGTGAGGGTTTCTGGACAATATGTGTCATTGTTTTGTGTTGTTAATTGATTTCTAAATATAAATATATAAAGACATTTGCATAAAAGCAGCATATTTGTCCACTCCCATGTTGATAAGAGTATTAAATACTTGACAAATCTCCCTTTAAGATACATTTTGAACAGATAAAAAATGTGCGATTAATCAGGATTAAATATTTTAATTGATTGACAGCCCTAATATTTTCCAGTTTATACTCTATTTTGGAATTATATTCTAATAATCCATATCTAAAAAGCCAAGGGGCTCTAACCTCTTGGGGTCCAGGGGCCGGCCATCACTGCTGACACTGCGTGGGATGACGGCGCCCCGCTCCAGCCTCTCGGCTGACAGGGTCTTCCCCACTGAGCTGCCCAGGCTGATGGCCCGGTTGGGCGTGTGCGGCTGTGGCGAGGCGGTGAGTGACTGCTGAGGGCTGCTGGACGTCCTCTGCCACTTGTTGTTGTTGCTGCGGAAGGGGAACTTGTATTCGAAGGAGCCGCTGTCGCCGCTGCTGCTCTTGTATTCTGACACGGGCATCCGATAGAGCTCCGAACATCCTCTGTAGAAGAGCAGGAAGGACATTTTGTTTGAGAGGAAAAGTGTTGTGTGTGTCAGTGAGGGTTCACATAACCTTTTCTTTCTTATAGGGATTGAAAAGGTCTGAAATAAGAATAGAGATTTGTGACTTTTCAAAGGCAGGGTGAGCATTTTTGAGAAGTGTCAGTGCCAGTGTTTGGTTTGTCCATTCTGGGCTACTGTAGAAACATGACGGAGCAACATGGTGGACTTCGTGAAGAGGACCCGCTCCCTATGTAGATATGAAGGGCTCATTCTAAGCTAACGAAAACACAACTGTTCTTAGTTTCAGGTGATTATACGCTAATGAAAGCATAGTTATGAATATTATATTCCATTTCTGCTAATAGATCCCCTGAAATCCTACACACCGGTCCCTTTAAAGGAAACAATCGATGGCTCCGCTCCCATCCCCCGCCTACCTGCGTGGAGTGGCGTCATCATGTGGCGGGATGATGACGACACGCACTGTCACCGAGGTCCGCAGGAGGTCAATCATCTGCTCGTGGGTCAGCGTTGCTACAGCAACTTTGCAGATTTCCACCAATCGGCTTCCCTGCCGCAGTCCTGCCTGCCAGGCGTAACCGTACGGCTCCACCTATTAGTGACAACGTTTGATTGCATTACAGCGGCGGTGGTGAGACGCTTCATTATCCAGACAGTAATATAGCCAAAACAGGGAGTGTCCATATAGAGCTGAGAAATTACTAACAACCTGGCTTTTCATATTCATATATTCAGACATTTTGCAACAATACAGCACAGAGAGCCATGGTGTAACGTTTCCCCCCATAATGGCTTAATATAAAACATGGAAAATTCTATTATACTGTAGTGATTACTGTTTTACCAAGTCTGAAAGCAATAGACAGCAACAAGGCAATTTTCTCTCCCCGCACAGTGTAACACACTTTGGGTAACTAATCTAATAAAAAAGCAAAAACAAGGGCAGTTCATCACATTAACAGGTAGAGTAAGGCTAATAAAGCATATTCAGATCTTCAATGTAAACATGTGTTCTATCCTAATTAACTAAATTAGTTTTAGAGCACATCTTCAATACCACATCTGAGTTATGTACGGACAGATACCTCGGCCACGATGCCTTCGTAGTTCACGTGGAAGCCGAGCTGCCCCAGACCGTTTCGACGAAGCGTCATCTCTGATGTCTCGCAGCCTTTAGTCAGGAACTGGACACAGGGAGGGCAGAGAGACACACAGAGTACAGATGAAAGATTAAGTGACATATTATCAGAGGAGAGATGATGAGAAAGAACCAAACAGGTCAAGAGGTGAGGAGGGGGGAGTGAATAGAAAAGAGGCAGAGGTAGACCGCTTTAATCGGTTTGGCTGAGTTTTACAAACTATCTTAATCGGCGGAACTGGGCTCTGATAGCGGCCGATGGCTACACAGCCACCACCAGTCATGCGGGGACGTACATCACCTTTTGGCATGGAGGCTCCATACACAAAGTCAAGGTAGAGGGGGAGAAAAAAGTTATCTCTTGAATATGTAACATAACAATATCAGCTCTTTCTCCACAATATAAAACAGGCAGACAGGGAGGAAAATAAATCATTCACTGTTACTTTAATTTGCCAAACTGGTGTTCTCTCTTCCAAACAATCCAGCCACGTAACCATCCATTCATGAAATTAAATCGCACACTTTAGGATCCTCCTTCCCCCGGGAATATGCAGAAATATTAATGGTTTATATGAGTGGCATTTAACAATGTAACGGGACACGCAACAGAAGTACTCCTGGCCAGTTATAAGCCACAGAACGGCGCATTGCCCATTGCAAATAGAACATTTTCCAATGATGTAATCCACCACATCATACTTCAGGATACTCTCTTACGAATTATTAAATTCAGAGTGATAAAAAACAGATTTATTAAAAAAAGGCGTATGCAAAAGTAGCCGACTAGGCTGCTACAGAAGTAAAGAAGATATCGACCGATTAATCACCCCTCTCCAAACTATCATATCATTGACCTTAAAAAATCCACTATCTGTCGACCTCTAAAAAGGGACATAGTGAAAGAGGGAAGTGAACTTTTCTTATCTTCCTCAGTCAAATTTGCAAAACCACAAAACTCTATTTTTAAGTGTAGAATCAGTTGCTGTTAATAGAATACTAAGTCTTAAAATGTGTAGGTCTGCAGGTGGGTGAACAAGTTCAGTGCATACGTACGCATGCTTCCTCTTTTAAGTTTAAGAAGAAATTTCTTTAAACAACTTAAGTGATCCCTGAGAGATTTTATAGCCATAAATAAAGATGAATTAGTGCTCCAGCATCTCGCTGCCTTCACACACACACTCGACAGATGACAGAAATGAAAGCAGGTGTGTCTCTTGCTGTGACACTTTAGGCTGTGCTCACACAGAGATGCGTCGCTTAAGAGAGACCCTTTTGAACTTCATGTTTTTTTCATGGAAGGATGGGACTCTTCAGGCGGGGTGGGGAACGCTGTGAAGCAGCCGCGCTGCTTTTTCACCGGGAGTCAAGGTGGAAAAGTTGAACATTTTTTAAGGAGAAACAGCCCCGGATCATCTGTCAAACTGTAAAAGGGCGACCAATGAGTTAGACAAAGCATCTGGTAGAGCCAATCCTGACTACTTTTTCTTTGAGGTCAGTCACAACTCATCTCTTCCTCCCTCTAGTGACACTCCTGGCGGCTTCGGGGCACCTTGCATTTCTATGTCTGAACAGAGCATCTCCGCAGAAGTCAAACTCACACAAGGATGCGTGAATAAATCATGCTGCAGACTGGCACCTGATAGGAATTGTTATGATGCTCTGAGATGCTTCTGAATGTGTGCGTGGGAGAGGAAGAGAGTACAAGAGGAGAGCAAAGAGAGGAGAAAGAAAGAGAGACGAGTTCCAAAAAGCGAGAGGCCCGAGGCCACTTCCCTTCCTCTCTCTGGCACCGAGGTAGTCCAAATGATTGAAGATTAACGCCAGATGCATAAAACGCAACATGAAAGTGGTACATTTCTGAGCCAAATACCGATGTGTGTGTGTGTGTGTGTGTGTTCAAATATGCTTGTATGCATGTGTGCAAATCAAAAATGGAGGGACGCAATCCAGGTTACATAAATACATGATATAAACCATCACACACACACAGTTTGAAGGTAGGGAGAGGCTGGGGAAATGAATGTATTCTAAAGCACTGATGATTGCATAAGAAAACACCTTTTTTTCTAACCAGTTTCCATGGAAACAGCTAAGGAAGAGCTAGCACCACTACAGTGTGTGTGTGTGTGTGTGTAGGTGTATGAGCCATTAGGAGCATGTTGTCCAGAGGTGTTTCTGAAACTCCCTCAATAAGCTGAGACCAGTAATGAGACAGCAGCTTTGGCATGAAACGTTGTCATTCTGGCAGACTGACAGTAAATAGTAGGAGAGAGTGTGAGTGGGTCAGGTAAATGATCAATGGCAGCCAACAGCATTTTAATCCATTGATTTGGTTTCTCAGTACTCGTCTGCTGACATGAATGAATGTTCGTCACCTTTGCCGTTCCTTTGTTTTACTCAGAGTCTCCCAGCACCTACATGGAGCCTGGTTTAGCTTTACAGTGTGAGCAGGGCCACTGATTTGGTTACAGGCACCAAAAAAATCGTTGTGTTGTTGACACTGAAACTACATTATGTTAATTATCTTAACACCAACTGACCTAAATTGATTTTGATTGTGTAGTTGCCATGCCCTAAGCTATGACAGCAGAGGGCAGGAAGTCCAACAGATTGATATCAAGAGCAAAGAGAGCAAACAACTACTAATTAAATATATAAAGCTCAACAGTGAGGTTCCAGTGCGTACACTATACGCCGTGTGTCTGATGCACGTTCATTATGCCGAGGAAAACAACTCTGGATTCAGCTTTAAGTTCATTTTACAACTTTTAGGACATTGATTTAAATGAGGGCTATTTAAGTGTTCGTACTGGGAAGTTGATTTACCTCAAAAAATAAATGATCATCTGATTTACAGACATCTCTTTATACATTCGTGGCTTTGGGCTCATTGGCGTTATCAGTCCTAAATGGCAGCAGCTATTGTCAAAAAAAGCACCTGAGTTTCGTCTCTTTTCTATACTCTTTAATGAGAGTACGTGTGTTGCTCCCGGATTTCAAACCGGGCCAACTTGGTGGCTCGTTTGGAAACTTTCTCTTACATTATGACAACAGGCGAGAAATAAGCCATGCAGTTACTGAATCTGTCTTCCTTTCCAGAGGCGGCGAGTTGCCATTTTCAATGGTTTATGAGATGAGTAGTTATTTCACTCACTCATTATGTATACAGTCTTGTACCTTTGCCTCTTTTTCAGTTTTCCAACTTTTTTTTTGCTCCGAATCAAATGTTTTATGGTCACAATTCATCTTGTAGCTGGTTGGCTTGGTTCCATGCCTACAACTCTTTATACACTGTTATACACTGTCACTGTTGAACTCTATTACAAACAATAACAACCATCAGTCTTATCACATATGTAATGTGTTGGTGTGCGTGTCTTCTAACCTCTAGACGTTTGACCACCTCCTTGAAATCCTCAGTGTTATTACTGACACTCCTCAGAGACGCGCTTTCTCCCCGCTCGTAGAAAATCCGCAAAGACGCCGGGCTGCTCGCCGTCCAGCCGATCACATCCTTGGTGGCACAGTTAAACACCACGGCCTTGGCGTCCTGGTCCAACAGGATGAGGAAGTCGTTGGAGATTGCCAGAAGGGCCTCCAGTTCCCCTCCGGTCCCGTGATCCTCGACGTGGACCAGCCAGGTCACCCCCCCCAGGCTGCGCAGCTCCGCCCCGGCGTACGGCCGGCTCTTCTCTTTCTTCTTGTGGGCCAGCGAGATGAACGGAAACTTTCCGGAAGGGTCGATGGGCGTGCTGGTGGTGTGGCGCTCGGCCAGGTCGCGCAGGTACTCCTGGCGTGTTCGGGTGGCCATGGCGCGGAACTTGTTTGACTTGTGGGCAGCATTTTCTGCGTTGATGACCTTGGCCAGCAGGAAGTCCCGGAACACAGAGGACTTGGGAAAGGTCACGCCTTCTGGGATAGGGGGGGCCGAACGAGGGCACGTCTTTGGAGCGAGTGACAGCCACACTACAGGGAGAGGAAAGGAGGCAAGAGGAGAAAGAAGGAAACATGGGAGGAGAGAAGAGAAGAATTGATGGTTAATAAATGATGTTGTTCCAGTATTGACCAACAATCTGGACAATTTAGGGCGGGTATTTTGTTCCAACATCATAAATTCTGTGGCTTAGATTAATTGTTTTATTACACAGTAAATCTACTCAGAATGTCACATCACATCCAAGCAAGTATTTATGGCATTAAGATAAAAAAAAATATGCTGCCAGATTCAGCAACAGAGTTTATGTTTGGTATAAAGCCTCACGCTGTCTGCTCACTCAAGTATAGGGACATAAAAGGCACAATTCTTGATCTGTCAGGACAAAAACAAAAACATTGAGAGTGAATTTAAAAGTGGAAAAGGCAACAGACCGAGCTCCAGACTCCGCCGTCTTGCAAAAATAATCTTTTTGATTTATATTTCTTTTTGTATATCTGCTTCAAATGAGTTGTCTACTGCTATCTTCATCTGTCTAAATCATAGACTTTATATAAGAAGTGGATTTAGTCACTGTGACATCACCCATTGGTTTGTGGACTGCCGTTTTTAAGCCTTGAGTTTGGCGTTTCGGCCATCGCATCTTGTTTTTTTGCAACCAAAAGTGAGACGAGAGGGTGGAGCTAAGTACAACCGAACACTGAATAAGACATTTATTATGCGACTAAAGTTGTTATAATTATTTTTCATGAGCTGAAACCACACTGTGAAAGGGTTAAAGTTCTAAGACGAAAACACGGACAACTCCCAGACCGGACAACGCCGTGGTAGCGACCTCTCAATCACAAGGTCGCCACGCCCTAAAGCATCCCCTGCTTTATGGTCTATTTGACTCTAAATGGGACCATAATTTACTAAATGAACATCATGCTGTATTGAAGAAGACTTGAAACTAGCGATTGAGACCATAAACTCATGTTTACAATGTTTACTGAGGTAATAAATCAAGTGAGAAGTAGGCTCATTTTCTCATAGACTTCTAAACAATCAAACTTCTTTTTGCAACCAGAGGAGTCGCCCCCTGCTGGCTGTTAGAAAGAATACAAGTTTAAGGCACTTCAGCATTGGCTTCACTTTTCAGACCCGGAGGTTGTCCACTGGTCTAAATGCTGCACATAATAAGTATTAAGACATTTGCTATTGTGTGGAACATATTTGCCTTTCCCTAATACTGCAGCACATACTTCATTCTCATGTCCTTTACCTCCCTGTTTCCCCTGCTCTCCACCTCCCTTCTCCAACCCCCTCCTTTTTCCTTTGATTAAGCCCCTGGAATGGCCATCTCAGGCTGTTTGCCCTGTCTGGTATGTCAGGAACTCAGCCGAGCAGCCGTGGAGAGGAAGGAGAGTCGAGGACGAGGAGGAGGAGGAGGAGGATGAGGGGAGAGTACTATTCCAAATCTCCTGCCCAAAGCCCCAGAAAACCCCACAGTGAGGGAAAAGGAAAACGTGGCTGAGAAAAGGAGGACTGTGTGGGACAGCTTACTGGAAAAAACATCATTTTTCTGTTATGCAAGACAAACAGACTTACAACCTGATCTGTTGACAAAAAAGGTTAGCAGTGCCCTGAAATGGCCTTCTATTTGACCAAAAAAAAAAAAGCACAATGTCTGTAGCCTACATGTGTCACCTGGTCTCAACCTCGTCGTGACCAAATGAGCTCAATCACAGATCGTCTCTTAGGTGATAATTACCAGCTGACGAGAGTAACACCGGAAGTCGGTTCCCTCAACCCACACGCCCCCCCCCTGCTGATATGCATCAGCACACATGTTGACACAGGGATTAATCGCTTTGTCTAATAAGCAACTAAAGTCAAAACGTCACCCACATATTTCTAAACATACCTCGGAGACACCCTATCCTCACCGGAGACGTGGGGTGTTCAATTACACTGACGTCAAATTCGTTGACACCTCATTCCCCACCTTTCCTCGTTTGTGACAGAGAGACGTAACAGAGGAAATGTTTTTTTTAATGGTAAAGATTGCCTTAGAGAGTGAACGGCAGAGGTGGGACCAAGTCACAAGTAAGTTTCAAGTCTTTGCATTCAAGTCCCACGTCAAGACAGGAAAGTCCTGAGTCAAGTCCCAAGTCAAGACAGGCAAGTGCCGAGTCAAGACAGAGTTAAGTCAGACAAGCGCAAAGTCAAGTCTCAAGTCAAGATAGGCAAGTCCCGAGTTAAGACAGACAAGTCCCGAGTTAAGACCAGCCAGTCTTGAGTTAAGACAGGCAAGTCCCGGGTCAAGTCCAAAGTCAAGACAGGCACATCCAGACTCAAGACTGACAAGTCCTGAATTAAGTCCCAAGTCAAGACAGGCAAGTCCCGAGTCAAATCTCAAGTCAAGACAGGCAAGTCCCGAGTCATGTCTCAAGTCAAAATAGACAAGTCCCGAGTCAAGACAGGCAAGTCCTGAGTCAAGTCCCAAGTCAAGACAGACAAATCCCAAGTCAAGACAGGCAAGTCCCGAGTCATGTCTCAAGTCAAGACAGACAAGTCTCAAGTCAAGACAGACAAGTCTCGAGTAAAGACAGGCAAGTCCCGAGTCAAGACAAGCAAGTCCCGAGTCATGTCTCAAGTCAAGACAGACAAGTCTTAAATATGCATCTACTTAAAAAGTGATAATATGTCAGTGTTGTGTTTACAGTTTTTTCCACTGAGCCCAAGTGTCCAAAAAAAACTGCTAATGCAGGTTTAAAAAGCAACTTAATATGGCAATATACTGCACCCAAGTTTCACACTACTGATAATTTGAAAATCAGATGTCAGCTGGTGTCATTGCAGCACGCAATGAGTGTTAATGTGCTGCGAAAGAGGTGCTTTCAGGTTCACCTTACCTACACCGGTCTGGTTGAATTGCACTGGAAGGCAGCACACTGTCAGTGTGTCAGTGCTTAGGAGTATACATCAAGTATCTTATATGAAATTTTTGAAAATGTCAACAAAACAAAGCCCAGATGGAAAATAACCATGAATTGTCCTTTTAACTAGCTTTCACCTTGCAGCATACTAGCATATTAAATCTTTATTTTTAAACTGACAGCCGATACAAAGTAAGTGACATAGTCTCCAGGCAATGTCCGCCTGCTATTCTGCAGATGACACATGAATCATGCAGGGTATTTCAGAGAGGAGACGCTGAAGTGGTTATAAGCAGGCTGAACAAATGGTTAAAATAAAATGTGACCTTTTGTTCGTATTCTTCCCCATCACTACAAACATCACTCAATACATTACACCGGAGCTCTAAAAGCACTTGTACTGATCTCAAACACCTGTGAGTCAGTCAACCAGCGACCTGTGACTCATGCAGGACAGAGGGAAGTGATAGAGAGAGAGAGAGAGAGAGAGAGAGAGAGAGGAGGGGGTAGAGGTGTGAAAGCCAGAGAACAAGACAGAGAGAGCATTAAAAAACTGAATGACAAAAAAAGAGAGATTGAATGAGAAAAGAGGGTGAGGAGAGAGAGAGAGAGGGAAAAGGACGGAGAATGTAGTGCGATGGGGATTGCTGGGCTGTGTGGCTGCTGTGTGATCCTCATGGCAGGACGTTTGGCAGCAGGAATG
Organism: Sebastes umbrosus; assembly: GCF_015220745.1. Classification (NCBI taxonomy): domain Eukaryota; kingdom Metazoa; phylum Chordata; class Actinopteri; order Perciformes; family Sebastidae; genus Sebastes; species Sebastes umbrosus. Next base: position 6,497,785 of record NC_051286.1, read on the forward strand.
AAAGAGCACATTCCTGCGGTTTCAGTGATTTGTGGTCTTATAAATATCCAGTGTGTGGGCAGCTCTGCTCTTCCAGTATCCACGACCTGCTGCCCACTGAGGCAGGGCAAGAAAAGAACATGTCAATACCTATTGGAGTGGGTGGCTAAGAGGTGTACTGTATGGATGTGTGTGGATGTGGGGGAGGCACATATAACATGTTTTTGTCTGCTTGTGTTGTGACAACTAGTCCTCAAAGCAGAAACCATGCGGACACATGCAGTGATGTGTTCTAGACATCGGAAAAGAGGTTAACAGATCGGGGGATGAATTATGAAAATGCATAGTGTATAGGTTATTCTAACACGGCAGAAAATGGTCCATTGATTTCAAAGAGATATACGAGTGTTTTCTATTTTCTGCCACTTGTAATGTGCAGCAGACTGCACAGAGAAGATGAATGTGTACCCCAAAGACGTCACATGAAACTGTCATAATAAAAAAAATGAATAATCGGGACTAAAATCAACCTGTGTAAGGAAGTGAGTAATGTTTCACACCACACAAAACGTGTTCACTGTCTGGGAGTCACGTTCAGTGTCACTACTACCTCATACTATGTGATGCTTGTTTGTCTAGTCTAGTAATAGACTCACAACTGCGATGATGTATCTATGGGGAGACAAAGAACTGCATTGGCATCTATTTGAATGAGCATATGCAAGCATTCATCTGTGAATTATTGCATTGCTGGAAATGATATCTTAACGTTTACATTTCAACATGTGCTGAATGTTTGTTTACAATGACGCAATGCCAATACATTCCTATAAGGCAGGGGTTCTCAAACTTTTTGGGGCCCTTACAGGGGAGAAAACTTCTCCAATAAACCCCTTTTAATCGTAACACTGATTAATCATATGCTAACTACCATCTTAGTTGACATTGGATCCATTTGTATTCTAAAACTTTTCAACCTAAATACATCTAGAGCTCATATCAAAAACGATGTGGACTGCAGACCCCAATACTTCATTATATGAGCGTGGCATTATATGATAAGAATATGACAAATATGATATAATATTATTATCTTTGGACAACGATACATATTTATCACAAAGTCCGCCACAAGTGAGTCACAAAAAGCAACTAAAATATGATTTAACAATTTTATCACTGGGCTCTGTTGGAAGGAGGTCAACTTGGACGGAAACGGTGACACAGACGTGCCATGCAAGGTTTCCGCAAGTGTGCTCGCCTCGTAGGTTGTGTGCTTAACGTTAGCGAGTGTCGGTGAGCTGTTGAGAGATGGAGACCGACCGAGAGAGCGAGGGAGCGTGTGTGTGACAGACTGTCGGTGAGTAGAAACGTTATAGCCGTGAGCGTAGCAGTGCAGTGTGTGTACAGTTTAGGTTATTGGTGAATAAATGCTACAACTCCTCAAGACCCGAGCCAGAGTTCCCGTGACTTGCTTGGCATAGTCTGTTTACTTAAGGGATAAGCCCTGAAGTTAGCAACTACTTCAGCTCAGGTTCGCTTAATGTGGGCTAACCTTTAAGCTGGACTTTGACAAGCCGCTCCTCAGAGTTTTGCACATTTCCTTTGAATGGGCGCCGTGGTTCTAAAAACAATCAGCAGCAGAGCCATAGTACAACAATGAAGTGCGCTAAATTTCCCCTGCCCTGTGTATGTATGTAAATGTCCAATAAAATACACACCAAAGCTTCAAAGCATTTAGGTCATCCTTACTTAATACATTATGACTCATGGTCAATTCCCCATGGTGAATATGAATCAGAAATTTACATGTGAAACCTGAGGTTTCACCTCTAGAGTGCGTGTTGGAAATTAGTTTTCACTTCAGAAAACTTAATTCACATTTGTGAATCACAGAAGGCACGTGTAAACAGTATTATGCTCTATATTCACTCCATCGCCGGGCTCTTTGTTCGTGTGTGTGTGTGTATTGTTGCTCAGTAACGAAGTAGCCCCATGGGGGACAATTAAGACCTCACACAATGTGCTCAGACAGCAATTAAAACAGCCATTAGTGGGAGAGGGAGAAAGAGTCATAGAGAGCGAGATAAGAGCGAATGACAGAAAACTAGATAACAAGACAGAGGCAGGAATAAACAGAGAATGAAATGTCCTTCACAGCTGAACACGCAGAAAGTTCACTATTTCTTAAAAATGACTCCGGGCTGGCACATTGTATTTCATATTACACATCTCTGACAATGTGGTAATAAATCGTGAGCTGCAGAGAGGGCTCTCAACACTCACAGCCTACTCTGTGATGGAGTGGTGGAACTGCAAAGGCAACCATTTGAAGCAACAGATAAGAGCATTATTGTTTCAGCAGTGATGGGAAGTGATTCATGAAGAAAAGTTATGTGCATACTTTAGGTGAAACAAATGATCCATCTAGACTTTTTCAAAAAGCGTCTACTGCACCGGCGTCACTACGAGATGACACATTATACAACGACCGACTGAAAACATTCAAAGATAAGAAACACTTAATCAAAAAAATGTCAGATGTTTTAAAGGTATCATCACAATTGAACAAAAATACATAAAGTTAACTTTTTCTTTTCTTTTTTTTCTTAAACTGTGCTGGTGATTAAATTACCATAAAACTAACAATCTACAGTTTAATTGTCTTTCTAATTCCATTTTACCACCTCAAAGAAAATCAGCATGAACCACTAAATTCAGCTGTTTAGTGATTTCAAAAGCCATCAGCTGAATAATTGTTCTGGTAATAGGCATACCTTCTTTCTGTTGTTCAGTCACATACACACACACTCCTTAGTAGGTAAAAAAAAAAAAAGAATAAAAATTACGAAGCTGGGGGAGGTGGGTAATATTCCGAGAAAAATACTCAAAAAAAACTTGGATATTTTCTGAGATTAAAGTGGTAAATTTACAAAAAAACTCACAAATTTATGAGAAAAAAAGAGGATATTCTTTGAGATTAAAGTGGTAAATTTATGAGAAAAAACAAACAAATTTATAAGAAAAAAATTAAAATTCTCTGAGATTAAAATGGTAAATTTATGAGAAATAACTTGGATATTCTCTGAGATTAAAATGGTAAATTTATGAAAAAAAACTTGAATATTCTCTGAGATTAAAGTGGTAAATTTAGGAGAAATAACTTGGATATTCTCTGACATTATAAATCATAAATTTGCGAGAAAAAAATGAGAAATTCTCTGAGATTGAAGTCACAAATTTACAAGAAAAAAAATTGGAAAAATTGTTTTCTGAACCACATCGCTTAATTTTGCAAGGTTGGATCAACCTCATCACACCACAGACGCCACCGTTAAGCACTGCGGTAATGTGAGCCGCCGAGTGTAAAGTATATGAATTATATTAGTATTTATTCATGTTCATAACAGAACAGAAAGAACATGAAAGAATATTCAACGAATGTATATTTCAGGACCTTCGCCTCGCTCAGAGAGGACATCAGAAACAGCAATCTTTAGGATTTATCTGATAACCCATTGCCAAAATAAAACATACAACAGCTGCAATGGTTGGGCGATAATACAACACTAAAACATATACACATAGGACAGTATATCTCACCTGTAGGAGCTGTTGTCGGAACATGGGTTGTGAGCACGCACCACCACAAAGACGTGCTGGAAGTGTGAGCGAATGTTTTTGGGGGTGAAGGGGAGCGCCCCGGGTTCCTGGAACACGATCGTGACGATATCGTTCCCAATGTGACGCTTCCGCAGTAACTGGAAAAGCACAAAGACAACAGGAGAAACTAGCGTTAGATATTGAGTTATATAATTGAGTTAGATTAAATAATATATCTAGAAAATACAAAAAAACAATGCAAAACCAACCACTACTTTAAATGTACGCTGCACTGTGAACATATAAGTTCTGTAGTGCTTTATCTATTACATTATCTAGACAATTGCTTCCTAAGCCATGTGCAAAATGAGTGAACTTATCATAGGATCATGTAAACGCTGTACTTATTTATAACAGTCTGACCTAGATGACCATTTTAATATAAATAAATAGCTGCAACTTGCTCGTGGACATAAAGACTTCAGTGTGTTGTAACTGAGAGCCCTTTAATTAACCTACCTGTTGCTTGTTGTTGGGTGTGTAGGGCAGCATGGTCGACACATGGAACATGATCTCATAGTCCTTGTAGGTGGTGTACATGGAGTGGGTGCCCGTCGAGTCAGCTGAGGAAGAAACAATTACATGTGAATTTCTCATGTTTTGGAATAAGGTCGTTATAACATAGCTACACCGATGGCTCAGAGTCAATGGGTGGGTATATAGGGACCAGACCATTTTGAAAAAGTGATGTATTATGTTCAAAATCAATAAAAAACAAAACAAAACTATTGCTACCAGACATGGAGAAGCCCAGGAACACTAACATACAACATTCAACTGGAAAACTCTTCAAAATATACACTATGTATTAATTCTCTCTGAAACATTTCCATTATAAACTACCATACTATGAACAAGTATATCCAAACATTATCTTTATTGTTCCCCGAACTCCTCTGCTGCAAATGCTGATGAGATGTCCCTGTGTTCCCTGAGCTCTTAACTCTGGCCCTAAAGAGAGCCACTGCATGTTAATAACCACCTCCGCAGTCTATCGACGTGCTCTATGCAGAGAACAAAACAGTCACAAGGTGTTTAAAGGGCATACTTAACCTAGCTAGATCACCTCAATTAATTACACTCCTCCTATAGGGAGTGATTTGCAGGGCTGTATTTAATCTACTAGAGGCTACTGAAGGGTTTATTACATGTCCTGCATGAAGTGACGGGGAGTTTGTGTCTCACAGCATTGTGGGGGATGACTTAATTGATATAAAATAGTATGGAGTTAAATATCAAAGCAGACATCAATGTACGAATGCAGGGTGGTCGGGCAAAGGAGAGAAGAGGAGGACAATCTGACACCAAACGCCATCTGTCACATATCTGAAATTAAAGGAACTTTTGTTTTTTAAGGCAGCGCAGAGAGAGGAAACAGAAGAATCACTGAAAGAAAGCCAGAGGGATTAAAGCAGACTCAGACGGAGGGGTGAAAGTCTCAAAAGCCTTTTAAACATCTAGGGCTTTATTCATAAACACTAGACATTTTGAAGGCTACATGACTTGCCGACACCGACAGCAAAGTAGTGAAATAAAGCCAAATGCTTTAACTGTCCTTGCATGAATAACTTCAGTCCAGTGTTTCATTTTACTCCTCGCATTGCAAATCCTTATCCTAATGAAAAGCCTGATGTTAAAAGTGATTTTAGATTATTTGAGAGGGCACGCCATTGACTGAATAAGTAGTGCTGTAGATTATGAAGTGTATATTTGGTGTGCACACAAGAAGGGATGGCTCACTTAGCTGGTTTATAGTCAGATCTGTGTCTATAACACCAATTATGAGGGAGTCTTCAGAGGCCATATGCTCTCCAAGAAGAGAGTGTTCCTGTGTACTCCGACCCCCTGAGGGTGACACCCATGCTGGTGCGCAGAAACACACACCTTTATATACTTTTTATTAATTCATGAAATAGTTTGGACCGCTAAGCTGATGCTATCTGCTGCTGCGATACGCTGCCACTCCACAACATTTCTGTTACTGGTCATTTATACATATCACGTTTACTTATTACACTAAAAGGCAGAGGTGAGGAACTCGAGTCACATGACTAACAGACTAACATTGATAAAACACTCGACTTGACTTGGTATTCATGACTTGAGACTTGACTTGAGACAGATGTCCCGAAAGAGCTTGACTTATTATTTATTAAATATTAACATTTCTAGATATTGAGAAGTTGCGTTTTATTTTTGAAACATGATAGGGTGATTCCGAGTGCAATGCGTGCAAACCTGGCAACCTACTAGCGCAGTGGTGACACTCCAGAGTGTCAAAATGAGTTATGTTCATTAGAGAAAGTTGATTTATTAAATAAAACACTAACTTATTTAAAACACTGAATCACTTTATTCAAATTGAGGACTTTGTTCGAGGATTTGTAATCTTATTTGAGTGTGATGACATCAGAAAATAGCAGACTAGCAGAGGCCAAGATGCGAGCCAGCTATCGTGGAGAGCGCTAGTCCAAAAACAATAAAATTTGGTTTTATTTGTCATTGTAGAATTGCCAGAGTACACAATTCAAGAGGGTGCAAGCACACACAATGACAGGCGCACACACAGTGAGAAGATGAACCGCGGCTATCAGGCAATTACAATGGCATCCTGAAGCGGTGGTGGGATTTTACGTTTGGTAACACAAAGTTTACAGATAGAATAAAAAAACTGTTGCTTTATGAATTGAATGCATGTGATATGAACAAATCAATGAATATGTAAATGTAAATTATCTTTGTTTTTTATATTAAATGTGAGCTCATTTATAATTGAATCATTTCCATGGTCTTTTATTGACGCCACGCATCACTTTCAATTATGGAAATAATGTTATGACATTCAATGGTCAGCATTTACTTTGGGACGGGTTAAATTAGGGTAGATAATCAGAATTTCTTATGACTTGACCTGTGACTTGCTTGACTTATAGCAGACTTGACATGCTTGATTCTGACCAAAGTAGCTTGAGACTTGCACATGTGTGACTTACTCCCGCCTCTGCTAAAAGGTATTTTTGATATCAGTCCCTATGAATATCAAATTGCATGTTCAGTTATTGATCATACACATCATGTCAGAGGGGTTGGTCACCTCTCGCATTCCACAATCCGTCAAATGCTCTCTGAGCGACCGAACAAAAGACTCATTTACTCAATGAGAACTTCTACATAGTGTGTGTCAAACCTTGTTGACATGCTGCAGTGGGTTAGGCATTAGTTTCCATGTCAGTGTAACACCATCTGAAGGTTTTATGTATTTGTAGGACAACATGAGATTCCTGTGCGTGTACATACTCTTGGTGTCGAGCTGGGCCCGGTACTTGGTGAAGCCTTTGAGTCGGACCCTCTCCCCCAACAGATGAATGAACTCCTCCAGGGCGGGACCAGCTGATTCGTTGTTGTACATCTCCTCCTCGCCGCTCTGGCCTGCCATGCAGTACATCACCCCCACTTTACGCTGGAAACTCAACTACGGAGAGAAGCGTGATCGTTGCAATGAAATGGGGTGAACACACACCAATGTTACCAAGGAGAAATCATGTCAGAGCAACCATGTTGACATTTCAGGGAAAACTCATGTTGGCATTTTAAGAATAAGCACCTTGGGTTGTACTGCAGTGATCGCGGTGCCATTTTCCGGAGAAATCATGTTGACATTTTCAGGGGTTCAGCTTTTGATGATTGCATCAGGGAGCATGAGTATCAAAGAGCTTGTTTTGTATTATTCTCCTTCTTAAGGTCGAGGTGTGTGTGTGTGTGTTTGTGTATGTGAGGGAGTTTCTCCACTTAAATCCCACATAATAGTCCGTGGGAGTGAATGGATAAATTAAGCGTAAATAAAAAAATGAATTATAATGAATAATTCGTCTTCACAATGAGACATGCCCCGTTGGGAAAAATAACACCTACACATAAAACGCAAAATGAAAATAATTTGCTGTACGTAATACAGGATAATGTCAATGGTCAATTATGCTGAATGAATCGTCTTTTTAAGGAATGATTATGACAATATTAAGGTTTATGGAGGACGGAATCTGACAAAAAAATAAATGAATAAATAAATAAATATAAATAAATGTCATTAAATGTAGCAAAAATAATATAAAGGATTAATTTTGCCATTAATTAACTGATAAAATGGTACATAAATTGATATTTCTGTTTTAATATGAAATGCAAAAAAATGCAAAAAAAAAAATACATTTAAATTTAATAAAAATAAATAAATAATTTAAATGGAAAATTAAACAGAAGAGTAAATAAATAAGGTAATTAATACAAAGATAAATGAATAAAGAAGCAAATTAAAACCTGAAATGTCAATTTATGTCTCATTTTATCAATTAATTAATTAAAATAAATGGCTACATTTACTTTAATTATTATTTTTGCTATATTTAAGGACATATTTATTCATTTATTTATTTATTCATTTATTTTTTATTTTGGCAGGTTACGTCCTCCATAGAAGTCTGACCAATACTGTCTTTTTACTAAATAGATAGCAGTAATAAAACATAAAAAAAATAATTCTTCCAATATGAACAATCAAATGAATTAATCAAAGTCATCCAACCCGACTCAACATCCTCACTGTGTCTCCTTACCCCCTGCTCATCCAGCTTCATCAGCTGCTCGGTGACCTTTGGCGTGTTGAGCGCCAGTCGCAGGCAGTGGACGTTGAGCTCAGGCACCAGGTACTCCAGCACCTCTTTGAGGGGCAGGCCTCGAGCAAGACCGTGCTTGGATGTGGACGGTACGGCGTCTTCCAGGACGGAGCCCCTCAGGGTGTTCAGCTGGAGGCGGCACAAACACAGGGAGAGGAGAGAGAAAATGCAAAAGATCAGGACAAAAACTGATTTCTTGAGTTCTTTCCATTCGCTGTGAAACTGTGGAAATGACTTAAAAATTAAATTAATGTTCATTCAGCTTGAGCATTTTTCTTTATAAGGCTATATTACTCAAAGTGCCTCCTTATCCATGATCTCTACTAACACCTAAAACGATCAGTAGCTGCAACCTCCTGTCATGCGGAAAAATGATGTGCATCATTCCTCGAACCTGCACCGTTTTTCGTGAAAGAGCTTTTAAACTTTTTGCACCTTCATCTTGGTGTGAGCTACAGAGACACTTTAAAGGAACTATGTGTAGTATTTAAGGGGATCTATTGGCAACAATTAGAATATAATATTAATGTTTTCTCTAGTGTATAATCACCTGAAAATAAAAACATATTTATATCTACATAAGGAGCGGGTCTTCTTCACGGAGCCGGCTGCGATGTTTCTACAGTAGCCCAGAATGGTCAAACCACTGTGTGAACTTTTCCTGCTTGGGCTGGAGTGGAAAACGTTACTCGCTCCGGAGTTAACCTCCGTCACTGAACTCAGCCGAACGAGACACGGGAAATCTCTGTTGGTCTTGAGGAGCATTTGTTTCTGCACAAACTGCTAATTCCACTGTACATTCACTTAATATTCTCAGAGTTAAACTAACTCTGTCTTCTGCTCCACTAGCCATCAGTACAACACTTAAGTAAGTCTATGTTTGGAAAAGTGCAAGGAAGCCTGTGATGAAACCTAAGGGACTGTGCAATTAAATTAATTCACAGCATAAGAGGGCTCTTTTCAAAGGATAATCATGGCCATCAATGCATCATGGGCTCAAGATCGGTCATGAAATCAATCTTTTTTGCAGGCTAAAAATTGATTCTTCCACACCATGCTCTCTGCTAGTGCAGGGAAACTGTCTGGCTAAGCGAGAGAAAATAATACATGGAGGTTTTGCTGCTGTAGTTTCCACTGTGACTCTTAGGCTTGAGGCTAAAACAAACTCGAAGAGGACATCCATGAATAAATCAAGAGGACTGTAGAAGGACCAGGACCTGAAATATCCATCATGAACAAATAAACACAGCTGGATATCCGTAGTGGTCCCGCGGCTCTTAAGAATCACTTATATGTGTCTTCACATAGTGTTCGGTAGGTCAAAAGGTTGGTGCCAACACCCTGAGGTTTAAACAAACGGAAGAGAAGTGCTGCTCTCAATGAAGAGAGGACAACAGCTGGAGACTTCAACATCAGTGCATCCCACTCACTCCCACAATGACACACAGTCACACACACATATATATCTATACCTGCCCAGCTCCCTGTTCTGAAAATAGCAATTAGAGAGGAGAGAGGGAGTCAAGAGAAGGTGGAGAAAATGGTGGAAAACGCAGTATAGTAGGTTGTGCGTCATCCCAAGAGATTGGAAGGGCTATTACTCATGGTGCTCTTTAATACGAGAGCTTTTCCTTCTACACTCAAATACCTTTGGCGCTATTTTAGTCTCGTTTAGCTGTGAAATGGCACAGCTCAGTCCTTCACAGATGAAGGCTGACAAAGATGGTAGGTGGGCGTTCAGCTCACAGAATGAGGACATAGATCTCTGTGTGTCTATAGGAGGGGATGGCAGTGAATCCTGGAGGGATTCACACGAGATTTCCGATCACTGCGAGCTGAGCGTTGGTAATAAACAATCAGGGGAATACATTACAAAATAAATCAAAAACACATGCGATAATTTGAGGTGGTGTTAAGGAGTGGAGGCGGAGGCATCTGAGGTCTAGAGCCATATATCTGACAACCTGGAGATGAAGCTTTGAGAATGTCTCCCTCCAACTGGGTTCGTCAATAAGCAGGGCTATGCTATATTACGCCTACACACTTTGAACTCATAAGAGCTTCACTCGGTACAGAGTGTACCAAATATTGAACATGAACATTCATGGCTCCGGAGGGAACGAGTACAATTACAGTATATCCTGGTGAATGGCTCATCACATAACACAACAGTCAACAAATAAAGATAATAAAACACAATATATATATATATATGGGTAACACTTTATATTATCATTGATAGTCCATTAAAATGTAGTAAATAGTTATTTTACTGTTAAGAAAAAACATGAAATTATAATGAATAATGTGTACTAATTATAAGCAATGCTAATAAAATAATTTGTGTTATTTTAACAGTTTATTTTTGTACACATTATAACAGTTTATATAGTATATTATAAGTACTTGTTAATGATTATGAAATGATTAAATAGTTTGTAAAACATCTATAAACATAGATAGATAGACCACATATTTGTTATACTTTGTTAACGGCTAATAATTGGTTTGTAAACCATCTATAAATATTATTTGGGTGGCTATTATAAAGTTGCAACTAATGATTATAATACCTTGTTAAATGGTTAATAATTGATTTCTGGCCCATCTATCCATGTAATGTTTATAGATGTTTTACAAGGCTTAAAGGTTTATAAATCATTTGGTAATCATTAAAACATACTTAATATAGTATATAAAATGTTATGTGTGCAACAATAAACTATTAACAAATAATGTACCAATGTAATTAGAATGTTATTGTCTATTATCAGCTATGATATAATATATAATTTATAAATTAATCACTTTATATTACACAAACTAATGATAAAATAACAAAATTTATAGCATTACTAATAATTAGTAAAAATGAATAATAATATAATTTCATTGTTTGTTAACAGTAATTATTATTATTTTTTGGGCTTCTGCGTGTATTTGATAGTGATAGTATAGACATGAGAGGGGAGAGAGAGAGGGGATGACATGCAGCAAAGAGCCGCAGGCTGTATACACAGTGTAAGACGTGCGTCCATTACAACGTACCTCGCTCGTTCTGAAGATGACCCTGTAGTTGTACTGCTGGCCGTGCTCCTTGTGTTCCTCCAGCTTCTCCCTCCTCAGACTCACTGCTACCGGACCCAGGTTCTCGTCCACCCCCAGGTAGTTCCAGTGTTCTAGAGGAGAGGAGGGATGGGATTTGAGGCATGAGGATGGACCGGAAGGGATGATATGAAAGAGAGGAAGAAATTACAAAAAGGAAGAGAACTTTAGAAGAAAACCCTTTGGTTTAAAAACAACTTAGAAATACATGACTCCCCCGATGCTTAGGCCCGGCGGACCTAAGCATCTTGTAATGAAACCCTGGACTTTGAAAGTAGTAAAGCCCAAACTATCCTCCTTTGCTCACCTCTGAGGTAGAAGTACTTTCGGTAGTAATAGGTGCCGAGGTCAACATGTTCCACAATGTAACGTTTGGACCTGTCAGCGTGTTGGCTCGGCCCGTCCTTGGCGGCCTCCAACACTGCCACACCAGCGTTGGTGAAATGAGTAGTGAGGGTGGCGTCCAAAGGTCCTTCCTCTGTGCTGCCTGAGGAATTGCTTGAGGTGCCTCCGCTACCTATGCTGCCCGGCTGGGGGATGGAAGACAAGGAAAAGTGAATCGATATATAGACTCTATTATATGCTTATATGCCCAAAAAGTAAATATAGTATGATAAGAAAACCTACCTGTTTAGCAGAAGAGATGTTCCTCTCACCCTCTCCACCAATCTCATTCCTGAAACAAGGGCAGCTGAGCACCTCGTCATTGCTCTTGTCGTCACCAGGGTCCAAGGCGGGGTTGGTACCGTGTCCCATCCCCTCCTTGCTCAGCTCTTCCTGTGAGCCACATGGCGACCCGTATATTCCACTCTGATTGGAGGAGAGGGAGGACGTGGCCGAAGCAGAGGCGGCGGCAGCGGCCGAGGCACCCGTAGTGGTGTTCTTGCGTTTGGACCCAGACTGACGACTGTGGACTGCCTCATTGAGGTCAAAGAGTAGAGACTGGACGTCAAAATGGGAAAAGCCTCTTTGGCACGCCCAGGGTCTGGGAGGTGGGCCACTGTCATCCACTTTCCCCCCATCCTCAGCATCTGAGCCAGCCCTCGATGTGTCGCCATCCACCTTCACACTGCGCAGCTTACGGAATATCGACTCTCCACCCGTCTCCGACTTTGACCTCCTCTTCAAGTGCTTCTCTCGCTCCTTCAGCCGACTGGCGGGACTACCTCTGGCTGAACCTAGAGCTCCGTCTGGCAGGTCCAGGGCGGCCTGTTTTGTTGGCGCCACGGTAAGCAGCTCCGATAGCTTCTCTGGAGCTGGGCTTCTCTGATCAGGAGCCTCAGACGACGTGTATCCCTTCAGCATGTCAAAGAAGCTCTCTCCTGACACGCCGTGTTTATCTATGGATGAAGTGCTGCCATACTCACGGTGCATGGGTGTCCACCCGGAGAAGGACCAGCCCTCATTGCCGTCCACATCCAGCTCACTGATAGTTATATCACTGTTACTGCGCTGGCGGATGCGCCTCATGCCTTTGCGAGGTGAGCCCTGATAGCCATCCGGCGACAGGAAGCGGTTGTCCTTTCCCTTGCTCTGCATCTTGTTCTTTAATGTGTTGTGGATGTTGCGCAGCATGGAGGAGTCCTGCGGGCTTATCAGGTGGCCCAGCTTGGCTGACAGATTGCTGTGGGCTGCGACGGCTGACACCCCTCCTCCTCCACTGCCACCACTACCACTACCACCACTTCCTCCTCCTCCTCCTCCTCCACCACCACCACCACCACCACCTCCTCCCCCTCCGACAAGTCTCTCTCTATCTCCACTTCCTGATCCTGAAGAGCTGGTGGTGATGGTAGAGCTGGGTGAATCCGTTTCCACGGTGATGTGCCAAATACCCCCTCCTCCCCCATCTTTCCTTGGGGGCCAATCAGCCACACGAGCCCGAACCCCCATCTTGGGGACGCCGGGGTTGGTGCCGGTGGTGGAGGAAGAGGAGATGTGGGTGCTCTCGCTGCGGGGTGGCGGTGCCCCTCCATTGGGAAGTCGCAGGCGGCGGGTGAAGAACTCGTCAGAAGCCGGCACCGAGCCCCCAACCGAGCGCTCCGTCTGAGAACGCTTCAGACTGGTCATGGTGGAGATGGGAAAGGGTGTGGGGATGGGAGATGGGAGGGAGAGGTAGGGATGAGTTGCTGATGGGTTTAGATTACGATCAACATAATGCCCACTGAGTGAAGTAACGAGAGAGTCTCACGGATGCATTTGGTGCTGCAGAAAGAGAAAAGAAAAAAGAAAAAGAAAACATGAATAGGGCTCAATGTTGAATAATCAATGGTCAACAAAAGATCTTAAATCAATGGTCTCCAATAAAAGGAATGGTAGCGATTTACAGTAAGTGCGTAGAATTTCACTAATACCCTACGGATCATGAGATGTTGCAAAGATAGCTGGATTTAAACTTTTGCAAATAAAATACTAAAAGGTAAAAAGGTAAACCTTACAAAGAACGTTCAAAGTTCAAAACTTTAAAACCTTAAAAGGATAGTTCGGGTGTTTTGAAGTGGGGTTGTACGAGGTATTTCTCCATAGTCAGTGTATTACCTACAGTAGATGGCGGTCGCCTAGAGTTTGGAGAAGAAGACAGAAGTTACCGCAGAGGAGCAAAGCAATGTACTGCTGTGGACGGCGCAGGCAGAAAAAACGTATTTTAGCCACCTAAAAGAAAGCCCCAACACAAATCAATATCAGATTAACTGTACGCTATATTTCGAATATTTCCGCCTGTTTACATTGCCCTGAGACAGATATACAGTTGATGTTTCCGAAGGGGAACTGAAGCCCTAATCTATGCTCTCGCCAAAGCAACCAGACTCCATTGAAACAAACAGTAATTTTACCTCGCTGAACACAGGAGTTGCTGGTCTACCGCTGCCTCGATCCGTTAGTTTGTTTGTTTTATTGTGTGACTGTGATTAGTTCGGATTCGCCAAAGTCACACAATAGCACAAACAAACTAACTGATCGAGGCGACAGCATACCAGCAACCCTCGTGTTCTGCAAGGTAAAATTACAGTTTTTTTCAATGGAGTCTGGTTGCTGTGGCGAGAGCATAGGTGGATACAACGGCATCAGTTGCCCGCTAGAAATTTCTGTCTGACGGCAAGGTAAAGCAGAGAAAATATTCTAAATATAGCGTACACTTAAACTGATATTGATTCTTTTGGGTGGCTAAAATACATTTTGCTGCCAGCCCCGTCCACAGCAGTGCATTGCTTTGCTTCTGTGCGTTAACTCCTGTCTGCTTCTCCAAACTGTCCGTCATCTACTATAAGTAATACACTGACTATGGATAAGTACTTCATACAACCCAATTTCAAAACACCCAAACTATCCCTTTAAGTTTGTCTTCTTTTTAATCAAACAATAGTAGAGAGGCTGTACCTTGATGAAGCTTGATGATCAGATGCGTTGATGGTGACCTTTCTCAGCCGGAGTCTCTAAAAAGCAGTCTGCATTGCAGCGGTGCTCGAGGAGACCTCAATCAGTCTGGATGAGACCAACTCAGGAACTGAGAAAAACAGTACAGAGAGAGAGAAAGAGGATAGGTAAAAAAAAAGAAAAGCTGGGAGGAAACAGATCAAGTTAGAGAACATCCTACATCACACGTTCTACAGTATCAAATCTTACCTTCATTTCAGAGCCACCATTATAAAGTAAGCAATTGGAAACTACTGTATTTCTGTGAAATGTAGAACCATAACGCCTGCACAACAATAAAAGTGAGGCTATATTTGAGACCCAGAGTAGTCTATAGAGAAACCATCCAATTCTACTGCAGGGTCACAGTAGACCACTTAAAGCTAATGATTCGATTCATAGCTACAGCTTTCTCTCAAAGGGAAGGTTTAACCATTTTACACTTCAAGATCAGTTTACTAGTCATGAGGAGTCATAGACTATAAGACCATTATATATATCTAACTCTAAATGGGACCATAATCTACTAAATGAACATCATGCTGTATTGAAGAAGACTTGAAACTAGTGATTGAGACCATAAACTCATGTTTACAATGTTTACTGAGGTAATAAATCAAGTGAGAAGTAGGCTCATTTTCTCATAGACTTCTATACAATCAGACTTCTTTTTGCAACCAGAGGAGTGTTACACAACCTGCAAGAATTGAGAATGACATCTGTTCTGTAGAAAACTTTACCCAAAACAACCCTGGTGATGTCATCTCGGGCTTGGAGACTACTAATTTTTAACAGAAAGCTTTTGTTACAAACGGGGAGGCTTTTTTATCATGTTTATCTTAACGCTATCGTCCTTTAAAACTAAACTGAAAACATTCCTTTTTAGCTGCGCCTTTCAGTCTGGTTGCCCGTTTTCATTATTATTTTATTTTATACTTACTTCTTTTATTGGTTTTAACCCAAGTGTCTTATTATTATTTTTTTTATATTTATTTGTATTAGTTGATTTGTTTTTCTTATATTCTTGTGATTCCTACTTCTTAATAGTTTGAATTCACTCGTATCATTTATGTGTCTGTTTTAAATAGTGTTGACTTATGTCTAATGTTTTGTCTTACACCATCTGGAATGAAATGTGCTATATAAATAAAGTATGCTTGCTTTATAATACGTGGGCATTCACCAGGCAGTGAGGGTCTAAGATCGAGCTGCATCGGGGAATTGTAGAAGCCAACATTTTTGGCATTTGACCCATACCAGGAGAAGGGAATAAATGTTGAGGTATCGCGGGCCTCTGCTGCACTGATTGTGACTCACAAATTCAGGAAAGCACTAAATTGTTGAGGCTGCCTTAAGGAAGTAATGGAATTTGTTCCAGTGGAGTATTTTGTACGTCATTCAGGAAAACTGTGCAAAAATAACAGACGCTTCAGGATTTAATTCTTGTTGCCTTCACCGGGAGCCGTGTCTTTCTTGCTTGGATCTTCGTAACATCAAAAGGAGCCGTGACACACACGACCTAGCTGTCAAAAGACCTTGAACAGCCCACGCAATGTGGATTTTACCCCGAAGGGCTCAGGAGATAAATGTAAGACAGAACCATATGTATAAAATCAACATCTCAACAAACAATAAGAAATGATGTGACAGCTGAGGAATGACTTCAGTTTGTTTGAGATTGTTTGTCCATTATGTTGCACGACGTCTCTCTTCCAGACCACACTTTGTATCACCATGGAGATAAGGACTTGTACAGTACATGTTTCTGTGAGTGTGTGTGAAAGAGAGAGACGATTGATTCCTTCCCTTCCACACAGACCTCGCTGTGAACAGTTTCTCAAAACTCAACACATTACTATTGAGTTTCTCAAATGTAATTACAGTGGAAACCTCTTATAGTGATCACGTCTGACTGTGTCAAACTGATCACGGTAAGCGGATGATTATTATAACCGATTTCTTTCTCCCTTTATTTCTCATGCAGATTACCATCTAATTGACATTTGTATATTTATTACATGATCCTTCTGGCTTTTTCCGTCGCTTGGAGTAAGGCTTTGCCAGTTTTCGGCCAGCTCTGTGTCACTGCAGCGTGGGCGGTGCCTGAAAATGAACGGCGCCCCTTTGCCAGGGCTGCTCTCACCAGCCAGCTAAAGAACTTTTTGCCTGTGGGTGACGTCCGGGCGCTGGCGGTATGAAGGGAGGCGGCCTTTCGTCTGCATGTGCTGCCTTGTTGAGGATCAGCAGAGTTTCAATTGCATGTCCACGAATTATCAATCCACTTGACAAAGGCGGCTTCAACCACAGGTGTTCCCCGTGGGCATTCGTTTTCTGTGAGGTAGCCTGAGGAACACCAAGTTTTGCTGCTGCATCTCATTTCATTGAGAGAAAATTACTTTCTTTCTCCCGTCATGATTTCAATGTGCACGCAGCACCAGCCTCAGGTAGCCAGCTAGAAACGCTGACAGGTTACCGTGAGCCAAAGTATCAAGAGGGTAAAGTAAAAAGATCTATACTGTATATAGAATTACTATGTATTTATGTAAAGATCCAAAATGAACACTTTAAGTGGACTACTTCATCACTATAAGCAAATTATTTGGAGCATTTGTATAGGAATGATTCTGTCCCAAACATTTACCTTGATCACGGTTACATTTTATGAAACCGTGATCACTATTAGCGGTTTCAGTAAGGGATAATGTACAGCGAGCCGGTCATTGTTGTGAAATAAACCCCAACAGGGCGATGCGGCACCCAGATGTGAAGCTTATTGCCCTGAAGGGGTTTATTTCACAACAATGACCCGCTAAGCTGTACACTATCCCGCTTATTACACGGCTACTTACTTAAAAAATCATTAATTTGACACAAATACACTCCGCCAGAGTCCAACATCAGACCACAGCAACGGTCTGTTATACATAGCAACGGTCTGCTATAAAGAAACAACAGACCGTAGAACGCTGTGATTGACCAATCAGAATCAAGTATGCAACAAAGCCGTGAAATAAATTGTATTAACGCTTTTAGTAGCACTTACATACTGTCAAATCACTCCCGTAAAACCAAAACTATCTGGATGGATCAATGCCACAAGTTGTCTGAGAAAATGTATTTTGTGTGAAATGGGTGAACTGGCCCTTTAACAAAGATCTGAGCTGCTTTGTTGTATTATTCTGCAGCTTTGTGGGCAGCACTACTCCTGACACTACAGCATCTCCTCCACTGACACTGTTTGCGAGTTGTTCAGGTGGGTCTGTTTGAGCAGCGTGACATCCTAGTCTAGGCTTTGGTTCGGCTTTAAACACTCAAAGTGTTTGAAGTCTAATAGGCAGAAACTCAGAAGTAAAATCTCAAAGTGTTTCCCGTTTCACAGCCAGGTGTTGGTGAGCGTGTGTCTGACTGGGAGATTTCCATTTGCAGACACACGCTGCATAAGGGGGGGGATACTTTTGATATGCTAAAGAGGCCTTTCAGTTTTCTGTTGGAGATCATGTTCAAATACTGCATAAATACTGTAAATTTAATCTTTAAGCTCACAACAGCCATGATAGTTGTCTCAACTGTTGTATTAAATTCGAAGCGAGGGTCAAAAAGGACAGAGGGTGTCGTATGCTGTACAGATTTTAAAGCCCCCTGAGGCAAAGTTGTGATACTGGGCTGTATAAATAAAACTGACTTAACTTGACTTGACTCATCTTGGCTGGATAAAAAGTACTCGTGAAACACTTTCAATACGCTCTCAAAAGAGAATCGTGAATTGTGCAACTGTAAGAGCATGAATATAGATGAACCTCCTCAAAAGGGACTTTTTTACTTCACTGCAAATATAAAAAATCAGTACACCCCATGCATACAAGTGGATCTACATCCTACAAGCTCCTTCGATTAGACTTAAATCCCCTAAATACCAAATGACAGAACGCATTGCAGTCACAAAAGTAGTATTTATCCAAACACACAGGAAAGCAAAGTTGAAAATGCACAACTTTGAGAAAAAAATTTTAACTAATAAACCGCTTTACCTCCAATAAACTCCCACATAGGATTGGGCGGTAAAAAGATCATCAGCTGTCGCCGGCACGGAGGCATAAAAAGAGCTCAATTCCATTTTATTCCCCCAAAGTGATGCAGGCAATAGAATAAATTACGTTCCTATTTTTCTATCGAGACTCACAAAAAAAGTTAAATACAAAAGTAGAAGTCACAAAGTAGCACCACTGCATTGCCCTCCACTGTAAGTCAATGACGCCTTTGAAATCACACTCAAAAAAGTGTATCCCAAATAACTACCTGCAGTGCTCTCTCCGCTGAGGACTGGGTAGGACGCTTTAATGAGTTGGAGAGATACTGTATGTTAGGGAAGGAGCATGGGAATTGAAACGAATGAATGTGGCGCAGCGTGCCTCTCTGCAGTCGCAGAGGACCAATTACACTGACAGATACTCAGTAACCTTTAGCGGTGTCTAAATGAGGTCGATTCCTGAGGTAAATACGAAGCATCGCTGCTCGATGGAGCAAGGGGCTGCCAAGGTTGTCTTCTGGCCCAGTCAACTGGAAACTGTTAACACAGGGACTTATTTGCATCTTACAGATAATGGTGGCTGGGACAGTGAGCATGACATTACCAAAACATGAAAGAGTTGTTGTAATGTCCTATCAAGCATTTGATATTACAGGTACAAATCTTGTAATTCATAGGAGAGTGAGTTTAATTGGCAATTCTCTACAGACGGAAACTGTTCTAAAAATACTAACTTTGGATGAAACGTACGTAGTTTAACGAACTCTAGACTGCTACACGACTGCAGATTTTACATTAGAGTTGTGCTAATTGGGGTCGTATGGACAGGAGGAATGATTACAGTGGCCAATAACTCTTCCGGTGCATTGTTTCAAGACAGACTTGAGAAGATGTGAGCCTATCATTTAACAAATTGAAATACTCTGTATTGTGTATACCTTTCTGTGAAGCACTATACAAGCTGTATTTTTAATGTTTTTTGTTGTTGGTTGTGTTGAATTCATAAGCAGTTGTTTATTTCCAGATGAATTTCCTTGAAAGAAACTGCTCCAATTAGCTCCAAGTTATTATCATTCATCATCGATGTATTATTCATGTGTTGAATTGTTTCCTCATTGGCACATTTCTGCCAGTTCAACTGACCTGCTGTGCGCCGGACAAGAGACTCGAGGCTTTGCCAGCAACTCACTGGAACTAATTAATTGAAGAGTACCAACTTAACAACCTCTCAATTTTCCTCGGCAATTAGAACCAATTTACACAGTCCTTTCCAGGAACACTCCTAGGAATTCACAGTTGCATATCATTTATGAAATGATGCTATGCGACCGGTAAAACAATTAACAAAAACAGCAGTAAATTACAATACTTATGGATTAATTCACTGAGTACCACATCATGAGGGATTTAAATACATTTAAACAATAGCACTGCTGCTTACTGTATTTAAAATGTTTCAGTCTAACGTCCGGCCACACTGTCTGCGTGGGAATCTCTTACTTTTTATTTCTTAAACTTAAACTCTAAACTTTATTAGAATCATCATATACATACAGGTTCATACATGAAATTTGACCTCTGCCTTTAACCCATCCTAAGCATTTAGAGGCAGTGAGCTGCTGTAAAGCGCCTGGGGAGCAACTTGGGGTTCAAAGGGTCTCGCTCAAGGACACTTCGACATGCAGACAGTAGGAGCCGGGTATCGAACCAGCAACTTTGTGGTTAAAGGACAACCCGCTCAACCCATTGAGCTACAGCCGCACCATATTCGCCCGTGTACCCATGTTTGACAGTATATTGACATCATACTAGCAACATTACTACAGATTTAATATTCATATCTGTAGAATATGTCACAAACATGAAAAAAAGTTTGTATTTTGAACTCCACACTTTCTGTTCTCCTGTGGTAACGAGGCTTTTATTCTGAAATATTTGCGGGACAGTGTACAGGACAGTGGAAAATGCAGTGAATTGCACGGCTCCATGAATCAATAGAGTACTGGCATTTAATTGTGGATTATTACTATTATTTACAAATAAGCACATGTGTCTTAACCTTTTTCTGTCTAAAATAAATATAAATGACATTTATAATATAATGAAATAGCCATTATGAAAGGACAACTAAACAGCAAACAAAAGAAAGGGCTGGCAGCAGGGTTGGAAATGAGCACCAGCCACCGGCCAAATGCTGCTAAAATATGCGAGTGGCTGCTAAATTTGCATCTTTCACCAGCCAAAAAATATAATGGTTATCTACTGAGTGGCTGGTATATTCTGAAATCCACCAGCCACAGTGGCAAGTGGACATAAAAGTTCATTTCCAACCCTGGCTGGCAGCAGCAGTGCAGCAGCAGCAAGCTGTCTACGTGGATAGATAACCACACGCGTGAGAGACACAGCGGTTTAGCGAGTTAGCTGTCAAACGCTGCTCACGCAGGCAGTGTTGCCCGGGTGTAAGGTTGTTGTCAAGCAGCACAGGTGTGCCACTATGGACGCTGTGTGAATCTGCTCAATTGCACAGTGAGTCATACACACCTGAACATTACAGAGCAGACGAGCTGACTGACTAACTGACTGAAAGAGGCCAGAGCTGAAAGAGAGGGCACCATAAAGTTGAGCAGAAGATTCTCTGTGTGTTTGTGTGCTAAGACTTAAACCTTAAAACATCCTTTTCTTCTCTCCATTCTCAGAAATACTCTTATTTGGAACCGACTAATATTTTTAGACAACTGCAGAGTGAATAAGTGTTCGGTATTCATTAATCAGCCGGTATTGTAGTTGAAGAATACGGATAGTTTTTCCCGAGGCCTGTGTTCAGAGGAGATCAGCACCTTGCAATCACAGAGCAGGTCTTTAATGGCAGGAGAACGGAGGCAGGGGAAAAAAGAAAACGACAAAAATTGAAGAAACTAAAGAAGAAACAAGAAACTAAAATCTACAAGCTAGTGTCAGTCATGCTGTGTTTTTTCATATTGCCGAATCTTTCACAATTATACACCTGTTTCTCCAGACAGACATCATTACCAGACCGACTGGTGAGTCAAGTCAAGTCTCGTCATGTTTTTTTTTGTGAAACACACATACAACAGAAACAGTGTGAGAGCACAAGCTCTCTAAGGAGACAAAACAAGAGGAACCAAAAGCTTTTGGACATAAAGAAAATAATGGAAGGAACCTCTCGAGAGGAAACTCAAAAAGAGAGATCCCCCTCTTCTTGGATGGCTGGGGGTGCAACAGAAGCTGTAGGTGGGAAAATGGCAATTACAGAAAGAGAGAGACACTGACTCAAACTTTGACAGCATGTCCTCTCAAACACCTGCTGCCAAGATGCTGCTGGGCATAGGTGTGACCGTTAGGCTAAAGTAGATATACCTTATATGTATGTGTGTGTGTGTGTGCATGTGTTCGGGAGTGGGTGTAGAGCCACTGCAGGTAACACAAAGAGCCTTAGGACAAAAAAACATGGACAAATTCCAAATTATGACTCAGTGAATCTCTTTCTCAGTCTCTCACACACAAACAAAAGCACTCAGATGATGAAGAATGTTGCGTCACATTATTATTTTCTCACCCAAGTCATCTTTCCCAGGCTCAGTGGCATTAGTGTCTGTTTTCAGTTGGCTTAAACTTTGTATGGGAGGCATCAAACTCTTCACTCACATCCAGCGTCTGAAATTAACTTTTTTCATTGTCTGCCACTCAGAAACTTTATCTGCAACTTTTGAAATCTATGCGCTAAATGAAGGAATAACATTTTAGATCTGGTGTTTTTCAATGGTTGATATATTTTACATAAAAAACATTATATACATGATAAATGACAGTGTTGAAATTACTCCGTAGCTTCCAGGAGAGCCCTATTTTTCAGGGGTGGGAGGGTACCGTACACTACTGTACTGTTCTTTGTTATTGTCATCCATAGTGGTTATTTGCATAAAAACACATAACTCAAATGATTATGATTATTTTAATATTTGCTTTCATTTAAAAAAAATCTTGGCAGTAGTTTTAACGACGTATTATGGTGCCTTCACGAGATGAGCTCATATGAACGCCCTCCTCTTGTCGTATTCACCACCTCATAAGTGGAAAGTTTCAGAAGAGTTCACGAGTTGTGACGTGTTTGTTGACGTTGTCAGAAATGGCGGAGGCCTTGGAAGTTAATTTTTCGGTGCTTAATAAGTTAATATATTATAATTTTAGTCTCATATTGTTTTTCTTCGTAATTTTATAATATGTCTGAGGAAGATGTTGATATTCCCAACGGCCTCCTGTTTTTCCTCTGTCATTATGCCTTTACATTTCCTGCATTATGTCACCCGCTTGCTAAATTGTTAGCCTCTGTGGCTTCTAGACGCCGACAGTAACGGCGTACTCACGACTTAACCGCTTGAACGCCAAGCATATTGTGTACACGACTTCCCATGTTGTAAACCCAAGCGCAGGAGTTTCATTTGTAGCCACCATTATAAGCTGCTTAAAGCTAGTGTATGGAAGTTAAACAGGTCACTAATATCTATTTTATATTGCTGTGGA
Organism: Sebastes umbrosus; assembly: GCF_015220745.1. NCBI lineage: Eukaryota > Metazoa > Chordata > Actinopteri > Perciformes > Sebastidae > Sebastes > Sebastes umbrosus. The sequence goes on from NC_051286.1 coordinate 6,521,188, forward strand.
AATATCTCATCATTGCCATGCTTTTTTTCTCTCCGCCATGGCTGTGTGTATGCGTCATTGTGCGTGCATAACTGTTGGAAAGCATCGATACAGAGAAATCAACAGTCACAGAGGCATGAGATGCCAAGGAATCGGACAACTAAGAACCTATTCTCAACGCAAACCAATTCTCTATTCCCATCACTAGCGTTTTCCCTGTCCACTAAAGTGGCGGCTGGTGTGACGATTTTACCCGCCATTGACAACATTTATCTGCATTTGGTGGGTGGCGGGTGCTAATGTCAGACCCTGGTCATATCCAAACTTCATCGAAAATAAACTATGTGCAGAAAGTTTTAAAGTAGTAATCATAGCTTCAAATGTTCTCGGGGAATTGCAATTCACAAATACATTAGCGATGACTGCTCTGCACCAACAACAAACATTTAAACTAAATGCAGGTATTTCAAACCTCCGGTGTGTAAGAATGGAACAGTAATGGCCTAGTGTTCCTAAATGCTCCGCAGCCATCTGAGAGCCAAACAGCTTTTCATCCGAGTGTAGATGAGGAAATGGCAGGCCAAGACACAGAGGGAAGATAAGGAGAAGAGAAAAAAAAAAAAATCAAACATTATTCTCTTTGAAAGTTGCCAGGCAGCAGGCAGTCCCAATGTGTTGGAGTTTCAGCTCAGAGCATTTCAAAGTGAAATTGTAATTGTGTGGAAAGATAAACGCACTTTGCTGTTTTTTCTGCCTCTGCAGAGCTCGGCGGTGGGGTGGGGTCTCCTCTCCGGCTCACTGAGACGTAAAAGGGTTTTTTTTTTGGTGCTCTGAAGTCTGCCGATGTTGTCTTTTTCTCTCAAATGTGAAATTGTGAAGGCGTTCTACGGCGTACACTCCCCTATCTCCGGCTATCACAGAACGGCAATGGAGGCAGATGGAGACGATGAGCATAGATATTTGACCAGGTGATGAGAGAGGAGTGTGTGTGTGTATATAACAATACTTACAATGACTACGTTTACATGCAGACTAATATTCCACTATTATTCAGAATATGACGATATACCGAATTTGATACGGGTCACGTAAACAGCATATTCTGTTTGGATATTCTGAATTAGGCCTTAGTCCAAATGGAGTATTTTCTTATGAAGACGTGGGATATGCAGATATTATTCAGGTTTTAGAAGCATTCTTTGGACATGTACAGTATGCAGCGCATTCAGAATATGTGTCTCAATTGGGGTTTTTACATCAGTTTGCGACACACAGCCTCCTGCCTGTTTACGACCAGCTCTGTGCGTTGTACACAAACCAACTAGCCGACAGTTTGCAGATGCATTACCAAAAGAAAAGCCCACATTTCTGGTTGAAAGGAGAAACACACCTACTTCTAAACATTATGAAAAACTTGGATATCAACAGGTTTTTGGATACGCGCAAATATCGCAACGCCGTCCTTTTCAAGAAGGTGGTTGAAGGAATGAAAGAGGGAGGCTGTGTTCGCACGGTCCAACAAGTCCGCCAATGGTAGAAAATGTCAAACTTAAGAAGTAAAATGAAACAGAGCGGCTCCTGACGTTCCACTTTTCTTTATTTTGACGTGATAGGCATCGACCCCCCTTCAAACACAGCCGAGAATGGCGTTGACGTGGGATTCGCCGGCCCTGGTGATGAGGATGCCTTGAGCTCCTCAAATGGACCAGATGATGATGATGGTAAGAATAGGGAAAAATGCATCTAAGTAGCCAGCTGACTTGTTAAGCTAAATGGGTTGTTTGTAGGTCAGCATGACATATGTCATGGGGACATTAATCGGAGTATGCACGGCTACATGTAAACAGGAATATTAGTGGAATATTCATTTTCATTAGCCATGTAAAACAGCTTAGTAGGAATATTGCCTTTTTCGGAATAAGGGCAAAAAATTAAATATTTACAGTTTAAATATCAAAAAAATGTCTCTTAATACTGAGCAGTGACTCTAATGAAAGATTTAATGTCATAAATTTCCATTTTAAAGTTCAAACAACAGTTAATAATAGCCAGTGGCAGGGTCTGCTCTACACCAGTGAGTTGCACAGAGCTGTAGTCAAGGGTTTGACCTTCTTGATCCATATGAGCGCTCCGTTTCACACCTCCATTTCAGTAACAGTTTTTGACTCACTAGTAAAACAGATGTTTTTGAGTCACTGAGTCACAACTATGGAACCTCTCATTTCTATATTTGTAACTCATTTCTTCCGTGACTCCATCGCTTGTATTAGTTTCATTGTGACTCATGATTTTATTTCTTGCATTTCACCAAAGCTAGCTTTATAAAAAATGTAAAATATTCTTACCTGGCTTTGACAAAAAAAAAAAAAAAACAGCTCTCCTTTGACTGTGGGTGTCTGGAATCTGTTGTAAACACAAAGCACCTAAAAAGATGAAAAGAAGAAAGATGAGTGCTGAGGATCAACCTCAAGCTGTTAGATCTGGGCTAAATACCGTTTATTCTATTCAGAATCATAAGAGATGTGAAGATGCAGCAACAACCTCAGGTGAAGACAGTCAAATCTACCTCGGGTGAGTGGAGGACCAGATTTGCACTCGATTGGCTGTAGACAGTATAAACTATGTGTGTTTGGTGAAGTCACAAAAGCTTCTTCAAATCACATTGAAATATTTTATGTTGTGTCCATAAACACAAAGTATATTACTTTCCAGAGAAACATCTTTGCTGCACATTAGTTGCCAGTTTATTTGGTACACCTAGTTAGAACTAATGCAGTCTAATATAACAGCCCTGCAATAAATCCCAACTTCATGCAGGTTATAATGTTATTTGTGTACAACTTTATGGTTGTTTGTGGAGGCTGTAGTGCTGTTGAATTGCGTTGCTTTATACTGGGAAGTGTTTTTAATATATCTTTATGTCAATGAGGGCAGACTAAATGTGAAATATATCTTCCCTGACCTAAAAAAAGTCTCAGGAATTTAACATTGTTTTCTTGCTATCTTGAGCGAACGCACAGTTTTCAATGCTTTTAGATGTCCAAGTCAGTGAACTTGTTAACACAAACACCCGTCACTCCATCCCTCTGGATTAACAGCTATGACGATGCCTCTTTCTATGGGGAAAAAGAAGAGATAGGAGTGATGATAGGACATGGAGGGGTGGGACATTACATGGATTTTCGAGGAGAGAGTGACTAAGGCTAAGTGCCACTTTGTGTTTCAGGTCCACAGTGTCCAACGATGACACAAATAGCTATGGCCTTCCTACACCCCCCCTACGTACAAGAGTGTCCATATTTGTACAGTTCCCACAGCAAAACAGCTGAAAAAGAAGATCGTGCCAGAACAAATACATACAGGAAGAGGTAGTTTACCACAGCGTCATATGTATGACTGCTTCTTCTGCTCTGCGACGCAGTTTAATCAAAGCCACAAACCATTTCCACAGCAAGATAACAAAACCAGTTTCACCCTCACACACTTCCTTTCCTTCCTCTTACTGTGCCTCAGGGGGTCCAACACTCAAGTTTCCTCTCCTCTGTACCTCCATGATGCAATGAGATGTTCATCATTATACATCTACATTCCTTTATCAAGTCAAAATACGAAGATGAAGTACACATGTGAAATACATGCAAAATGTTATTTGCCAAATACAGTATGAATAGGGAGACTTATCCAGTAATCCAATAACCACGCATTACATAATGCCTCTGTTGGCATGTGATGTGAAGAGTTTTGTTGTTTGTATAATACTGACATGTGTTGCTGTTATTTTGGGAATGCCAGTTCAATCCCTATTGATCTAAACTTTTTAAGTACCGTTGATCCATAGCCATGAACACAACCCGTATGAATTACTGAACTACTGTACTCTTCACCGTCACGTTGCAGGACGTGGTATCTGGGTCGCGTGAGCTCTGATGAATCAGGTCCATACAGCCAATTGCCCTTGTGACGGGTTGATTTATTATTTATTGCGAGCAGCGAGGATATTGTGAGGGTGGGTGGGGGTTGGTTGGTAGATATAGGTAGCGTGATTGTCCCTGCAGGCTGATCTGTCATGTATAGATAACAGTGACTACGTTACCTAACAATTCAAACTATCACTCCCCTGCTCACTCAAAGATCTTTTGAGTTATGCATTGTTAAGATGTGGCTTTTCATTTCTGGCCAACAACATATTCACATGGAGGACTGTGAGCATGTCCTCCGGGTGTCTCCATTGATCTCTCAGATAAAACTGCCAACACAGATAGCTCCATTTGTGCTGCACTGGTTGAAGTATTGTACTGTTCACATGTTCCACTGGTGACTGTGAGGTCCGCTGTAATCTAAATGACTTTCAACTGCTTTGGTCTCTGATTTAACAGTATATGTATTAAGGGTTGGAGAAAAAATTGATCCACCTATGTATCGCGATTTATTTTTTCACGATTTTGAATTTTTTTTTTAATGCCAGAATCAATATATTTGCTTCATTTGAGTCTATGCAAAGGTAGAAGGAAGTTACCGCTTTTATTGTTGTAATCAGAGTAACGTGACGTCATATCTGTTCCGTATACGTCAACTAAAACAAACTACAGCTGGCTGCAATAAGGAAGTACAAAACAGCGGAGGGTCCACGTGGATACAACTTGAACCCTCACATGTTAAATCCAGCGTGGTAAACACTACACATACAGTAAAGTATGGAAACACTTTGAAAAAGCAGAGCTAGACATCACGGCTAAAGCTGCATGTTAACTCTGTCATGGACAGCAAACGTTATCGTATTGTGGTAACGTGCGGTCAAGCCAGCTGCCACTCTCATCTCTGTGGTCAAATCAGCCGACGCTACAACTATAGGGCACCCATATACTGACATTTATGTTAAATACATTGAAACGGCCCCGATGGAGCTGACCATGGATGGATAAAGAGAACGGAGCTGACGGGAGAGCTAGCGACGGACTTGGCGAAGTTAGCGGAAGAATACACGTGTGACTACATCCAGTTTTCAAAATAAGGTGTTAAAAATGGGAACTATGTACAAATTACATATATGGAAATAAGATTGATTGGATTATATTTACCAGAAGTAAAAAATATTGCATGTCCCTTATAAATTAAAAAGAAAATATTACTAATTTGTGAGGGAAATGTCTTTATTCTTTGATTTCTGGGTTGCTGGAAAATTGTTTATAAATAATGCCTGACAATGACTGATATATTTGACTTCAGGACATCTCTGACTACATACATGCTGAAAATCAAACATTCTTACTGTATTAATTTAGATATTTTTCAAAGTAAAAGTCCCTAGAAGTGTATGATTCAACTTTTTCCCATGGTCTAGAGTTAAAAAGGATAATAAAAATCGCAATAAAACGGAATATCGAATCGCAATACTTGTAGAATCACAATATATATCGAATCGGCACCCAAGTATCGTGTTAGTATAGAATTGGGAGATAGGTGAATCGTCCCAGCCCTAACATGCATTGTGCATGAGATGTAGGTCCAGTCTGTATTGTTAAGATTGTGGGATATTGTGCATTGTTATGTTTCGTATCATTCACCTGAGGAAACCTCACTAAACAACAACCACATTTAGTCCAGGCTCTCCACACATCAATGGAACGGACAGGTGGCTGCTAAATGGACTGATGAGGCACAACAAAAGTTCAAACAACTCCTGTGGGCGTAAAACGTCCTTGCCAAAAAATGTGAGGTTTACATCACTGGTCTGATTTTGCCCAAAAGCTAGAGGGATGACACACTTTTATGCAATGCTCTGGCTTAAGCAATGCTATAATTGGCCTGACTGGTGTGGTATTAGGGTCAAATTTTCAAACATTGAAAAGTCATAGCTGCTGCTCCACTTGTCTAATTTGAATGAAACTGCAGGTATGACGCATCTCATCATTACCAGCTGACCCAAGGGTCGCCCAATTCTTGGTGGCTGCTGATTAATTTTCTGCGGACAGCATGTTTGTTTTGTATTGTGTCCCTGAATGGTTTATCTAACACCTGTTTGTTTGGATTTGTTGAGCGTATCCGTATGTATCGCTGCCCATAATTGCCTCACTGTTGTGTTCATGAACTGGCTGAAATACAGATCACTACTGTGAACAATCAGTGATCGAGAGTGACGGATATTTAAATATGCAGATATCACCGATTATTACAGTAAACCCAACCCAAGAGAGACACAAAAGTAGCAGCAAAAGGCTAATCTGAGAAAAAGTTATTTGAATCTCTGCATTGCAAGCCTGACAACTAGGATGTGTTTCTTTCTCTGAAACACCTGAGCACTTTCTGACATTCACTGCAAAACACATGCAGTCACACCTTGTTCACTCTTGGGTGTCTCCAAAAGACAATAAATAAGTAAACAGTGGAGAACACACACATGCACTCACACACAGACTGAAGAAGGGTCCTATCTGAGAGGTTGCAGTCCATTTTGATATAGCTCTTCTTCTGTGCCTAAAAATAAGCAACTAACCGAGCTGCAGGCATCACGTTTGAAGGACACTGTTCAGCCTTGGACTCTGAGGATTTGGCAGTAGCTGCACGTTGTGTTGGTGATGCACTAATTTAATACTCAGTACTGTATTGGTATAAGGCTGCCCCCTCTTAGTTAATTGGTCGACTAATGGGTTGTTTTGGATTCCTTTAGTCCATTAATCATTTTTTCATGCTGAATGTCTTATTTCCAAGAACCTTATGAGCACATCTCTGGTAAACACACACTTTTAAGTGGTGCTTTTGTGTTATTCTTCGAGGAGAAACTCAGTTTTACAGATGTCGATTAAATCAACTATTAGATTAATCGACAAAATCGTATGAGTGTTAGTCAACTAAGTTTTTTTTGGTCGAGGACAGCCCTATATCTGTGGGATACTAGCAAAAAGACATCAGATATTGACTATATTAGCCAGCGCCGGTGAGAGTTCCCACGAGGGGAAAGGGGTACGCCGGATTTATAACACCAGACAAAACGATAGCATCATTGTGAAACCGAATACGGCACAAAAATCGCATTTGTATCGATTATCTTTTCATCTCTCTTCTCTTGTTTTAAATGTTGGGAGGCCAAAATCATAATTGAAATTCAATTAATTGCACAGCCCTAGTTTCATATCAACACTCTATCCCATTCAATTACATTTAATAGAGCAAAATGTCATTAAAATAGTAAAACACACTCTAGGCGAATGGCTCAGTCAGCTGTGCTCAGACAGCAGCAGTGAAGCCTCTTGGTCCTCTGCAAGAGCCACCTCCGCACCACCACCGAGAGCCCTCTAATCTGTGCCAATCAGATGACGCTAAACAGCCATTTGTTGTTGAATTGGGCACCAGTGTACGCCCCCTCCTCATTCCAACAGCCACTGCAGACCCCAGCGAAACGTAGCGAAAGCAGGCGCAGCAGCGAGGGTGACAGAAATAGCAGAGTGGTGAATAATAGAGAAAAAAGAACTGTGGTGTAATTAACATGGTGGCTCGGGGCTGATGTACTGTAGAGAGATAAAGAAAGGAAGTGAAGAGAGGGCGTCGAGAGAGAGAGGATGGAGATGAGATGTGCCAGAATTTAAATGAATTAAAGAGTGGGGAGTTTAAGAAAAGGAACATTTTGGGAGAACAGCAAACACAACTGAAAGGAAAAGTGAGAGAGAGAAAACCAAACTGCAGCCCTGTCATCAAAAGATCTAAAGAGTAAATCCTGGTAGCAGGCAGCAGTATTTTTGTCATACTCAAATTATCCGGGCTGCTGCTTAACAAGAAAACCTAGTTGATGCATCATAAAAAATGCTGGTACACAAAAGTTCAGAGATGGAGGGAGAAAGGCAGAGAAGAAAACAGAAACGTTGATGATAATTACAGGTTCCCCAGCAGCAAGTACATCTCAGCATCTCCGTTTCTATTCTGTAAGTTCACTTTTAACTGGTAACACATTTTCCAAATCCACAGAGTAAATGAGGATGTCTAGTTATCCATTGCCTCATAGCACAGGTGACTTCTTAAAGCCACAGAGAGAGAGAAAGCCATAGATTACAGCCGTCAGAAAAGAGCTGCAGATTTCCAAAATGGCGCTGCTCTGCGTGGGCTGGAACAGCACTGCAGTAAGGAGAGGAGTGAGTAGGACTGAGAACTGAAAGCAGCTCACTCTTCAATACTGGTGTATGTGTGGCTGCTATGCAAGAAGACAGGAGGATCGACAGACAGACAGACAGACAGACGGATGCGTGGACGGCACAATGGAGACACTACATGCATGAAAAATTACAAGTAAGGAGGGAAATATGAATGAAGCCACGGAGGAATGAAGAACCTGAGCTCTCGATCTTAGTGTACAGGCACATTAAGAAGATTAAATCTAAAAAGGTGCATCTTTTTTTCCACATTTCAGCCCTCGGTGCATTATAAAAAGCATTTCTCACCCAAAAACTAAGCTTTCCCCCAAACAGTTTCCACAGTGGATAAATCTTAAAACCATGTCAAACCATGCTGCGTTGATTTTCATTACCAGTTTTAGCACGCCAAGTTGTGCAACACCGCGCCTAAGATGGACCGTCAACCCAACATTTCCTAATTTTGCCGCTTTAAAAGCTTAATAAAAGCTTTTCAAATAACAAGAATTCATAGGAAATGAAATGTTTATCACCGGATTAGCAGAGCTTTTTTAGCAGCTATTCTTCAATAAAAAAAGTCTACTAATACTGCAAGGAGGAAGAGTACAAGCAGCAAAAATAAAGGGGACTTTTATTGTGAAAAATATAGGAAATGAAATGTGTTTATCCACCGTTTCACAGCCGCTCATTTGACCACTAGTCACAGCCATGGTTACACACAACCTCAAGGGGATAGCCCTCTTCTAATGGAGATGCAAATCCCTGCCATGCTGGGCTGACGAGCCGAGTCAAGCCGAGTCAGACCAAGCCAGCACATGTGTATGGAACAAGGCTACTTGTGAAGAGGAGCAAGTCAAGCCCTTTGTCTTGAATAACAAGATATGACAGCAAATAGATAATTTTTCATCAGAGGAGGGAAAAGACAAAAAATTAAAGTTAAACTAAAATTAAAATGCGTGTTTTTACCTTGCTATAAGGTATGGATAAAGTAAAAGTTTAATACACGTGGCAGTAATGTGCAGTGAATATATAGTAAGGAAACCCTGTTCCTTCCTGTTGCTTTCCAACACAGGGCTGAGAAAGCCTTTGCTTTAGCCAAGGAAGCTCTCTCACATTCCAGTAGGAAACACATCTCGGCCACTTCCTGCTTCCCGTGAGGAAGTGACAGGTCAGACAGGGAATGGGTGAGCCATGAGATGAGTGACTTTCAAGAAAAAAAAAACACTTACAAACTGGTTCTACAATAGCTCAATGGCAGATTATCTGCTTTAGTGTTAGGGTGTGTTAACACTACTCTGCTGTTTTTACAACACATGCTCTGTTTCCATTAAGACTACCTGCAGCTGCCACTATTCACAAATTACACTACTGCAACTCAGAGGCTTAAGTGCAGAGAGATTCTTTGATCAAGGCTTTGGGATGTCCCTTCGTACTGTAGAGACAGCTACCTGCTCATGCTGCATGAATAAAAACGCTCACAGCATGTATACTTTACTACACTTTAACTTTTTAAGTTTTAAAAGCAGTTGCTAAATATGTTCCCCGTAGCGTTTTCACAAATGCTTTTTTACTGTCTGTATTTTTATATCGACTGCGTCCACCGTCTATTGTGAAGCACATAGTGACATCTATATAAATACACATAGTAGCATAGTAGAGTTCATTTCAGGATCAACCATACTTACCACAAACGTTAAGACTGGGTTTACAAGCTACGCAGGTTTTACTGGCACACAAACCAGTTATATTGTAAAAACACAATAGCACAAAACAGAACCAACTGTAAAGGTATTTTGCGTCAACATTTCCTCTATTTCTTCTTCTTTTGTTCTCAGCACTCCTAGATTACTGAAAGAAATATGTCTTGCATCTTTAAACACCACGTCAGGGTTCTCCCCAAAGAATGTAACAGTGATATCGCACAAAGGTGATACCTCACTTCAAACCCTAAACATTGTACTTGTCTTAATTTACTAAAGAAGACATTTTAACAGGAGCAAATAATAGTGTTGAGAGTCCTTTCTTTCACAATTCGCTTTCAGAATGATTGTTTAAATCGGCCATACACAACAAAATAATTTGGCAGCATCTGGTGGTGTGGTTGCAGATTGCAACCAACTGAGTACCCCTCCGCTCACTCCTCTCTTTCCAAGACTGTGGTAATGTGAGCTGCGAGTGTAAAACCGTGGTAACACTGTTCGCCTCGCTCAGAGAACATCCTTACCATAACAACACTACTTTAGGAGCACTAGAAGTCAGACGGCGGCTTGCTGTACCACGGTTTCAACAGCGTGTCGGAGAACTATGGTGGCCTTCAGGTAAGGTAAGAAACCGTCTCTCTCTAGAGCCAGTGTTTGGTTTGTCCGTTCTGGGCTACTGTAGAAACATGGTGGACTCCATGAAGAGGACCCGCTCCCTATGTAGATACGAAGGGCTCATTCTAAGATAACCAAAACAAAATGATTCTTAGTTTCAGGTGATAATAAACTAATGAAAACATTGTTATGAATATTATATTCCATTTCTGCTAATAGATCCCCCCAAAATGTCACACACTGTTCCTTCAAGAAATCTATTTGAGTAATCTTTGTAAGAAAAATTCTCTGATTCCAGCTTCTTAAATGTGAATATTTTCTGGTTTCTTTACTCCTCTATGACTGTAAACTGAATATCTTTGAGTTGTGGACAAAACTAGACATTTGAGGACGTCATCTTGGGCTTTGGGAAACACTGATTGACATTTTTCATTATTTTCTGTCATTTTATAGACCAAACAACTAATCGATTAATCGAGAAAATAGATTAATAAACAATGAAAATAATTGTTAGTTGCAGCCCTAAATAATAGTGTTGAGAGTCCTTTCTTTCAGAATTCCTTTTCAACAAAATACTACGTTTTTAAGAAAGTATGTATTACTTTGTTCAAATGCATATCCGTATTGTGCCTATTTATCCACAACATAACATTCCCTTAACATTCTGGAGAAAGCCCTGCACAACATCATCTGAAGAGCCACCCCAAACAGGCAACCCATACCTTTAACATTAGTCATGATGGGGTGGAAAACGCAGCAATAATGAGGCTAAAAATCTCCTAGTTTGACCCAGAGAGCCTGGAAAGAAACCACATACATTTCATTCTTCTCTCTTTCTGTCTGCACCGCAGCTATTATCCATAAAGGTAGCAATGGTGGTGGTGGTTTGAGTAATATCTGACTCCACAGGATACAGCCATTTACTGACATTGACACTGGACGGCAGTGACCCATGGTTACTCTGAGGCCATTGTCAAAACCTACACACTGCTAACAGACCCTGTGGCAGGAAGGACTAAATTGCAGTATTCGCATTGGGGCTCCTGCTGACAGGTAGGCAGAGGTTTTTGCCCAATTATAGGGGGAAAGGGATGAAGCAGAATAAGGCGGGCCACTAGAATAGACCTAATGAGGACGTGGTATGATTGCTGTGGGACTGGAGGGACACGCGCTCATTTGTGCCCACAGCAAGCTGCATTCGATTCGGTAGAGAATGGCCAGGATGAAGTGGCAGAGAGAGCGATAGAGATAGATAGGGAGAGATAATGGAAGTGAGAAGGATTGATTCCTCACTCTATGTGAGAGCACGTGGGAGGAGATGAGGTGCTGAGACTGAAAGTGGGAAAGAGAGAGATGGATACAGAAAGTAAGTGAGTAGTCAGTCCATCGAGTCAATTAGTCTCTCTCTTTTCTTTCCATCCATCCATCCATCCATCCATCCATCCATCCATCCATCCAACTCATAAAACCACAGCTGGCAGAGGTCGCGCTGGGGGAGCCATCCATAATGATATAAGTCTTCAAAGAACAGTCCCCACTGCATGCAAACACATCTAAGCCTGTAATACTTTGTCAAGGCCGTGCAGCATTTACATGAAGCAGAACAAAATCTGGAAAACCAGGGCAAACATGCGACGGGAAGGGAGTGCTCCGCTCAAAGAGAGTCCGTTTCCATTCAGACAACATTTAATGGGCTAGTCCATTGTACCACACTGAATGCAGAGGTAGCTATTGTGCATCCTTTATATCCACATGCACAGTCAATGCAATGGATACCACTGAATGCAACAAAAATATTATCGTGGGAAAAGGAAAACAGTCTTTCTTGATTATCAAGTACAATTCAACCCTCCTCTGAGCAATATGACTAATTCATTCTACTTTGCCTCAGTCCAGCCGATTAGACTGTTGGCAGGCTATTAAATAGGCATTATCAGTCGTTTATTTATCGTTGTTTATCAGGCATTTATTCAAATGGTAGAGCACTGAAAGAAGGTATAAAAGAACAAGGCGACCTGTGGCGACCGTAGTAATTATGACAGGAGCAGAAGCGGAAGTCAGGCGCTGCTATGCGGCGATTTTCAAAAAATAATCAACTAGTTCCCAGTGATTATCAAATAATATTTTTGCTTGGAATGCACATCCCTAAACTTAACTAAGTGGTTGTGGTGCCTAAACCTACAGAAGTAGTAGTTTTGTTGCCTAAACCTAACCAAATGTTGTTGTTACCTGAACCTCAAGAAGTTGTAGTTCTGTTGCTTAAACCTAAAGAAGTTGTAGTTCTGTTCAGTGCTGTTTTCTTCATAAGATTTTATACTATAGTGCTCCTTAAGTGTGTCTATGTGCGACCCCGGATATATAATCACCTGAAAATAAGAATCGTTGTGTTTTTGTCAACTTAGGATGAGCCGTTTACACCGATCAGCCATAACATTAAGACCACAGACAGGTGAAGTGAATAACATGGATTATCTCGTTACAATGGCACCTGGCAGAGGGTGGGATATATTAGACAGCAAGTGAACATTTTGAACTTTGACCTTTGTGTTGGAAGCAGAAAAAAATGGGCCAGCGTAAGGATGTGAGCGACTTTGACAAGGGCCAAATTGTGATGGCTAGACGACTGGGTCAGAGCATCTCCAGAACTGCTGCTCTTGTGGGATGTTCCTGGTCTGCAGTCGTCAGGACCTACCAAAAGTGGTCCAAGGAAGGACAACCGGTGAACCTGCGACAAGGTCAGACCCGAGGCTCATTAATGCACGTGGGGAGCGAAGGCTGGCCCGTGTTGTCTGATCCAATAGAAGAGCTACTGTAGCTCAAATTGCTGAAAAGTTAATACTGGTTCCGACCGGTCAGGGTGCCCATGCTGGCACAATGTTATGGCTGATCGGTGTATATCTACATAGGGAGCGGTCCTCTTCACGGAGCCGGCCGCCATGTTTCTACAGTAGCCCAGAATGGACAAACCAAACATTGGCTCTAGATAGGGCCATTTACGTTTTCAAGTCGGCCACCGTAGTTCTCCTACGCACTTGGGAGAAGTTTCAGTTGGTTGCAATCCGTGTACAAGAAGATGCTACTATGCTATCAGGAATTCTCACTACACATTTTTTCTAACTTATATTGCAAGTTTAGATTGCTTCTTCTTTTTTAAAAATACTTCCAGACGTCCACTGACTTTATGGACCACTGGTGTTACTTTTAGGACCCTGCTAGCTTTTAATAAAAAGCACTCAGGCGCTTAATTTTTTTTCTCTTTGTGTTTGATCTCATTATATTCCTTTCTTCTACGTTCTATTATCATCTCTGTCTCTCTTCCCTGGTGTGTTTTTCTTTCACTCTCCACGCTATCTCTCATTGCTAGTCTTTCTCCCCCCCCCGTCCTTCATACTTGTGTGAACATAGTAGTGTCTGTATCTCTGTGTCTATGTGTGTGTGTGGGAGGGGAGGAGAGCAGCATAGCTGGCTGGAGGAGGAGGTGAGAGAGAAAGAAAAAGAAGCGAGAGAGGGGAAGAAACAGAGAAGCAAAGCTTTTACTGGAACAAAACATGCTGTTTCAATCTCAGAGATAAGGAACGCCTACTCACCATGTTTCATCTCAAGGCAGATTACTCCACATTCTTACTATCTATATTCTTCCATAAGTTTTATATATTATATTATAATTCCTAAGTCTATGTTACCTTATTTACAGTCTGGACAAGCAGTACATTATCTTTTGACATTTTTGTCACCCAACTGAGCTACATTGGAGTTGCTAGACCGACCATCTGTCAAGTGTCTATAAAGTAGGTGGCATTTTAACTTTTCAATGCTCAGACCTTCTGTATTAACTTGACTGTGGACAACCGGAATATCACGCTTAAAATTAATTAAGTGGTTTTGCCTTTCTAACACAATACCAGTGATAATCAATTGGATACAACAAATCATCCATAAAGTGGGGGAATGCTGCAGAATTTAATTCTTACTATCACAGCACTGGACACACAGGCACGTGCATAGGAACGACCATATGGAGGACAGAACCTGCCTCAATTGCATAATGAGGTAGAAATGCATTAAGAAATGTGTAAAGAATTGTATAAAGAAAAGAATACAGAAATAAATAAGTTTGGGGAAATAAGTGAGAGGTGCAATGCAAAAGGAAAATCGTGCAGAAATAAATAATTTAAAAATAAATAACAAATAAATGCAAAAATAAATACGAATAAATAAATACATTTAAAAATGAATTAAAATAAATACATAAATAAATAAATAAAAGGGAAAATTAAACAGAAGAGTAAATAAATAACGGAATTAATACAAAGATATATTAATAAAGAAGCTAATTTAAACAGAAATATCAATTTATGTCACATTTTATCAACTAATTAAAGGCTACATTTATTTTTAATATTTTTGCTACATTTAATGACTTATTTATTTATCGAGTAATTTATTTATTAATTTATTTTTTATTTTGGCAGGTTCCGTCCGCCATACAACCACGGGTGATTTGATGAAAGAATTGTCATGTAAAACAGCCAAGAAATAAATGGTTAGGGAATAAATTGGTATGGGAATTTAAAAAAAAAAAATGGCTAGTCATTTGTTCAGAAAGGATGTAAAAAGGGAAGCCTGTCGTTAAAACGTTACAGTAATATAAAATAAAATATATCTACCAGTAAATTTTCAACAGAGGTGGCAACAATGACGGACTGAAATTGGTGTTCTCTCTCCCGTAACGGCTCTGTAATACAGGGTCATTCACTTTATGAAGTTCAGTGGTCTTTTTCTGAAAGAATACAGTTACCTTGACAACACAGTACAAGAGCTACCTGATGAATTTCACTCAAACAGAACAGAGCCAGCTTACAGACAGCAGACCTTCGAAACCCAACTGAGAAAGTTGAATACTCACTGATGATCCCAGTATCTTGTCGAGGCCAGTGAACTGCAGATGACACAGTTTGAAGGCTCTCAGGTGACCCTGAAAGAGAGATAGGTATTTCTTTAAAAAGAGGACCTATTATGTTCATTATGTTTAGGTTTCTACTAAAACATGTTTACATGCTTTATTTTTCTCATACTGGCTGTGATGCAACACCTCTTTTCACTCTCTTTCTGAAACGCTTTGTTTGAGCAAAGAGCAGTGAACAAAACAACAACACTTTCTCATTTTTAGCCATCGCTGACCGTCTCTTTCCTCTCTTAAAATGACAAATGACTCTGGTGGCGGGTCATATCAGAGTGTTTTTGTAGTTCCCACAACTCCAACTGAGTGATGCATCTTCTCTCAAGCTGGTGATGTCACGTTAACCTCAAGAGTCACATTCTCTTCATCAATCTTTCATTTACTGGGAGGGACAGTAGGGTAGGAGTTACGCTTCCGCGACAACGCTCTCAGTATGGACGGCGTTATCAGCTGTAACCGCCGTATGAGCGCAGTGCAGAGTGGCGACCATGAGCCAGCCAGTGGGGCACGCTCACTTTCACTAACATGCACTAAAAGCATGCACAGCCGGCCCGGCTATGTCAACAAAGCACAGAGGAGCTCTGATTACAACACACACAGAGGGAGAGAGAGACTTCATTCTCTGCTCAGGTAGACATTACTCCTCTATATCTTTATATAGACAACAGAGATGTGAGAACTTGCGGTATCGGCCGAAACCAAGTACCGATCCAACACCAGCGTGATAAAAAAATATGTAGTTATTATTATTATTTAACAGCTGTGACAAACTACCTCGCTGCTCTAAAACAGTAGTTGCCAGTGGAATCCATGATACATCCAGGACAACAGCACAGTCAAGGCTAATGGTTTGGAGCGGCGAAGGAGAATTGATTTCCGGTTAAACAAGTTGATTTTTTTCTGGGTTAATTAATTATGGTCTGGAATCGGTGCATAAACTGACTCACTCGCCGATACCCAATCCCGAATTGTGGGCAGTATGGGACGCATTTCCGATACTGGCATCGATATTGGAACAACTCTAATAACAAATAGTTGTTTGCTGCTATATGAAGCACTACAAGATTCAGGAACCTGACAAGACACTGGCTCTCCGAACTAACTGTGTCTCTGCATACCAGAACATATTTTCATATTCCTCAAGACTTAACCTGTCCAAATCGACGGGAAAGTCAGAATCTGGTTTTGGTATCAGTGATACTTCCTCCTTAAGAGATTTATTTGATACCGTTATCTAAACGGCTAAATCCCCGAGAGAACAATGACCTGATTCACAACAGAGCTCTGATGAAAAAAGAGAAGGGAGAGACAGAGACAACAACAGGATCCTTGGCTTTCCTTTTTAGGATGCAAATTCTGAACTGTGACCCAGGACAAAGGTGTGCATAACTTAATGACTACCTGCATTTTAATCCATTTCAACTTGTAGAAGTGACTGAAGGGGATATCCTGCACATGACTGCAACAGATGGGCCACAATTCCCATCTTTTGCAGAGTTTCAGCTTGTTAAAATCAGCTTTAAAAGCCTCTGGGAAAACATATGAGTGCCGACTTTAATGGAGTATCTCAAAATGGTAGCGGTAATCCAACTTCAAGGACCATCACGCTAACAAGACTAAAAAATCATCATGAGTACAGTGATGCACAAGCCTTCATTTTCACAGTCTAATGAACGTCATACATTAGAGTAGATACAGACGTGATTTACATTTTGTGGCAGCTTATGTGGACGGCAAAGTAAAAGCAAAGTAAAAATCACAAAAGTTGCTTCAACATGCAAACCAGTACAGTTGGTGACAAAGGTTAACAATAGTGCAGTGTCCAGTCAGTGTCTTCACAGCTCCAGCAAGTCATCTGGTAGTTGTTTTTAAACACACACACACCAACACACACATATTTCATTTCCTCTCTGTGGAGGTTGGCTGGATTTCCTGGAGAACTGAGGAAGCAGCAGCCGCCGACTCTGCAGACTTGATATAACTTCCATCTGTGTGGTCCTGTGAATCCATTTGATTTCACTTGCGATTTGTACTCATGACAACCAACTTTAACATTCTGCTTCCCACCAGATATCACCAATCCAGTAATTATCTTGTTAGCCCCGACTCATGGCACCACGGTTTGACAGATCTGACAAACACGATCTGTGTAACCTTGACACGATGTGATTAAGAGCTTAATTGAACCAGCTCTGCTCGAGACAAATTCATATACGGTATATAGAAAAATGACCCGAATAGTAGTATAAACTGCCATAATATTTTTTTTAAAAAAGGAATTTTTAATGCAAGAAGGGCTGTCCTCGACCAAAGAAATTCTTATTTGGCTGACAGTCATAGTGTTTGTCTAGATAGAATGTTTTACAACTATCGTTAGCTGTGAAACTGGGCTCTGATAGTGGCCGATGGCTTCGCAGCCGCCACCAGTCATGCAGCGACGTACATCCCCGTTTTACATGGAGGCTCCATACACAAAGTCAAGGTAGAGGGGGAGAAAAAAGTTATCTCTCGAATATATAACATAACACTGTCAGCTCTTTGTCCTCGATACAAGACAGGCAGACAAGGATGAAAAGAAATCATTCACTGTAACTTTAACTTGCTTACTGTACCAAATAATCCAGCCACGTAACTATCCATTCATGAAATTGCACACTTAAGGATCCTCTTTACCCCGGGAATATGCACCAACATTAATGGTTTGCAAGAGTGGCATTTAACAATGTACGAGACGTGGAACTGATGTAATCCTGGCCAGTCGTATCGCCCATTGCAAATAAATAGAACATTTTCCAATGATGTAATCCACCAAATCACACTTGAGGATATTCTCTTACCAATTATTAAATTTGGAGTGACAAAAAAACTGATTGATTAAAAACAGCGTATGCAAAAGTAGCCGACTAGGCTGCTGCAGAAGTAAAGAAGATATCTTCCGATTAATCGGCTATCAGCTTTTTCCTGCCCCAAAGTATCGTTATTATATCGATTAGTTGATTTAACTAGTTTCTCCACAAAGAAACACACAAAAGCACCACTTTAAATCTCGTGTTTAACAGAGATAGGCTCATAAGTTTCTTGGAAATAAGTCATTTAGCATGAAAAAGTATTAGAACGACTAATCGGCTAAAGAAATCTTAGTCGACAGCCCACATGCAAGGTAAACACTGATGTCTCTAGTATGATCCACCTGAAAGAAGATCTGAAAACCAAGATGCCAGGCAGCACATTGTCCTCATTGTCTCATAACTGAGATTAGATCACACTTGAGTTTCACATTTAGTTCCAAGGATTTCATCCCACAAAAAATGGGGTCTAACAGCTCGTCTCCCGTGCCATTACCACGTGTTTTTCCAGTCGTGTTCAACACCTGGTAATGATTCGGGAAATTGTTTAGCAGGGGTGGTAAGAACGTGACATACAACACTTACTGTCATGTGTTAACCTTAATCAGAAAAACACAGACATATTTCATCTTAGTTTAGTCACTGGAGGATTGCATAAACTGTTTTCTCAACCATTGAATAAATGGCCTTTACTGTGTGATATATACAGTATGTGATATATATGCCCTTTTACCCTGAAGGTTGATGTTATATTTTTAAAAAGTGTAATAATTTCTTCTAACGTTAGCGGCACATCCCTAACTACAATATGCTGCAGGGAACCCTGCAATTAACCCTTTGAACTCTGCAATAGAAATGGTCCACCAGTGCCTACATTGGTGTTTTTGCTGTGTATTATGATGTGGGGGGGTGGGGGGGGGGGGGGGGTAACTGGAGCCGATCCCAGCTGACGTAGAGCGGAGGCGGGGTACACCCTGGACAGGTCGCCAGACTACCACAGCGCTGACGCATAGAAACAGACAACCATTCATGCTCACATTCACACCTACGGACAATTAAGAGTCAACAATGAACCTAACCTGCACCCTGTGGGAGGAAACCGGAGAACCCGGAGCAAACCCACGCTAACACGAGGAGAACATGCAAACAAACACAGAAGGGCCCCGAGCCGGATTCGATTCTGCACCAACGTGCAGTCCACACACAGATCACATTGATCCAAACGATTTCTAAATGTAGAAACATGAACAAAATATTTCTCTATAAGTTATTTGAACTGTGCACATTTTTTATTTTTTGAAATATGCTCATTTTTAGTGTTCCACACGTAACGTAATGACGTCATCATGAGTGGACAACATGATAACTTGAAAGACAGAAGCCTTAGCTTTTCTTATGCAAAAATAATGAATGCTCTATAGTTTATATTTTAGATTGATTTAAGTAGGATCGTGCAAACAACGATCTTCCTATCATAATAAACTACAAAGTTATTATTAAATTCCAGTCGTCTATACCAAACTTAGTCAGATTTACTCTCCAAACCCATTTGTATCTCCTGAGCCCAAGCAGTCAGCTTCATTACCATCTCTCCATATGCCAAGCTATTAGTACAGACTGCTAACTTGGACCTTGGACCTCTCCGTAGTCTGTTTCTGCATGCTGGCATTCAGCCTAATGAGGCTTGCTAATGGTGCACCCATGTCAATCTGGGGGAAAACCGTCTACTCTATGCAAACTGGAACACATGTACACAAGAGCTCAGAACACACACTCACACTTTCTACCACTATCCACAGTTGCTTCGTTGATGAAAGGACACACATAACCCAAGCATGAGTCAACTTAGTGTACAGCCGGCTGTAGCCCTGTTACAGAACTCCCTTTTTAGGTTTTCTGGCTGAGATATCTGTGGACTGATTAATGTTCGGAAAGATGAACCGACAGCTTACACATTAGTGACCCACATTTTTTAGGAGATAATAAGAAAGTATGCGACGGTAATGAGCATACAAGCCAGAGTGAGCCATACAGTACAGTAACTAAGTGCACAACCTTTTGTTCCACCCCACCACTTATCCACTGGGGCGCTGGTGGTTCGATAGGCTTCGCATTGCAAGGCCACACACACTCAGGAACTTGTCCATTAGTCATGCTCTGTTAATGTTACTAGTTAATGATTGTGAGCCCTGCTTCAACACATTTATAAAAGGGTGGCCTCAGTGTGTAGGTTCACACGACACAGAGGAGTGAAATGTGAAACCAAAAACAAGATTAGGAAAATAGGAATGTCAATCGATTAAAATATTGAATTGCGATTAATCACATGATTGTCCATAGTTAATTGTGATTAATCGCAAATTAATCACACATTTTTTATCTGTACAAACTGTACCTTAAAGGGAGATTTGTCAAGTATTTAATACTCTTATCAACATGGGAGTGGACAAATATGCTGCTTTATGCAAATGTATGTATATATTAATTATTGGAAATCAATTAACAACACAAAATTATGACAAATATTGTCCAGAAACCCTCACAGGTACTGCATTTAGCATAAAAATATGCTCAAATCATAACATGGCAAACTGCAGCCCAACAGGCAACAACAGCCATCAGTGTGCTGACTTGACTATGACTTGCCCCAAACTGCATGTGATTATCATAAAGTGGGCATGTCAGTAAAGGGGAGACTCGTGGGTACCCATAGAACCCGTTTTCATTCACATATCTTGAGGTCAGAGGTCAAGGGACCCCTTTGGACATAGCCATGACAGTTTTTCCTTGCCAAAATTTAGCATAAATTTGGAGCGTTATTTAACCCCCCTCATGACAAGCTAGTATGACATGGTTGGTACCAATGGATTCCTGAGGTTTTATAGTTCCATATGATGCCAGAATCCTCACTCTAGCTTTAAAACCACTACAGCCTAAAATCACAAGTTGTGTTAATGCCTTAAAGAAATTAGTGGCGTTAAAAGAAATGTGTTATTATGGCGTTAACTTTGACAGCACTAATGAAAATACCATGTGATTCTGCAGAGCTGGCTCCTCGGCTAGTTAGATAAGCTAAAAAGAATTCAACATTATCTAAATGATTTATTAAACGTAAATAATTGTAGGCAATAATTTATTGTAAGGAATGCGACGGAGTCAGAGCTTTAAATGCATCCACATAATCCAATCAAGCTTGTCCGGGGAAGTACACGTAGGACCAGTACTGTGACTGCTACATAGGAGAAATGAAAAGAGTTTCAGAGAGAGGCCAGACAGATGATGACAGAGAAATGAGAAGGAGATGCAGGTTTTGGAGAGCAGAGAGAAAAAAAGGAGAAAGGAAGAAAAACAGGAGGGCAAAACAGGTCAGAGCTGGTAAAGCCATCGTGTGGGCTGGCAGGATAGTTCATGTCTTAGGCCAAAGCCACAAGCTTCTTTTCACTGCTTTTACACCAGCTCCTGGAGCGAGGCACAGGGCAGCTTACTGTGACTTTGAAATGAAACATTTTTTTTTTTTAAAAAAGGCGGATAGATCTCAAAGTCTTTTGAAATGTGAGGGCTCCTCTCCTTGAGAAGTCAGTTTTGATTTTCAACATCAGCTTCTGCTTTTAAAGAGTTTATCAAACACATTCTGGCCTCTGAGTGACACGCTACCTTGGATTTAGTGATTAGGTCCTCCGCTAAAGTCAAGTACCAAATGTCAAAATCAATCAGCAAAACATTCCTCAAAGTGTACAAGTCCAACTGTTGGTTTCCCTCCTATAACGCATTCTTACTCTCGATGTGAAGCATGTTCCATCCATTAGCCATAAAACAAAACCCAATATGACCAAAGAAAACGCTGTGATTAAAAAGAATGTGGACTTTGGCGAGGTTTTTTAGGAGACAGCTTGACAATACAAATCATGCTGTCAGTGGTGAACTGGATTCAGACGGAGCGTTAGCTCAAGTTGCAGGTCGTAAAAGAGACAACGTCCAGATGTCTGGCAGGGTGCACAAGAACTCAGAAGAGGTTTTAAGGAGCTAGTTCTCTTCCCAGTCTGCTACTGGTGGTCATGGTTCCTCCCAGTGGAGAATCAAATCCTTATTGGGAACCACACTGGAAAGAACTCAAAGGGATTTGATCCCACTTTCTGTATAAATTTGTTTTTAAAGCATAAAGTTGGCATGTTGAATATTTTTCTTATTGTCAACAAACCCAATGAAAAGACCAAACCGACAGTGCAGTAATCCGTCTCTCATTACTTCTTCATCTTCTCTAACACATACATTTTTAAAAAATGGTAGTAGACATTTTTAGTAGCCTTTTAATTTTATTTTTTTTATGTTGACTGCTACCGAAGCTCCGGAGCCCAACATATGGTATTTGGGATAACCCTATGTAATGTATGTTTCTATAACTAATTTTAGCACAAATCCTGTTTGGCTGAAATGTTGCACTGTAGTAACCTTCTGTATGGTTGCTAGGCTGGCCTTGGTTGTGTCATAATTTCACCGTAACAGTCTTTTCAATGAATGCCGTCAGAGACTCCGAGGAACAAAAGATAGATGACATGAGAGAGAGGAAATAACCTTCCTCACTATGACACATGTTTTCCTGTCTTGGTCCGATTATGGACAGTGATGAAAGCCTGTGCATCTTGCAATCCAGACATGGGAGAATGAATGACTATTGGCCTTTGTATTGTCTCACAAAGAATTCCACTGATGTGAATTATGCCAAAATATGCTTTCAAAAAAACTGGCTTTCTAACCCATTTCTCAAGACACAAATTCAAGAGTTGCCACGTGTGCCATTAGGTTCTCACTCCTTGAGAAGAGTCATTTAACCTGGAAGAATAATTAGCACCTTTTAAATACTTCTTATGTAACCCACTCTACCTAAGCCCGGGCACTAATCCTCAGCTGGCAAAGCTTTACGGGATGACGAGATGGTGAAAAGAAAAACTGCACTGCACCGATATAAAATCAACACCTTTTTTTTTAATGGCTCATAAAAATACCAACTTCACGCCCAATACTGAGAGAAAACCCCACATTACAGGAGTGAGTCAATAACATGCGGGGTGCTACATGACGCATAAGGCAATTTTAGACCGGAGGAACTTTTTCATAGTTTTAAGAACCCGTCTTTTTATTGTGTATTTTTATCGTATCCGCACCGCAAGAACTAGGAATGATTGTGGTTATTAGAACGGTGTTTCCCACTGAGCCAAAGGCCATGTTCAGACCTGGCATTAACATGCGTCCTGAATGATCCGAACACAAGTGGACAGCTTTAAGTTCGTCTGTTCACACCTGGCATTAGAATGCGTCTCTACATGAGTCTTGAGTGACCACTTCTGATCCGATCTCACTTCCCGGCTCTACAGTATATGCAAATAAACACATAGTAAACACATGGCTAATACAGAAGACATTGTGACGTAATATTACAGGAATGTCAGTTGTAATATCCTACATTTGTGAATTTGCGTACATTTTATTAACATCCAAATATAAGGGTATCAGCTCCTTGCAAAGCAGCGGAACAAGAACACCGATATATCTCCGACAGTATGATAATGATGCACTTCGCGTGCCTAGTCTGATAGTCTGTAGATGTGTAGTCTATAAGATATATCCTAATAAAATACACTTGTACCGACAGAAAACAGTAGAGCGCTCGCTTCTGCCGGTCTTTTCACATGAGGAGTGCAGAGACGTGCAAATCCCACCAGGACGTCAGTTGAGTATGCGGTCCTTAATCTAGCCCAGGACACATTCGCATACACGCTACTAAAACAATGTGGCCATACAGTATGTGGCTCAGACCACCTCTGAATGTGGTCTGAATGATGCGATCTCAATGCGTCTTGAGTGCGTTCACACCTGTACTTAGAGCGGTCCACTTGTGATCCGATCACCCGGGATGCTCTGAACAGGGCCAAAGAACGAGTGAGAGCTGCTGCTCAGCAAGCCAACGCAGTAGCACAAAACACGAACCCATTGAGACGAAGAACGATAGCCGATTCAAGCTGATATCGCAAAAGGTACTTTCGTGACTGAATTGTTTATTAATGTTATTGAGAGAGCTTGTGAAATGTAGCCGCTCGCCAATCTTCCAGCTGAAGATGTGTGCATGCAACGCCGGCCTGCTAACGTCACTTCAGCGTTCCTATTGGCGGTGCAGATGCAAATGCAAACAGAAAAAAGCCCTTGAAGGTATGTGGTTCTTGGGGGAGCTCCCCAGTGGGCAGTTCCTCTCAGAGAGTCCCCAGAACTGTTTGGTCCGAACGCCTATAGACGGAGTGAAGAAACATACTCTACAAAGCCCCATGAAGGTGTACGGGAAAGCTCAGAGAACTTGCAGAAACTCAAATTCTCCATTTCAAAGCCACCGCGAGCCAGCATAAGCAGCTTTGTTCCTTTGCCACCTATCCTCACTTGCTGCCTGTTCTAAACCTATCTTTATTGCTTTGGCCACAGCTCTCTACCAAAGTCTCAGCTGCCTGCTTTTCCCATTCCTCAGTCATGGGGACATAAGCTTCAGTTTTCCTCTCCCACACTCTTCAGAAAACAGGGATACAGGGCTGGCGTAACCGCTGTATCAAATCTATTTGTTGGTTAAACCTTCTTCACAGTGGAGCCTGGATTAGGCCTGCTGCTGCTGCTGCTGCTGCTATTCAGCGAAACCTGGCGTGCGTGTTTGCTTGCGCTGACGGCCAGTGAGCTTTGACGGGCCAAGCTATTCGTGAAGCTCCTGATTTGCCAGGAGGAGTTCACCCAAGGGCCACAAAAGCCTCCGATTTACTATCATCGCGGTTATAGTCGTCAGAAGTGTGTGCTTATGACAGCTTACATGTGAGCGTCTATGCAACTTTGTGTAATTTTCCACCAGTCTACGAGCCTGTTGAGAGCATTAATGTTAATCACAAGAGTTTAAGTGCCATGGCGACGATGTGGTTGCTTTTTTAGCCTAGTGTCACTGCCGTCAAGCCAAAAAGATGAGAAGAATTAAGGACAGATGAGAGAGAAGAAAAAGGAAAAAAGTCTGCGTGTGTCTGAAGAAGCCTGGGAATCATCTGTGCACAGACGGGAATTGACAAAATGTGGCGAGGAAGAAAAGCATGACCAAAGTAGCAGATCCTCCGCTATGACTGTAAATCACACCAGAGCTGAAGTCCACAAGCGAGAAACAGAGAGAGAGAGAGAGAGAGAGAGGAAGGTGAGGTGAGGTTGAGGAAGGAAAAATAGAAATGTTATCCAGAAACCCTTACCAAAAAAGAAGTTTATTCAGGTGTGCTACTAGTATACTTCTTTTAAACTTATAATAAGAGTGAATACTTTCAGTTTACTTTTTATGTACTTATTCAAGATATACTTAACAAAAGTATACATAAGTTGGCTCATACTGACAAGTATACAGAAAAGTCAAAGTATGCTTGGTTCATACTGACAAGTATACAGAAAAGTCAAAGTATACTTGGCTTATACTGACCAGTATACAGAAAAGTCTAAGTATACTTGGCTTATACTGACAAGTATACAGAAAAGTCAAAGTATACTTTGCTCATACTGACAAGTATACAGAAAAGTCAAAGTATGCTTGGCTTATACTGACAAGTATACAGAAAAGTCTACGTATACATGGCTCACACTGACAAGTATACAGAAAAGTCTAAGTATACTTGGCTTATACTGACAAGTATACAGAAAAGTCTACGTATACATGGCTCACACTGACAAGTATACAGAAAAGTCTAAGTATACTTGGCTTATACTGACAAGTATACAGAAAAGTCAAAGTATACTTGGCTCATACTGACAAGTATACAGAAAAGTCTAAGTTTACTTGGCTCATACTGACAGGTATACAGTAAAGTCGAAGTATATGATATTAGTATACTTACTACATAAAGTATACTTGAACTTTACTTAAGTATACTTCATAAAATAAACTTATACTACTTTTTTTACAAGGGAAAATGGGCTAAACCTGAGTAAAAAGAGGGGTTGAGGGCTTGAGAGAATGCTACAGATAGAAATATAAAAAAGATAAAGTGAAACTAAAAATAAAATGTTAAAGAGGCAGAGAAGGGTCCCAACTTGAGTTCACAAGTTCAAATGGAAATACCTTTCCGTTCTCTCTACTTCCCCTTCGTCTGCACTTCACAGTGAGCACAGGAAAAGCACAAATATCAAAGAATCAGGTAGCCGAGGAAGTGTGTGCATCTGTGTGCGACCGTGTGTGTGTGTGCTGTGTCTCAGCCCCCCGATCCAGACCTGGAGCAGCATTAATATCTAATCCCTGTGGTCAAAGCTGCACCTTAGAAAACTTCATCTCACCGCAATCTGGCAAAGTACGAGCCTCCACAGTTATCTCAAGTGTATGTGTAGGTCTGTGTGGTGTCTATTGGGAACCGACAGTGTGGTAAAATAATGAAAGCTATAAATCACCGCTACCACATCCCCAGCCTCAAAGCTCATAAAACTCCAGCCCACAACAGCCTGACCACAAAAACAAGCTGTTTTCTTAAGTTTTCCTTTCTTGGTCTTTTCTTCTCTTAACTAGCGTTCACACAATAAACAACAGCGGTGGCAGGGGTAGCCATGGCACAGCCAAGTCACCGGAAAGACTCTTGCCTCTTGTTTTGCCCCGATGCATTTCTCCTGACACTTGGAGAAGCATCTCCAAGGTGATTTTAACTACAAGTCCCTCTAGCTGGTAATCTTTTTACCAACTACTGAGTCAGATGCAGGCATGTAAACAAAACTAAACTAGTAGTTAGTACACGATTCATTTTCCATTGTACAAATAACAGATTCTTGTTGGTATATGATGTAGAAATGCCCCAATCACGTTTTTGCTGCCAATCCCAAATGCCAATCGTCAATGAGCCATATTGGCCGATACCGATCCTTTTCTTTGTCTTGTTCTGTTATAGCGGCTGGTCCCAAAGTCAGCCCAGAGTCTTTGCATCTACACAAATCACGGGGGCGCCATATTTTTCATTCAAAGTGGTGACGAGTTTGCAGCTATGCATATGTCTGTCTACATTTATTTTGCTTTGTGATCCAAGATATATTTTATACCAATCTGTCTTGTGGCGTACAATGAAACCACATGCTTTGTTTATTTGTGTGTATATATAAAATAACAGATGAAGCTGTATGTAATTGACAGCCGGAGCATTAATCTTTGGAAGGAACTTATTCTGTGTTTCTTGACAATATGATCTGATTTCTATCCTACAATTTGGAATCAAATGAAGCATTATTTACTGTCTGCAAGTGTGTTATTTCATAGGAGAGCCAGAGATGTGTGCCAATCCACCAACCAAACACACATGCGCTTGGCGAGGAAGAACAGCTCCTAAACAAGACATAGGGAAAAACTGCAGCTCTGACATCAAAGTAAATAAAAGAGGGAGAGAGGGCCAAGTGTACGCTAACGACTCTAATCCTGTCATCTGAAGACACAAGCCCAGTGCTCACAGTAATTAGCCCAGAGTTTTGTTCTTGCTCGTCTCTTTATTGTGCTGACAGTCTAAACAAGCTCAAAGCACCAGTCATGGTCCCAGGTAGCATCATTAACAAGTGAAGCCAGAAAGTCATGTCTGACACGTTCTGTGGGTGTACAGCTTATGTTAACCGATCAACTTAACAGGGGAGAGCAGTCAACTCTAAATAACGGCATAAACAAATTCCCACGTCTTGACAAACAGAAAGATAACTCTTTGATTGGCGCTGTAGTTCTACCTTTAAATTCTTGGAAGTCAGTATCAAAACATGAATACAGCAGAAGTTAATACAAGTTAATACAAGAAGTAATACAGCTAGAGTTAACTCAAGACAAACCCATGACGACTCTTGTATGCGCTTAACTAAAAGTGGTTCTTTTGGTGACTCAGCGTTTCCCATTACCTACACTGTGGTGGCCCGCCATAGTCTATTTTGTCCCACCACAGTTTCATATTGAACCGAAAATATGTTTTACACTTCTCAACGGGTGGACCCTCGACAGGTGCATTTCTTCTGCGGCAGTGCGCAACAACTGGCACTAGTTCGGCTCGGAAAGGTCCGGGGTGAAAGTGGCTTGATGCTCTGACCGTGAGCTTTACAGCACCCCTCGCCCGGACCTCGCCGCTTACCGGGACCGTGGACTTATCTTAATGCGCCATCTCTCCCTGCGGGGAAGGATGGGGTCCTGAATCTGCAATGTAGCTAGTAATTATTGTCAAATAAATGTAGTGAAGTTAAAAGTACAGTATTTCCCTCTGAGATGTAGTGAGTAGAAGTATACAGCTACATAAAATTGAAATACTTGAGTAGCCTAAATGTACTTAGTTACATTCCACCACTGCTAGAGAACAAAACTGTTTACAAGAGCATAAAGTTCTTCATAAATCTAGCCTCTTAATTTTGCTCTCAAAGTGCACCAGATTGATGCATTTAACTTTAAAATGTACATTTTCTTCTGGAGGAGCCCCGGACCCCTCCAAGACGGTCTAGGTTCACCCACAACAGTCTCACAAAATCCTGTGGGAAATACTGTGACTCTTCACAACCATGTCTCACATCAGTTTTTATATTCTGAACTACAGATACAGGTGTAGAAACAGATACTAGATACTGTCTCTAACTATACCGTAGTTTGCTAAACCATGCATGCACCGTGAGACTAAACAGCAGTGATCTTAAGAGCCATGTTGTTTTTTTGTATGTTTTTATATCAAACTAAACTCAATGACTGCTGATTTAAAAGGGCAATTAACCACTAATCTGTATAAATTGATGGTGCAGGATGTAACTATGCATGGATACGTCTCTCAAAGCCGTATGGTTGGAGACCATTGAGGTAGAAAATGTGCACTTGTATCGATTAGGCCTAAACCAGCTGAGAGGTAAATGGCTGTGAGGCCATCGGTCAAAAGACGAGGGAGGCAGATTGACAAGTGTATGTTTAATGGCCGTGAGAAACAGTGTGCAGGGGTTGCTGGTTAATGGCTGTTTTAAGGGATGGGAGGAGGATAGGGCTGCAGACAGCAAGCTCTGTGACACTTTGACAGATGTGAGGCTTTTGCACCTCCCAAAGGGGCAAAACAGAGAAAAGGCCTTTTGAATAATAGGCCTACTGCTAAGCTTTCTGAGCAGTGCCCTCAGCCCCGCAGCTCACAACCAAAGAAAGGGTCAAGCCGTTGCTTGACTACAGGCATCTGGGGCTTTTCCTGGCAAAACAAAACAATTAAGTGCGGGGGCTGGATGTTCTTGAGGTCCACCTTTCCCTCCCTTGCGCTCATCACTCGAAAAACCTCTGCTCTACTAGTATTTATTTCAACCCTCTCTGCCTTTTCTCCCTGAACGGATCAAATGTCTTTTAATTTTTAACTTTTACATGCCTAAACTCAACTTTTTGTCATCCTTCCGCTGCTTATCTCTACCCCCTCTGCCCAGTCTTGTTGCTATCCATGTATCTCGCTGACATTTTTGTGGCATTTCTGTGCACCACCTCCTCAATTTATCCCACTCGTTTTTTTGAGGGCTGAAACAGAGCTGCTTTGGGTGCAGACGTACAGTGTCAGAGGCTCCACCATGCTTCCATCAGATCCTGTCAAAGGATGTCATCTGTTGTCTTCAAACAGAAGACAAGTTCCTGTCTGGTGTTTTCAGGCAGCGCTTAAGAGATTGTTGCTACATGATTTCATCCGTCCATCAATCACTTGAGGCATGTCTGCGTGGTCCCAATTTTCTCTTAAATGGAGTGCACATTTAAAGTAGGGCTGGGTGATATGGAGAAAATCAAATATCACGATATTGTTTTAACCAAATACCTTGATATTGATATTGCGGCGATATTGTAGGGTTGACTATTGGTGCTTTCACAAAAATGCATTTCTATAGCCTCCACATGGCTCTCCACATGGCGGCGACTGAGCCGGAGGCTTGTAGCTGACGGTGCTAACAGCACTAAACTTGAAAACAACGGCAAAGGTGCTGACAGAGCCAACAGTGTTACACTGGGGGGAACCAGAGGTGGGTGCAACGTTTCCGCAATGGCATCGTTGGTCCATTGGGGCACACTCACATGCACTGACATGCACTAAAAGGCATGTGTGGCCAGCACGGCTATGTCAACAAAGCACAGAGAAGCTGAGATTACAACACATACAGAGGGAGAGTGACTTCATTCTCTGCTCAGGTAGACATTACTCCTCCATATATTTACATAGTAAATACTTGTTTGCTGCTATATTTATGCTCTGGATATCGTATGGTGCACCTTTAACCTCAAATTCCAGTGTGTTGCATTGCCACTGGCACAACAGAAATGTGATAATCTACTGGCAACCTTGAAAATCTTCAGTTTTCAGTTCAACAGACGCACCAGAAATAGATACATAAACTCAAAGCCTTTCACTGAACATGCCCACCGAACATCAAGAACTGAAGCACGTATTTTTAGTTCGGACATTTCCTTTTGATATAGAACACAGCACAAATTGCTATACAACACAAAGAGATAACCGCCGACAGTGCGGCTGACATTTCCTCTCAATGGCTGTGGTCACTTAATAGCGGATGTGTACAGAGGAGTTTGAGTTTCAGCCTGTGTTTGTTCAAAACAAACTTTTATTAAATGGCAAATGCGAGTTGGTCTGTGTGTCTATAGCTGTAATGCCGTATCAGAGACACGGAGTTCATGATACAACACAGACGCCTCTTCCTTTAATTACAGAGGTATTGGGAGGGCAACATGATGAGCTTTTAATGATAGTGACTCTGATACGGGCTTTTTAAATAGAGCTTGCAGGGTGATAGGCCCCTTCCTGGAAGACACCTGCAGTATATTATTCAGTCTTTATTCAAGGTTTATGCTACTTGCAGAGTGTGCCAAAAGAAACACACCAGCCGGCTGGGGAAATTAACAGCGAGTCTTCACAGAGGTTCCTGTCCACAATCAGTGTGAAACACATTACCAAACATGAGGGGAGGAGATAGTACTAACGTGTGTAAGCTGCGTCTTTCTACAACATATGATGAAAGGATATTTCTCCTTGTTGCATTGCTCCGCTGAAGAGCGGCTGTAGGGATAAGAGAGGAAGCTTAAGAAGGAAAAAAAGAAAAATGGCTTCTAATTACCCGTTGTTAGAACCCTGCATTATCATTACACTCCAAGGTTTCTGACAACACAACAACTGTGCTGCCATGGCAACACAGCGCCGGAAGAGAGCACGTCGGTGCCGCCGTTTCATGTTTTTGCCTCTGATCCGCGCCGACTACATGCGATCAGTCTGTTCAGGGTCAATCTGTTCACTGACCCGCACCCTAATCCTGAAGCCACTCCGATGAGCGCAGGTGGACTCATCCGTCAGCTGGGCTGGCACCACGTCACCCATAGGCTAAACAACACAGCACAGCTGGGTTCATCTGATATTATGTAACGCGGCAGCACCACCCCCGCAGGCCCTGTTCACACTACCCCTCTCCTCCTACTCCGCCTCCCACTAGTGCACCATTGGCCGTTTGCAGGCAGAGGTGCATTGTGAGACAAGAGTGCTCCAGCTCTGACACAACCTGTGGGGATATTTGCGGAGGATTCAGCTTCGGAAAACTACGTAAATATTAAGATGCAGAGCATGCATAGAGATGCATTGACTAGCAGCTTATTGTGGTCCTGTTCTTTTTGCTTAAAAGGCAGTCTGTGTGGTGCATATACACCCTTCAGTTGTGGTTTACACATCGTTTTAAATTCCTAAAATAGGCGATCCGATTCCAGGGTTGTATCCATCATTGATCCTACCAGTGATTCTGCCTTCAGTTCTTGGACACAAATTTTGTTACTAAGCAATACTTGCCAAAAGTGGAATAGCACCCGTTGCCTGGCAACATTAGCTTATTAAATCTCATATCGGGAAGCAATGAGAACCCAGCGGTGCTTTGAGCTACAACCCTCTAGATACTCTTTTCATCTCAGGTACAGATTGTGATGTCCAACTACAATCACGCTTTTCAAGTCATCTGATATCCCATTAAATCCCTACACCTGGCCTCCCACTGTCATTGATGTAATCCTACACACAGGCACAAACCGGAGACATATGAATTCATGAAGTGCAGTTGTTTATTTTGTGACGTCTGCTCTCTAACTCACTGACTGCAGAGTATAACCTGAATAAAAAGGCCATTGCTTTCACACCAGTATGTCAAGTTAGGGCTGTACGATTATGGCCAACATGATAATCACGATTATTTTGCTCACGTTTATTCATAGATTTTAGGGACAAGTATTTTTATTGCATGTTCATATTTAGAAAAAAAAACAGAGAGCTGCTTTCACTTCCATGTTTTGCTACATTACAACCGTCAAAAGTTTTCTAAATGCTATCCTTTAACTTTGTTATTGTCATATAATATTGGTTATTTGTATAAAAACACAAAATTCAAATGATTAGGAAATAAATTATTGCATTTTTATTTAAATGTTTACTTTGATTAAAAAAAATCTTGGCATTAGTAGTTTTAATTATATATTATAATCTGCTTAGAGCTAGTGTTAGGAAGTGAAACAGGTCAAAATTCCCTCTCTATTATCTATTTTTATAGTGAAAACATATCTTTCAAACAACAGGATTAGTCCCATGTGTCCCTTTGTGTATAGATATAAATATAACTCCACCTGTATATATAATGTATTCTTTATAATACACTTAGACAACATTTTTTTATACAATATTTCATCAGTATGCAACTTATACTGTACTTAAAACTCTTATTCATCAGAATATGACATATCGCTATCTTTTGCACCTTAACTGCAACCTGTGTTTATGTCTATTTATAAACACCGCATATATCTTCATTTGCATATATTGTCTTTGCACTTTACTAGTTTGCACTCTAGTTGGACGCAAAACTGCATTTTGTTGTACTTGTACTATGTGCAATGACAATAAAGTTGAATCTAATCTAATTTATTCAAGTCAAAACTACAAGATCGACCAGAATACATTTGAACGCAACATGATAGCGTTATAATTTATCGCCCAATATTCATATCTCTAGCTGTTAGTTTAGGAAGCGCTTGATTTATGCAGCAGAGTTTTCTATGAGCAGAGCACCCATTTTAAAACATCAATATCACAGTTGATCATGTTCATCTAACAGCGGGAAGCCAAAATTGTGCTCGCGATTAATATTCGATTAATTGTGCAGCCCTAACGTGAAGTGATGAGACCATAAAATGCTGAAAACAAGGGATGCAGGCTGAAGTGAGTCCCTTCAGTTCAACCTCTCCTCAACCGTGGCTGTTTCCCCAAAGTGCTTTATGAGATGTTAAAGGGCTTCAGGCAGTCTCTTCATTAAAAACAACCCTCTGGGCCCACGTTGAAGACGCTTTACTTCTAAACTGGCCTGCTGTCATTAGAAAACAACCACCAGGGCAGTCGACTCTCCTCCCATGCGCCAGTTGCTCCTTAATGAAAAACAGCAGCTTGCTTAAGCTCACACGTCTCACATCCATAAACCACTGATCGAGCTTTCCTCCTCGCAGCTGGAGGGACCCAGCGGAGGCATTAGCTCGAAGTTGTCAGAACGCCACTGGAATGGATCAAAGCTCTGTGTGGTAAAGAAGCCTCCGATGACCATTTAAAGCACTCCAACGCCATAGAGCGGCCCGCTCGAATTTGAGTGACTGGGTAACAAGGCAGCAACAACCTGTGTTTATGGTGATATGGGGGAGATGGAGAGGAGACAGGTGTGAGAGGAGGAGAGCAGGGAGGTTTTCTGACTGACAAGGTCACCATCACTCGCTCCATGAGTCAAGGAGGTTTTTCAGCAGGATCGAGGGGTGACAGCAGGTTACTGGTGCTAGGTGACAAAAAAGTATAGTCAACTAAAATGAAATGAAAGTATGCTGTGAAAATATTTTTAGTAAACTGAAACTAAAAACTATATCCTTTAAGAAAAATAAAACTAAACTGAAACAATATTGCCTGGGTAAAAAAACTAATACAAATAAAATAAAAAATGCACATAAATTCAATTCAGTTTTGTTTTTTAGTTATAACATATCACTACCGAAAAAAAGAGACATTTTCAATGGGGTCCCTTGACCTCTGACCTCAAGATATGTGAATGAAAATGGGTTCTATGGATACCCACGAGTGTCCCCTTTACAGACATGCCCACTTTATGATAATCACATGCAGTTTTGGGCAAGTCATAGTCAAGTCAGCACACTGACACACTGACAGCTGTTGTTGCCTGTTGGGCTGCAGTTTGCCATGTTATGATTTGAGCATATTTTTTAGGCTAAATGCAGTACCTGTGAGGGTTTCTGGACAAGATTTATCATTGTTTTGTGTTGTTAATTGATTTCCAATAATAAATATATACATATATTTGCATAACGCAAGCATAATTGTCCACTCCCATGTTGATAAGAGTATTAAATACTTGACGAATCTCCCTTTAAAGGTACATTTTGAACAGATACAAAATTAGCGATTTAATTTGCAATTAATTGCGATCAAATATCTTAAGCGATTGACAGCACTAATTATAACCTTGTTGTGAACATTGGGAAGTAATAAATTATATTAAAAAAAAAAATTTTTTTTTTTTTTTTTAAACACTTTTAAGGGCAACAACTAACAATAATTTTCATTATCAATTAGTCTAAATTTAGTCGTTTGGTCTATACAATGTCAAAAACAGTGAAAAAATGTCCATCTAAATTTCTCAATACCCAAGGATATTCAGTTTACTATCATATGATAAAAGCAGCTAAATCTCACATTTGAGGCGCCAGGTTAACCAATTATCGTTTCAACTCATTTTAATCTAAAAGACAAAAATCACAACACACTATAATACAGGCCATCTTCACCCAGCGAGTCTGTGATTGCAAATGAAAGCATAAATTAGATTTTCCTCTCAGTTCACAGGCTATCTGATCAAAAGTTCAGGAGGGTCAGTTAGTGAATGCAGTCCTAACCTCGCTGTCACCAGGAACAAAGCCCACTGGCGCTGGCTTCTCTGCAACAACATACCCCAGTGTGTGTAGCCCAACACATCCAATCCTGCTTGTCCAAATAATCATTAACCTGTTCAGCCCTGAGTAAATATTTTAAGAACCTCTGTAAACTAGAAGGTAAATACACACCTCAGAGATGTGGAGGTAAACACATACATACATACGCAGCGTAAAGAGGGGGAGGTTTGGGGTGGTGTGGCACGCAGATTTCATTGTTCTTGAGCTTAGATGAAAACAATGAGGTCATCCCTTTTGTGTACACATGGCATTCTCACACATTCTGCTGCATACAGCCAGCAAAGCATGATGGGATGAACCCAGTGAAAGGCTGATGTACTTTAACCAAACATTTGGTCTTTACAAAGCCATGAACCTGAAATCTATCAAACCCGACAATGGAAAGTGGACTCAAGGCCATCACCTTAAGCCAAGCCAAAACACTCCCCTTGCTGGATGAGCACAGTGAGCAGAGAGGTTCCAGTGAGCACTACAGATCATGACAGGCCACTTTCCTGTTTTGGTTTCTGCTTCCACCACCTGCAAGCCAGATGTTGAAAATCTGGGCATTGTGACCTCATTTTTCTGGTTTAGCCTAAAAGAAAATCGTCTGCAGGTCCACTTGAATCCGATCTTCTAGCCTAGTTTATGTCTGTGGACTAGGCAGTGGAATCAACAGAATAAGCCGACGAATCAACTGGCCAATTAATCAATTTATTGATTAACAGAAAATTAAGATAATAATCTTTTTTTTTTAGGTTTTTAATATCATTCTGTAGCTCCCCGCTGGTGCTCCTTTTGTTTTCAAATCCAAACATTTTGGTCAAAGTACGTATGTTTTAGCGTCAAAATGCTAGTTTCTCAAGCTTTTCTAGAAATGATCTGACGTAGGTTTCTGCATGATGATGCTGCTACATACTGTATACAGTATATATACACATCCTTATAGTCAGTGTATTAACATTACATACAGTAACTTAGATGGCGGTGGAAGTTTGGAGAAGCAGACTGAGGTCCCGGCACGGAAGTTAAGCAATGTACTGCCTTGGATGCCACGTTAGTTCAGATCCGTAAGGCACACAATAACACCAACAGACCAGCAACTCCTGTGTTCTGAGAGTTAAAATGACTGTTTTGTGAATGTAGTCTGGTCTGGTGGCTTTGAAGACATCGATATAACTTAGCTTCAGTTGTCCATCGGAAAGAGCTGTCTGATGGCGAGGTAAAGCTGTGAAAATATTCTAAATATTGCGTACACATAAACTGATATCGATTTTTTTTTGGTGGCTAATAGCCGTTTTTCTGCTGCTCCCGTCCACAGTCGCTTTACCTCGCCATAAGACAGCCCTTTGAAGCCATTATATAGCCCGTTATATCGCTCTCTTCAAAGCCACCAGACTACATTCACAAAAGAAGTAATTTTATCATGCAGAACATGGGAGTATACATACAACCCCACTTCAAAACATCCTAACCAACCCTTTCAGTTATTTCCAAACCAAGCACAGCTAACTTTGACTCAGCTAGTGCTGGTGTTCACATTATTCATAACCTTATTGATTAGCTTTGATTAGCTCACTCTGGTAACCTACGTCACTGCTTTTTTGCTAACGGCTGAGTGAGCGTATCCATTTGAAAAAACAGAACAGTATGCAGATGGACATGAGCCAGTTCAAGTTCCTAAAAAGTTCAGATTATCTGCTTTTTGTTTTATATAATTGTGAATTAAATGCCGTTGAGTTTTGAGCTGTTGGTCAGACAAACAAGCAACGTGAAGCCTGAACTGTGAAGGCTATTTTTCAGTATTGTCAGTCATGATAAATAACAAAATATAGTCCAGTCCAAAACATAATTGCTACAAAATGAGCATCATATCCGGCTCCTAACAAGTGTCATTGAGGAATTCACTGCTATCAGCATTATCTCTGGCTTTGTGTCAGTACATGGATCTGCAAAGCAGGAAGACTGTTGAGGGTTCAGCCAAAAGCTGCTGATCTCAGTATGCCAAGATGGATTTATGTGTTTACCTCCGCTGGCACAATCCAGGACCTCCTTGGAACCCACAAACCCAAGCAAGATGACTTTCATTACGAGGATCCATCAGAGCTCTTTTTTCTCCTTGGAGCATTATTTTCTAAGTGAAATGAAATCTATGAAAATGCACTGAATATGCGTCATTTTATTTAGACTGTTTACCAAATGCAACTTTTCTTACAGCAGTCTTTAATCTAGATCCAATGTCGTTCTGTACAATAAGACTTTTATACCAGCTAAACAGTAGATATGCTTTAATACGGAACTGGATATTTCTACACAAACACTGGCATGAAACCATCTCAAACTGAAAAGAAGCTTGTAGACAACCACTTGAAGAATCACGGTTAGCAAGCTACCAACAAGAAACATCCATATATCCATTTTCTGTCTACTATGTTCAAGGTCGTAGGAGGCTGGAGCCATTACTATGCACTCAGTGCATGCTGTGGTATGTTAAAAGCCCAATTCATACTAGGATACAATATATATAAAGTTATGTTGCCAACACTGTCAGATAAATATGATCAAACCACATTGACACATTGATTGTCCTGACGAGGCAGCTTAGCTTAGCTTAGTTAAACTCTTGATAAATAACAACTTAGGATGTTTTTTCCCAAACTTGAAACCATGTTTTCATTGGCCTTAACACTACACCATGGTCAGATCACCTATCTGTCACAGGGCGACATTGATCCACTATGGTACTTATAGTTGTGGTGTATAATAATGATTCTGGTAGAGAGTTGATAAGGAGCATTGGTTATTATGGAAAGCAGAATTATTACCAACAAAACCGCACATAAACTTTGTATTGAAAAAAGCTCTTCCTTTAAAAACGGTCCACTTATGAGCTTTTGACAGATTCCCCTTTTCATAACTGACATTTTAAAGTATCTTGAGCTAAACCACATCCCTGCCTGAAATGTGAGTTCCAGTATCTTAACATAACTCCCAGGCAGCCGCATTACCAGAAACATCAACATGGCCACAAGATTATCTGTTTGGTTTGCTGTGGCTCAGTGGGGCATTATAGCCAAGGAAGAGAACTCAAACTGACAGTGAAATCACAGAGACTGTCAATTACGGCGCACTTAATGAATCATTTTCAAGGACGGGAAACAACTCTGTTGACTTTAAAGCCAGATTTTTCTCTCCGAGCCGCTTCTTCACGCTGCGGCGGATCTGCAATGTGTGGTATGACACAGAAGAAGACAACATCCCTTATATCATCTTCTTCTTCGTCACATAAAAGCGCAACTGCTTCAAAACTTGCTGATAGTTTTATACACTGCATGCAGCCATTTGATCAAAAAAAGAAAACTTACTGCCAACAGATGACAGCTTTCCCAACTTCAAGTAGTAACCGTTTCTTTTAGATCAGAGAGGCGACTCCAATCCAGCAGTGATGAACAATGACCAGGATGTGTTTTCCTTTAATCCTGCGCCTACTTGTGTGATTGTCGTCAGAGGAGGTTTCCCTACAGCGGCATATGAAAAAAGCAGGAATTGGTTAAGGAAATAAATTGCATATTTTACAAACTACATACACAGCCTGTTGAACATCTAAACATTTGTCAGAACTTAACTATTAACTGACTGAAAAGTAAAACCTTCAGACTGAATTGCAATTGCCTGATCATGTGTGAATATACGTACAGTATATATCCAGCTTGGTCGCACGAAAAGGCGTGTGAATGACGCGATAAGGCGCAAGGCAAAAGTGTGTAATAAGAACGCCGTTCTTGCTTTAGGCGTGTCATTTTCACACCATGTCGTCTGTACTGGCTGCAATGTAAATGCATCTGCATAAATATGCTACACTCAGAGCTAGTGACGTGGGATAAAAAGTGAGAAAGACGGCTTATGGTGGGTTGGAGGGGAGGTGGATGAGTCCAACAAACACAGGACTTTCAACCAGGGGACCGGTGTTTTGCAAGTTACGTTAGTGGCGTTTGTCACGTGTTTTCTAGTGGCGTTTGTGGCGTGTTTTCCATACTTATGTTACGTTGTTTACATACGTATTTTACTTAGTTTACTTATTTTGAGGCCATCCATGACATTTTTCCTAAACCTAGCTAAGTGGTTTTGTTACCTAAACCTAAGAAAGTGTTTTTCTTGCCCCCTGCTGGTACTGCACCTTCATACACACATAAACGTGACACTGACCCGCTGTTCTCTGGTGGACAGGCGGGTCTATTACACGCTTTGCCGTGATATCGAGTTGATATATCAGTATTTCAAGATCGTATTTTTGGAGCACTCTCCTCCCTTTTCATTGATTATTCATTATTCATTATGAGGACAGTAGTGTTGACTCACTGGCCAGCTTGGACCCACTAAAGATAAGAAATATAGAGTATCATATAGATTCTGTTGCATTCATCAATTATAAACATAGTCTACAGTATATGCAGAGGACAGAAATGCTCTCTGCCCAAACTGAACTGTCTGTGTGCATTACGTAATACAATTGACCACGCTCAGATTTTGCGGTTTTTATCCGAATAATTCAGGCATCAAATCGAGAGGATGTCTCAGGCCATCATAATGCTTGGATGCCAACACAGTCCCATGAGGACGGGTCAAATGTTCCAGGGGCATATAAGTGATAAAAATTAGCCATGCTCCTTGAGTAACTGGACTGTCCTGGACAGCATGTTAGCCACTGCAAGATTATAGTACGTGATGAGTTATAACAACCACTTTGCTAGGATATTCTGTGTAAGTGCATCACCAGCAGGCTTGTTGACTATAAGTAGCCTTTTAACTTATAGTTACATGAACACAGCTTAGAGACTAGATATAATGCTGAAATGTAGCTGACATTGCAACAGCCTCTTGGATGAGCCTGCAGGGTCTACCTCTCCAATTAGTTTGACAGAATGGGTTTCTATTCATGTTAACACAATCTTCACTAAAATCTTTCATTGCATCCGACAGAACTCAGTTTGCATGCAGAGCTGATAGAATAGCTCAGAAGGAATAAGATGTCTAGTTGGCCTCGACTTAAATTATTTCAGTTCAAGGTCCACTAATCATAAAAAAAGGCTGATAACCATGCCAAAAAACAAAGGGCATTTAGGGCTCCACTTAACAAAGATGGGGGGAGAAAACTCTTGCATGCTTTGGACAGAATTAAAATCACAGTACATCTCTGTGAAAAACTAAACCCATCTGAGCGCAGCTTTAATAGCTAAAACATCCAATTACAGCGCCTCCTCAAGAAAACCTATCACATAATAAAAGTGATTTAATCTCTTAATAGAATATTCTTGCAAAACATTCTTCATTATCTTTTATCTCACATTATTCTACACTCAATATCTTACAAAGCCTAAAATGTATCCGGCTGAAGCTTTGCTCTAGAACTTATTTAGTATGATTGTTTGGTTCCAGATTTTGCTCCTGGTTCCAATTTACCAATCAGTTTAGGTGGCCCTGGATTCAGCGTGCAATGTGATGGACTATTTGACAATGGTTGCCAGGGTTACAGCTGGTTGAATTTATACTGACTGTTGCTATCAGATGTCAAGAGCAAGACTGCTGCTCTTTCTATTTTTTCAATTTCCTTTAACTATGCCCAAACACTGGCCATTAGTGATGTCAGTGTTTATTATCCGCACCCACCCGACCCATTAAAACAGCCAATCCACACCGCCCAACCCACGAAAATATGCGTTAATCAACCATGCGAACCCGACCCGCAAACCGCCAACTTTACGCATTATAGTAGCACTATTGTCAGGACTGAAGTCTGAGACAAGGACAGAGACAAGAGGCGGACACAGAGAGAGGGGAAGAGAAGATGGACTATTGCATGCAATGTTTCTGTAAGTTATTAATAACTTACTCGGAAAGCGGCTTTGTCACTTCTTGACCCGCCTGAACCGTATCACAATAACAAAGCATTGACAAATCCAAAACCAAACACAAAAGGCTGAGCTACTCTTAAAAAAAACTGCAACATAAAACATATTTAGAAACCATCATGCTAACAAACATATATTTTATTATATTATATTACAATTAATTCTAGGATGGAGAATGAGCTCAAGTTACCAAATATTAATTCTACGCAAGCCAATAACCCCAAATTGTACCAGAAATTCAATCTGGTACCAGATTGACAACAATCAAATCACATCTTCATCACATCCCATCTCATTGAGTGTTGAAATAGTTATGTAATTTCCTGACAAATATAGCTTGCATAAATTCCAGGTTGCAGCTCCACGCACTCAAACTAATTTTCCCAAAATGGCACAGCAGAGACAGCAACAATTAACAAATCCAACAGGGTCAGAAAAGCACTTCTACCAGAAATACCGGCCCAGGCAGCCGACAGTAGCAACATCCTTTTAGTCATCCAGCAAGACAGAAATCCGAGAGCTCGGTCTGCTTGGAAACAGATGGCGAGGCAGTTGGTGGGAATTTCGGCAATGCTCCCATACATGTTTGGGGATAAGATTTACAGTTCTCGTGCACAGTCGCGTTCTTGCGATGTCATCACGGTGGTCGAAGAGAGGAAAACATCTTGAGATAATCATCCATTTCACACACGAATGGATGCAGATTAATGAACACATGTTCCACCTGCACATGGCTTTTCAAACCAGACTGTTGTGCCTGTTCTCCCAGTTCTGCAAACTATTTACAACTAAATCACAGAATCATGCTTAACATTGTATGAAAATACATAAGCAGAGCTGTTGACTGCTTTTTGCAATATTTGTACTGGATATTCACCGCAGTGATGGTACAGACATTTAGTCATAAAGTTAACACAACAACGTACACTTTACAAGCAAAAGTGGCTAGTAATACTACTAGTAATACTAGTCACTTTTGGATTACAACTTGGAGCTATCTAAATGTACTTTTAACGGCGGTATCGCCAGTACTCATATTGGCAGATATCCCGAGTTGAGGTGTCAAAGTTGGACTGGTGCATCCGTAATAGAATTCTGTTGTCAAAAATAGCATCGTGGAGTGCAAAG
This sequence comes from Sebastes umbrosus, assembly GCF_015220745.1. NCBI lineage: Eukaryota > Metazoa > Chordata > Actinopteri > Perciformes > Sebastidae > Sebastes > Sebastes umbrosus. The sequence goes on from NC_051286.1 coordinate 6,563,459, forward strand.
TCTTTCCATCTTTATGTAAAAGCTGAGGTTTTAGCCGGTGTTAACTGCCCACCCTGGCTTGTACTATTGTAAGAATTATGGTTGCTAGCTACAATGCTGACAGTATTTAAGCGTGATTGTCATAATATCCAGGCTGTTCTCTCTCTCTCTCTCTCTGTCAGGGCTTTCCATCTGTACAGTATGTTCCTTCTGTTTATTTCTGCATGGATTAGCCTGCCTAGTCATTGTTTCATGATGTTTTTATAGATTTTTTCCTCATCTGTCACAACTGAAATCTGGGCTTCTTTTTTTTTATATATAATCCACGCTGCTTTCATGTGCTATAATCCACTCTTACAGCCCTAATTAAGAAGTTATTTCACCAGACAGAGAGGAGAAAATTGAGAAAGAGAAGGGGATTCAATACAAGGAAGATTTAGCTTTTTAAGTCCCCTCACCTCAGGTGGAACGGCTAAAATTAACTGGCTCTTCTGGTGCCCTTTCTTTCCTTCTCCGGCTGCTATGAAAGGCCCTGACACAGCCGACTGAAAGCCTCAACAGGGTTCCCCGTTTATCCTCTGCAAAAGACCACGGATCAAAAGAGATATGCAATTTCACATATCAGAGAGAACACCACCAGGGCTGTTTGTTAAGTGAAAACAATATGCTGGCTTGCACTTCAAATGTGTCAGAGCACACAGACCTAGGCTTTCTAACAACGCTGCACTCAAGTTCATCCCCTTCAGGGATAAATTATTTAAAAATATGTTCTGGATTTTCAAATCTCAGCAAAATAGCCAGACATGCCCCAACCATCTGTTGTATTAATAGAATGGTTACAAGTTCATCTGGCTTTATTATCATTCAAGATAGGTGGCTGTATGAAATGTAAACAAATAGACTTTGTTAGTAGTGTTAATTATCTTTGTATGATAGTAGTCTGAAGTTCCATATGCCAACTGTTTTCACTAGGGATGTCACAAAAACCCATACTTCAGTACCAAGTCAATGCCAAAATTCTGAAAACGTGACAGTACTCGTTCTTCTACAGTACCACAGGTACCGGGGATTGGGACTCGAGACTAACAGCATCCCATCGTCCCGGGGACGACAGACAATTTTCCTGATAATGCTAAATAGTGAACAGCAAAGCCGAGTTGAAATCAGCAGGAGGAGAGCTGGTTAACATTAGCTGTTAGCAGCCGGTGGGCAGCACAGTCCTGCTTGGCTAAATAACGGAACTAAAAGCTAACGTACGGATGTTACATTATGATGCATTCAAGCTCTATTCAGTAAAAATTGGGTGAAGGTAAATCATAGCGTTATCATGATGTACTCAAATGCAATCTTGTAAAATGCCATTTTTGGCGAGAAACTTGAGGCGGATCATCAGGGATTAATAATAAATTCGCAAAAAACAGTATGCAAATGGTAATACTGGAGTGTGTGCTGGAGTACATGGGATTTACTGTTTTGTTTTTACCGTGGTGCCGAATTGGTATTGAGAATCATGGAATTTCACTGGTATTGGTAACTACTACATTTCTGGTATCAAGACATCCCTAGTTTTGTCATTCATAGTGCAACTCAACATTTTCAGTGAAAGACAGCTAAGCATTTAAAAGACAGCTATGCTGATGGCCTTGTAAATGGTGCCGATGTTTGTGAAGTATTTCTTTTTGAGGTCTGCTTGCGAACAAACACCTCCCTAGAAAAGCTGTGCATTTCTTTCATCCTGTTTTCAACATCAGCCTTCACTACAAACAACAACCAATTTGTTCACAGGAAAGTCACCACTTGAGAGGGACACTAGTTGATCCACAACAGCAGTACTCTCACTCTCCCTTCCATCATCATACCTCTTCTTCTTGTACTCTGTCTACTATCAGACCTGACAAACATACCATATCTTGTTTGTAATGTGAATTATGCTTATAATGGTCAGTGCTAAATAGCTGGCGTAGAATCTTACAGTCATCTTGGAGGGATTCTGCTGCTGCAACTGCAGTTTACAGTGATGTATTTAAGATAACACTCTTGAAATAGGTCTTATTATGTTCAGGTTAAGGTAAAAATCGACACCGTATTTGAACAAGAAGACCACCTTTAAATTCTCTATGCAAGGGAACCCGATTTGCAAGGTCTTAGTAGTATTATTAAATCATTCTGCCCTGCAGTGTGATCTATTCACTGTTAACGAGTATTTTTGCTCTGGTATTTCTCAAGAGATGGCCCACCCCGAGACCTGAAGCAGAGGGAACTCACATTCCTATCTCCAGCATACACAGAGACAGAGGAGAAGGGGAGGGAGACAGAAACACAAGAGAAAAGGAGAAATGAAAACCAGGGAGAGGAAGGGGGAATAGGAATGGGAGAGAGACAGAAGGATAGATAAGGTGAGGGATGTTGACAGAAATGATGAGAATGTCAGAGTCCTGACATGCTTTTCCACAACAGGAAGGAATCGAGGCGAGAGGAAAAGGCACTGTCGGTGATGGGAGGAGAAAATCGTGGGAGGTGGAGAGTAAAGAAGTAGCGACAGAAGTGAGACAGAAGGGGAGGACGAGGCAGAGATGATGGAAAGTAGCCTGGTAAGGGAGGGGGCATAGTGAGAGATCGTAAACAGGTAAGAGCCCATTTTCAGCTCCTGAAAATGGCCAATGCATTGCATGTAAACAGTGAAAGTGCAAGCTGGCCAATAGGACTGCACAATTAATCCAATATTAAACACAATCACGATTTTGGCTTCCCACAATTAAAGCCTCCCTCCAGTGTATTTGGGCATTTTTGGCATGGTAATATTCCATATTTATTTGAGTCATTTTCTGACTCAGTTGATTAGCCACACTGTTTGTCAATTTTTTTTTGCCAAATAACTTAATATTGTGCTCAAAGTTAAAAAAAAAAGAAGGTTGTTGCTAAAATGGGAAGATGACGTATGACTATAGTAGAAGCTGCAGGACATACGTCATCCTCCAAACTGATAAATCTGTTAATCTGTCTCAGTTTGTCTTTCTAGTTGGATGTAGTTAGCGAGACTAACTCGTTGCATCAGCTAATTGAGGGTTTTCATTTTAGTTTTTAGTTTCCTCCACCTTACTTTTGTGTGTTTATTTTCACAATGGCATTTGTCTGTGCGGTGAACGGGTACAATCAACGCAGTGAATTACACAAAATCCCACCAGCAGACATAACAAAACACACTGACTGTCTCTCTCACGGGCTCTCTTCTTTACCGTCTTCTGTCGAGGATAAATTAACGGAAAGCAGCCGATACCGGAGGTTTGCGGGCCTCTAACAGGTCCGAGCGACGGGGAGCGCACAACTTTCAGCCCAAGAGAAATCCAGAGAAAAGTCCCGTTAGAGAAATAAACAAAACACAGCGCAGCCCGGTGTGGTGTCGGTGCTGGAGCTGAGGCGAGAGCGACTGATAATGGTGGACGGTGGACCTCCAAAACATCCCAAAACTGCATTTCAAATGGTGGACCTCAGCACCTGGCTGGTGGTGGTGCGGCTCCTCGGTGCAGCAGCAGCCAGAAGGCCGCCTCGCCAGGAGGAGACGGTAAAGAAGAGAGCGAATGAGAAAGAGTCGATGTGTTGCGCTTATTCTTGTCTCATTTGTGGTCTGATAAACAGTAAATTAATCTAAACTGGTTTAATCTAAACTAGGGTAAAAAACAATGGTTGCCATGGTAATGAATTACGTCTGACTATTAACCATACCCCCATTCTCTGTTAGATAAAGAACGTTAGCTAAGCAACAGGAAGTAAAACTGGCTGGAGGGGGGCTTTAAATGAACATGATCACCTACGGTATTGACGTTTAAAATGTGCGTTCTGTTCATAGAAAACTCCACTGCATATCAAATCAAGCGCTTCCAGCTAGCCACCAGCCAGCGGGATAAATATTATCTATACAATACTGTGTTTATGATTAAATTGAGCATAAAATTGTTCATCTAGCCTCTTAATGTTGCTCTCAAAGGGCACCAGATTTATGCATTTAACTTTAAAATGTAGCTAGCAAAAGGGTAGGGTGAATATTCCTGTATTTCTTTTCATATTGCAAAAGAAAATAGTCAAAATGACCAATTTTTCCCACCGCATGCAGCCCTAATTTGTACATCAGCAGGAATGCAGCACAGCATGGAAGTGAAAGCAGTGCTCTGTTTATTTTAATGTGAAAGTGCAGTAATAAAAATATGTTTTTGCTAAAATCAATGAATAATCGTGATCTCAATATTGATCAAAATAATCGTGATTATCATTTTAACCATAATCGTGCAGCCCTACTGGCCAGCTATGAGATTGAAATGTCCTCTTTTTCCTGACTTTGCATTTGCCAGATTTCTCTCTGTGTTTGCTGCCAAAAGCCTTGCCTGTTCCAGATAGGCCTAGGCTACACATTAGAGGATTTTTGGAAGAATGACCACATCCATGATCACAGTGCATCTGATACAAATTTAAAGCTGAAGAGTTTGCTTGCAAACACTAACTAAGGTCCTGGGAAAATCTACATTTGAAACTCCCAATAAGAGCCCCCACTGTGCCGACGCTGGTGAGGGTTGAAGCCATCCCGAAGACAAGTTTTAGCCAGCTGCTTAATCCAGGAACAACTAGAGAGATGTTACAGCTGCTCTACATCCCAAAAGCCCTTTGATAATCTTTTAGCTGCCCATCAGCAACCCTGACATTTTTCTTTTCTCCCACCTCCCCTGTAAATCGGCAGCTACATGTGTTACAAAACATGTGCGCCTCCACCTACACACTCAATTTCAATAGCCTACTTAATATTGTAAATGCAACACAGCCTCCAGATCTGCTCAGCCTTGGTATTCACAGGCACCGACAAGGGAGTGCTGATGGCATGTTCGACTGCAGTGCTAACACATGAGAGTTTTGGAGAGGGGGGTTTTGGACACAGCGGTTGCAGTAGCCAAAGCAAAGCGGACAAAGCCGCCTCGGAGAGAATCTATCTCTAATGCTGCTGTTGTGTTTCAAGTTGAGAATCTGACCCACCCCGGCCACCCGCTGAATAGAGATGAGATCTCTTTGACGTGTCCATTTAGGGCTTGTCAAAGGAGGAAGCAGTGTGTTTCTCTGTGTGTGTGTGTGTGTGTGTGTGTGTGTGTGTTTAAGCCCCCTGGGAGGCTGAAGCTGGTAGCCTGGGGGTAGACTCCACAGGTTGAGATGGCAGCAATAACAGAGGGGGGTCACTTACAATACGAATACCTCTCAGGGTATCATTAATGGCAGGGGAGAGCTCAGACTAACAAACTTGGATACAAGCTAACTTTAGTGAGTATTAGGACTTGTTTGAATTAACCTAGTTTTACTGAAAGAATGTAATTCTGTGGTCAAAGCCTTCATGGCAGCTCCATCCATACTTCCTGGGAGACTCACGTTTTTCTCCCTCCCTCTCCCGGTTTCACAATTTTCCCGCATTTCTCCCAATTTAAGGCAATTTTGTCACACCTTTTTTCCCCTATTCGTTATCTCAACATGTTTCTGGCACTGTACAGCGAGTATACAAGCCCCACTGTTTCCATCCGGGCGGCAATAGAGCTGCACCAAATGTCTTTTCCCGGTGGAGGAGAGCTGCTTGCTCGCTGCACATCACAGCAAAGCCAGCATGGCGTGGCTCAAGCCATTGGAAATAACGGGTTGCAGAGCGCAGTGGTGCCGTTGTCGTGTTTTGTCTAAAAGGGCCTTCAGTGAGTAAGAAAAGGAGGGGAAATGGAGAGTACTAAACAGGAAGTAAAACTGGCTGGAGGGGGGCTTTAAATGAACATGATCGCCTACGGTATTGATGTTTAAAATGCGCGTTCAGTAAATTCATCTAAACTGGTTTCATCTAAACTAGGGTAAAAAACAATGGTTGCCATGGTAATGAATTATGTCTGACTATTAACCATACCCCCCTTCTCTGTTTGAGAAAGAACGTTAATAAAAAAACAGGAAGTAAAACTGGATGGAGGGGGGCTTTAAATGAACATGATCGACTGCGATATTGACGTTTAAAATGTGCGTTCTGCTGATAGAAAACTCTGCTGCATATCAAATCAAGCGCTTCCTAAACTAACAGCTAGCCAACAGCCAGCGGGATAGATATTATCCACACAACCAATGTGTTTATGATTAAATCGAGAGCATAAAATTGTTCATCTCGCCTCTTCATGTTGCTAACCTTGCTCTCAAAGGGCACCAGATTTATGCATTTAACTTTATGTATGTATGAATGAAAACTGATTAATATTTGCCTAGTTTATACTAGAGAAGTTCACGCCAGAGGGGCGAATTATTCAGTTTTCTTTCCTGAGAATTAAAAGTCAAACTAAAAGTAGGCTTATTTCACAAAAAAATGCTTTGCAGTGTACTTATTATTTTGTTATTTTCATTCTTTAAAAGTCACCACAAAGCAGGAAACAAAGTCTCTGAAACTCACATTTCTCTCTAGGGGACAACCCCCACCAGCTCTGGTTTTGAAATCTTCCCTATCTTTGAGATCTCTAAATGTAGCACTGTGTTACATCACTATTAAAATCTGACTAGACTACACAGACGGCCATTTTGATTAATGAGACTGGTATTGACAGAGCACTGGGTAAAAAAACATGCTTCAACTTCATATTTGATTTCCTGCAAGTTTCGTGCAAACAAATGCATTGTTTTCTCCAGTAGCAGATTCACATTTCACTGAGCTAGAGGTCTGATTTTGCAGAGAAACAAATCATAAACTTTCCCTGAAAAAAAACACACACACCTCTCTGGAAGACTTCTATGTGAATCCACACATGCAAAATGTCCAAAACAAACCCATGCAAATGACAACACAAGTCATGAGCTTCAGAGAGAGAAGAGCTGCTTCCTTCACCACAAGTGTCTGCCAGTAAAAAGATGGACAGTGAGGTTGAGATGGACAGGAAACCCTCCACACAGGAGAGCACTGCAGCTATAGCCATCCCAATTATTATACCCATATGCATTGTTTTCTCCAGTAGCAGATTATGCATAATAAATAACATTTAACTGAGCTAGAAGTCTGGTTTTGCAGAATCATAAACTGTCCCTGAAAAAAAATCAACACACACATTGTCACACCTCTCTGGAAGACTTCTATGTGAATCCACACATGCAAAATGTCCAAAACAAACCCATGCAAATGACAACAAATTGCACTGCAAGAGCTGCTTCCTTCACCAGAAGTGTCGCCAGTAGAACGATGGACAGAGAGGTTTGAGATGGACAGGAAACCCCCCACAGGAGAGGACTGCAGCTGTAGCCATCCCAATTATTATACCCATGCAGGGAGACTAAACCAAACAACGATTACCTTTTATCTGATGCTCATTTTGCTGGGTTTCCTGTTTCTTTAAGAGTATATAAACTGTGGGTTGTTGTTATTCTGGAGAGGAGAGGCATGAATGGAGGCTTGATAATCTAAATGTTTATAGCTAATGACGTGATTGATGAAAGAGCTGGCAGTAAGGGGCTGCTCCAGTAGCAGATTATGCATAATTAATAACAACATTTTTACTAAAGCTAGAAGTCTGGGTTTGCAGAAATCATAAACTTTCCCTGCAAAAAAAACACACAGTCACATCTCTCTGGAAGACTTCTATGTGAACCCACACATGCAAAATGTCCAAAAACAAACCCATGCAAATGAACAAACAAGTCATGATCTTCAGAGAGAAGAAGAAGAGCTGCTTCCTTCACCACAAGTGTCGTCGTTCACCAGTAAAAAGATGGACAGAGAGGCTTGAAATGGACACAGGAGAGCACTGCAGCTATAGCATCACAATTATTATACCCAAATGCATTGTTTTTTCTCCAGTAGCAGATTATGCATAATTAATAATAACATTTTTACTAAAGCTAGAAGTCTGGTTTTGCAGAGAAACACAATCCTAAACTTTCCCTGCAAAAAACACACACACACACCTCTCTGGAAGACTTTCTATGTGAATCCACACATGCAAATGACAACACTGCAAACAAGTCATGATCTTCAGAGAGAAGAAGAAGAAGAGCTGCTTCCTTCACCACAAGTGTCGTCGTTCACCAGTAAAAAGATGGACAGAGAGGCTTGAAATGGACACAGGAGAGCACTGCAGCTATAGCCATCCCAATTATTATACCCAAATGCATTGTTTTTTCTCCAGTAGCAGATTATGCATAATTAATAATAACATTTTAACTAAAGCTAGAAGTCTGGTTTTGCAGAGAAACAAACTAAACTTTCCCTGCAAAAAAAACACACACACCTCTCTGGAAGACTTTCTATGTGAATCCACACATGCAAATGACAACACTGCAAACAAGTCATGATCTTCAGAGAGAAGAGCTGCTTCCTTCACCACAAGTGTCGTCGTTCACCAGTAAAAAGATGGACAGAGAGGCTTGAGATGGACACAGGAGAGCACTGCAGTTATAGCCATCCCAATTATTATACCCATATGCATTGTTCTTTCTCCAGTAGCAGATTATGCATAATAAATAACATTTAACTGAGCTAGAAGTCTGGTTTTGCAGAATCATAAACTGTCCCTGAAAAAAAATCAACACACACATTGTCACACCTCTCTGGAAGACTTCTATGTGAATCCACACATGCAAAATGTCCAAAACAAACCCATGCAAATGAACAAACAAGTCATGATCTTCAGAGAGAAGAAGAAGAGCTGCTTCCTTCACCACAAGTGTCGCCAGTAAAACGATGGACAGAGAGGCTTGAGATGGACAGGAAACCCTCCACACAGGAGAGGACTGCAGCTATAGCCATCACAATTATTATACACCATGCAGGGAGACTAAAACCCAACAATAACCTTTTATCTGATGCTCACTTTACTGGGTTTCCTGTTTCTTTAAGAGTATCTAGAATGAATGCAATGCATGAATGGAGGCTGGATAATATAAATGTTTAGCTACAGACGTGGTGCATGAAAGATGGGTGCAGTAAAGTGAACTTTTAGTGTAGTTTTCCCTCCTGAAATCATTGCATGGATCACATGCAAGAGAGCGTCCACTCACCTTGTATTAATGTCCACCTCGAGAGGGAAAATAACGCTCTCTCTGCTCAGACACCGTCACCAGCAGTACAAAGATGAAAACGAACCGGCTGTGAAGACTCAGCAGCAGGAAAACCTGTGAATATCTTCACCTTTTCGTGCCTGTTGTTGTCCGTTGCAGACAGACCTCCTCCTCCTCTCTCTCTCTCTCTCTCTCGGGTTTGTTTCAAATCAGAAGTTCATCCAAAGTTGCAGCGGTTGCAGCTCCGCCTCGATGACGATGAGGTCACCTCCTCTCAAACACTCAACTCTCGCGACACGATACGGAATCAGAGCTGGCCGCGTAATTATAGGCTGTGTAGTCTCGCGAGAGTGGAGACAAAAAAGGAGCTGGTGGTGAAAGGATGGGAGAGAGAGAGAGAGAGAGCGTTGCTCTGGCAACAGAATCGGATGGGGCTTTTTTTTTCAGTGACAGCTTTTCTCCTCCTCGAGCAACTGGTGGGTTTGTGTGGCAGGTTTTGGTGTTGATGAAGACTGCACATGATGAGATGATGGTTTCAGCTGGTATTGCATCATCTATTTCAGATTGCATACAGGTATATGACAGCATAACTGGACAGGTATCAGATGCAACAGATAGCTTTAGCTGGAAGGTTTGTTATTATGAATTATGGGTCCCTTGACAATATCATGCTGACTGATTTATGACATCATGATAAGAACAAAATGATGTATATGGTTTTAAAAAAACACTAAAAGAGCATTACTTAAAGGGACTGTTTGTAACTTTCAGAATTGCTTGTTAACAGCGACACCTGTGGACGTTAAGTCAACGAAAGTCAGCGTCGGGCTCGCGCTTGTGCTCGCTCTACATAGACATGAACGAGCATCGCTCAAAACAGTGAGGCAACACACGTCAGCTAAAACCACGATATCACTCTATATTTCAGCTGCTTGGCAGTAATGTTAGCTGACCAGACGAAGGTCTCTCCATGAATCACTGCTGATCCTAGTGCTGGCTTTTCCTGCTTCAGCCCCGCTGCTTCAGCCTCCGGGTCCCTGCGAGAGACGATAACGTTTCTCGCTGCAGAGCTCCGTCACTTCACAAGACACGGGAAACCTCTGTTGGTCTGGAGGAGCTGCAGCAGCTATTTCTGCACAAACGTCCACTGTACATTCACTAGATATTCTCAGAGCTACTAACTCTTCTGCAGTGAGTAGTGTGCGCGCATGCACGTATAGAGGTGGAGCGAGACAGCGAGAACGCACGCGGTGTGTGAGTGAAGACAAGCAGGCAGAGGAGCAGAGACTCCGGCCACACGCGAGCACGCATGGGATCCCGCCCCGTTAGATTTATACATGTAAGAAGTTACAAACAGTCCCTTTATGAAGAAACTTTAGTAATTAATAAGTATTCTTGGGTGTGTAAGGGTATTATAGGCATTCCATGTTAAATGATGATATTTATCTGTTAGATCATGATAGATTCAGTCGGAGCCTTTCTATTTTCTTTATGTTTTTGATATTTAAACTGTGTCACTTGTTATTGTTTTATTTACAGTTGACGTGTATTACGATGTGTTATGTTAGTGTATGATGAGTAGTGTGAATGTGTATTTTTATATTGTCACCATGTAAACTATGTGGACCCCAGGAAGAATAGCTGCTGCTATGCAAAAGCTAATGCTGATCTAAACAAACAAACAAACAAACAAACAGTTATATTGTGCAGCACTTCATATAGCTGCATAGTTTAGAACAGTCCACTCAGCTTGAAGGGTCACTCTTGACCTTGGAAACTAGCTGACAAAAAATATTCACTCTCCTTTTAGCCCCGTTTTGGTTTCCGCAAGAAATGTATGGGCTAGATGTTTGTCTTTCTTTGTAAGACACATTCAGAACTTTTTTTTAAGTAAAAGCACCAAAAGCACAAGCATAACCGAATTAAATATAGTTACTTATATTCAACATTTTTACATAATGCATTCATGTCTAGGGAGCATTTTGATGCTGAAGCTGGTTGAGGTGGACCAAATAATAATTACTTACTATCCTAAACCCCTGAAAAGAAGTGGTAAAGTATAAAGTAGCAGAACATCTAAAAGGATACTCCAACGATTTGGCGATGGATGTCTTTTTTTATTCCATGCATTCTTCTCCCTTGCCAAACCCTGTCGCCTACATTACCCACAATGCAACTCTGCTGCCGACAGTTCAGTCTGGGATTTGGGTGTGTTATGCTCGTAGTGGCTAATGTAGCCTCAAACAGAGATGAGGAGCTACAGAGGTCAGATAAGCTTGCTGGTTTCTAACTCCACACCTCCAGATTTTTTTATTTTCAAACTTGTAATCTTCAGATCCAACTAGGTGACTCACATTTATCAGACTTCACACAGCTCCCTCTAGAGCCACAAAAGGCGTATATGACTTTTTTTTTTCACATCTGCAATGATGCTCCTCAAGACCTGTAAAAAGACTCTTACTGTACTTGAGTCATTAATGGATTACTGAATGGGCCAACTGGGCTCTGGCTCAGGGGCCCAACAGGTGGCCCCACGAGCCAGAGCCTCCGTTTGAAGTTGTGAAACAACCAAAAGAGAGAATACAACCACAAAGAGACTCAAAACAACCACAGAGATGCAAATTGACCAAAACAAGACACAAAATTACCAAAAAGAGACAGAATACGACCAAAAAGAGACGCAAAATGACCAAAAAGAGACAGAATACAACCACAAAGAGACACAAAGCTAACACAGTGACATGAAATGACCAAATCAAGACACAAAATAATCACAGAGACAGAACATAACAACAGAGCGATGCAAAGTTACCACAGAGACGCAAAACATCTACAAAAAGACACAAAATAACCAAAAAGAGACAGAGTACGACCAAAAAGAGGGTCAAAATTTCAACAAAAAGGGATGCAAAACAACCAAAAAGAGACAGAATACAACCACAAAGAGATGCAAAACAACCACAAAGAGACACAAAACTACCACAGTGACATGAAATGACCAAAACGAGACACAAAATAACCAAAAAGAGACAGAATACAACCAAAAAGAGGCGAAAATGACTACAAAGAGTTTCAAAAAGTCCAAAAAGAGACAGAATACAACCACATAGACGCAAAAACATCCACAAAGAGACACAAAACGACCAATAAGAGACACAAACTAACTAAAAAGAGACACAATACGACAAAACATAGGCGCAAAATGACTACAAAGAGATACAAAACCACCAAAAAGAGACATAAAAAGATCACGAAGAGATGCAAAACATCTACAAAGAGACACAAAACGACCACACTTACTTTTTGATCTGTGACGATGGCCTCCGAGCATCCCTGAGATCACAACCAGTGAGACTCCTTTATTAAAACCTGTTCAGAGTAATGTAATGTTTACCGATGTACCTTTGTTGTGGTTGTTTATGCCATCAAACAAACAGCTGCATCGTGGCATAAATAATAAAACACATCACATTCTCCTACACTTTGTGCCTGAGGATTATTGAAAGACCCACCAGACATTAAATGTCACAAAGAGCTAATTTAAAAGTCTGAATGATATGAATCGTTTGGGGACAGACAGCAACGATGACGCATTGTATGTGAAAACTGATTATAACTTCAATGCTGTAAAGCTTAGCATTGAAAATTCCACCTGCTCTCTTTCCTCCCATACATTAATTATTTCAGCATTAAATTTTAATTAGATAAGAGAAAGAACACTGGCCTAATTAAAGCAGCTCGGCAGGTACCTACAGAAGGAGTGGGTGAATAGTATGGGAGTCGCAGGAATTCATCTCCTGTCTCCTACATAGTCACCTGTGAATAGTAACAACCTTGATATCTGTATTCTCCGTCTGCAAAGTCTTTTCCTTCTCTATAATTATTCATTCTGTGCCCAGTGACGATACTTCATGTTCTCATCATCATTTACCTTTCATTTCCACTTTCCATCTTTGCATCCATTATTCTAAAATGTCATCCAGGATTACATAACAATCTAATAAAGACAAAGGGAGAGAGATTACCGTCATTAAGACCTCTATATTCCTGTAGCTCTGTGGGTCCTAACACCACCCACCCCATTCTGTCATGGGGCGGATATTTGTGTGGGCGGTTTGTATTGTTCTCCGGTGAAAAACTGCTCCCCCAGGATTAGCTCAAGTAGTCTAATTGGGTTAGCCACAGAATTCAATTCAGTATGGATTAAAGAGAAGACACATCACCAACGATAAACGACAGTGAAACTTTACTTCACAACACATTACTCATCTAGTGGTGGGATTATGAGGTTTATACTGCCCGAGAAGTGTCCTGTGTCTTTAATCGCTTTTATTTATGAGGACAATGGAGAAGGATCTTTCTTAACATGAATGGCACATTGATCCACCATTCATAAGAAAAGCCCCTGTGCAGAGCAGAGGCTCCAATACTCAAAATAATGATTTCTGATGCAGGGGAACGTCTCTGAGTGTCTTTCCTTGTGTGAGCCAATGATGCAACAGACACTTTACCTGCTGCTGACATTTCTTCCTCTCAAAACTCACTTTCCAGCTCATTTTCCCTGTGTTAAACTGAAATCGCAAGACTGTGAAGGGCAAAAACCATAGCAACTAACATATATTAGTACATACAGTATTAAAGATATTATATGCACTAAACTTTAAAGGTGTAGTGTGAAGGATTTGGTGGCATCTAGTGGTGTGGTTGCAGATTGCAACCAGCTGAGAACCCCTCCACTCAGTCCTCCCTTTCCCAAGCTGTGGTAATGTGAGCCGCTGAGTGCAAAAAAGATATTATGGTAACGCCAAATTGGATTTTAGGATCAAGGTTACTCTGATCCTGGACTGGGTTCCTGCTGTGAAAGCTTCCTTATACTTTTTTGGCAGTTTGTGCACAACAAAGAAATGTACTTTCACTGTTTTTGACTATCGGGAAATGATAAAAGATACAACTTTGGAAATCAACCCCTCAATTCATATTTGAAAAGTTAACAATAAAATGAAATAGCCTCCATTTTCCATTGTACATTGCATTATGGGACAGTAGTGTCCATTCAAAAGTCCCTTTTTAAGTATAAATGTACAGTACTGCATGAACAAAACATGGTTACAATTTGTATGTAGTTTGGAATTAGGACACAGGTCTTATCAAGACAAAAACTGTGTCCCATTTCCATACTATATATTAATTATGTACTAGATACTAATTGTATTGTATCATCTTTGTTTTGTTAGTATACAATAAAACAATTAATGTGTCCCAATTCCATACTAAACACTAATTGTATGCACTTTTTGCTACTACTAATTGTCCTAATATACTGTTTTTGCCATTAGTGTACAAAAAAAACATCAGTACTTTTGTTTTGTACAGGAAATGATGCAATGTCTGATGGACATCAGTGAAACATTAACAAAGAGAAAGCTAAATGCTTCTCCAAAGATTTAATACTTATTTATTTGTTGTTTATGTCTGTTTGGTTTTCCAAAATCTTCCTGGAGCTTCACCAACGTGTTTTGAATGTTTTGCAACTGTGAGTAGCTCCTCCATTTCCTTTGTGCATTGCATTGCAAACACTTTTACTTGAATATACTTTTCCAATATGGACACATTACATACTCAAAACCTGTTTAGATTTAGTTTTTAGTATAGAATCGGTACAAAACCAAAGATAATGTTGCAGTTCCTACTGGTGAGTAATGGAGGTTGTTAATTTCATGAGTTATATCGCCTCTCTTTGCACTTGTGGCATCTTGGCCTTTACCTCCACTATTATGTTTCATGTTCTCTCTTGGTGGTATGATAGACTGATCTGTGGGGAAAGAAGACATCTTAATGAGGGAGGCTGTTTTTGAAGCTCCGTCTTTGACCCCTCTTCTTTTTACAGCATGCCCTTTACATCACAGCATCAAACGCTACGCCGTCATATCTGATGGGGACTCTGCAGCGGCAGACTATTACGCCCCGTCTGAGATATATTAAGATGTCAAGTAGTGAAGTCAGACATGGGGCGACCACCTACAGGAGACATGACCGCTGTAACCCAGAGAGGGAGAGCCGAGGAATTCCTGCTCTGTTGCCCCTGGAAGCGGAGAAATGAGAAGAATGAGCCCCATTCACAAAGTTCCACTCAAGCGGCGCTCATACACTAATAGAGATTGACATGAAGAAAGGCGACAAGTTGTTTTCACATACACTGCCTCTTTTGTCCCCTTTACTAAGGGCCATTGTGCAGACAGTGCGCTCTTAAAATAGACAGAATTTGATGCGCTTGTTTTTCATAAGTGGAGACCACAGTGTCTTGATTGGAGTGTGTGGGCAATTAGTGTTTTGTTCCACATTGTTATTGTGAGAGTAAACTGGTGGCGTTTATTCACTATAGGCTGAGTGGCAGACAGGAGGAGAACAGCAACTGGTGATGTTCAGTCCGATCACTACTTAAAGGAACAGTGTGTAACATTTCGGGGGATCTATTGGCAGAAATGGAATATAATATTAATGTTTTCTTTAGTGTATAATCGCCTGAAAATAAGAATCGTTAGAGAAACAATAAACCAAACACTGGCTCTCGCATTTTCAAACCGGCCCCCGTAGTTCTCCTACACGCTTGGCACACGGTTTCAGTTGGTTGCAATCTGCAACCTCACCACTAGATGCTGCCAAATCCTACACACTGCACCTTTAAAAAGAAAGAGTAAATGCTCAGAGATGGATAACCTTTTTCCATCTTTATCTCAGCCCTCACATCTGGTCAAAGACAAGATGTAAGGGCTGAGATAAGACATGCCCTATGCATGCCTCAAAGATATGATCATCAAATGCAAAGATTGCACATGAAAAAGAAACACACATAACAGCAAAACAAGAGTCTGCAGCTAGCTAGCAGCTCTATGAGGCGGTACTTAGGTCTTTGAGCTAAATGCTAACTTCAGCATGCTATCAAACTCACAACCACCAGCCTGTTGTCATTCCAAGGGCATCAAATACCAACGCTTTGTCACGCCCCTCGGTGTGTGATGCCGCCGCACATGGCAACCTTTACGCTCACGGCTTTCGAGTAACTATTATGTAAACCCGTCCGCATCAATATTAAACACTCAGAGAAAGTGGTCGGGGAGTGTCATGACATAGTTTTAAGAGCAAAAAAAACGAGTGTGTAGGAGGTTTGGTGGAACAAACCCCGGGCTTTCATCCAGTACACCGCAGTTCATGTCCCCTGTGAAACTAACAATGTGTTGTTTGTCATTGTGTTCACAACATTAAGTTTCATTTCACTATCAAAACAGTCATTTTGAGCCAAACCATGATGTTTTTCCTAAACCTAAGTGGTTTTATTACCTAAACCTAAGTGTAATAGTTTGACGATGAAAAGTTAATTTACCGTGTTAATCATGTTGACACAATGACCTTGAACACGACTTTAGAGAAGGGGCAGATGATTGGTTGTAGGTGGCATATTGTCATAACAACTATGGATGTTTTAGTCTTCCCAGTGCCCGTATTGGAGTGGGAAGCCCGGGGCATAATATGGCTCAGACGTACTTGGTTTGACTCAGTTAGAGCTAGAGTAGACAAATAAACCATTTCATCACAAGCCTTACGCAACCAGCTCTATTTGAACACGCCTTAAAGTCTCGTCCACCACGTTGAATACCAGTTGCCAAAACAAACATAGCAAAGACAAAACTAAGGACTCGTAAATCATCAATTATTTACCGTGCATATATATTTTGCGGGTGCAGCTTCAACTGCGTGCCAAAAGCATTTTGACTCTATTGACTGAAAGTTAGCGACATAGAGAGAGACAAACTTTCCTCTCCTCTTGCACCTTTATTGCCAGTTTTGTTATGGGAATGTGAGTTATCATTGTGCATGCTCCAAACTCCACCAGATATACTTATTAAGACACTTATATATTAAAGAAAGTGCACTGCTGGAGATGAATATATAGTATATATATATATATTGTTCTCCGTCTCTGCAAAGAGGCAGGTGGTTTTAACATCCGAGCTGCCTGTCAAAAAGCGGCGCTGCACTCTGATCCCAACCTCTTTTTGTAGAGTGCAGGAACTTGCTGAGAACTCTTTTAAGACATGTTTGAAAAGGCAGAGGCATTGACAGAATTCAAGTTCAAAATACCCCCCATTGCACACACACACACACACACCTCCCCACGAAGAGAGCTGGAGCAGTGTGACTCACGCTGGTGTGAAAGCACAGTGGAGAGGTGGGAGGATGACATCACAGCACCCTGCTGCAGAAGAACAAGTGCATTGGAGTTGGACCCCGTTCAAGCACGCACATAAGGGCACGCACACACACACACACACACACCTATCTGTATATATATGTACACACACTCCTCCTCTGCCACCTCCCAATTGCACCAAACCGCCCCCGCCACACGTGCACACAAACGCCGAACATTTCCTCACCAGAAATAACGTTGGTTGTCCTGAGGAGACATTGGAGTTGTTATGTTTTTGATTTCCAACTTCATGGGGGGGGTTGGGGAGGGCGTGGGAAGAGACGAGCCAATGGTTGGCCAGGATACGGACACGCTCTGATGGGATTTGGGGGCCGAGGTTGAAAAAAAATAGATATTAGAAAGAAAAAGGTGCCATCCAAGTCAGATTCTCCACCAATCTCTTGCCTGTATACGTGTATGCATTCAGTGTATGTTCACCCCCCTGCTGCTCGGGGCCCGGCTCCAGCCTCTGTGTTGATAGCACAAGCAGAAAGGAAGTGTCAAACAGAAATCCCCCAACCCCCCCTCATACATACTGCATTCAAATGCATGAACACGCACATGCTCAGTGTTTCTAACGCGATTGAAAGGAAGGAGGCCGGATTAAAGCTCGATCTGTGAGGCAAGTTGCTGATGCAGTGATTCACCAACAAAAACACATTTCACCATGCTTCCGACGAGCGCTGTGTCTTCCTTGGCTGATTAAAAATAGACGAATACACGCTTGACTCATCCAAACAGGGTCGCTTTCGATAACACTATCTCACAGCTCAAGTAGAATATCTGGAGCTTTTAATCATAGGACATGGTCTTCAGTAGTAGATGTTCAAAAGACTATAAAACCAAAACAATGATTTAGAGGATGCTCAGAAGCTCTTTAAAGCAAAGAGGAACTGCAGAGCTGAGAGGGTTCATTACTACGAGCGACCTCCTTCACATTACACATTCACAGCCAGCTGATCCCTTTAAAATATTGATTAGAGCAGCTTTAATGACTTCTTGTTTATGTTCTGTCAAAGCATAAAACCCACACAGCTCCACGTGAAAACATGTTACCTGTCATGTGATGCAATCAGAGCAGTCAGGTGTGTTTCTTGTGCATACAAAGGTGGGAGGAAGTGCATACACTATGGGCAGAAATAATAACTACATGAACCCTGGAAAGACAAAACTGTTCGCTAGTTGTGTTATTACCAACATCAAGTCTGCATTGGCATACTGTCACCATATAAAGTTTGCAATATGCCAAAAATGTTAGCAAACGGTTACCTTTACTCATCCAGGAGACGGAACATCATTTGCATTCATTCTTTCAGTTTCAATTTGACCTCTTCATTTAACCCGCCCTAAGTATTTAGGAGCAGTGGGCTGCTGTAAAGTGCCGGGGAGCAACTTGGGTTTCAGTGTCTCGCTCAAGGACACTTAGACATGCGAACAGCTGGAACTGGGGATCAAACCGCCAATCTTGTGGTTAAAGGACGACCCACTTTACTTTACTTTGCCCCCGGCAAGCTACTAGATGCTTGACTATGTTCAGCTTGTTGGTAACTTTATCAACTATTTGTTTCTGGACAGTTAGCGTACAGTGGGTACAGAGCTGTCTGCTGTATCTGGAAACAAGGAAGAAAAGATAAACAGAACCAAAACTAGAGACCATCTCACAATGGGATCACACCAGCCACCACAGAGGCTAACAATTTAACACTCAGGTAACGCGATGCAGGACTTTTGCACTGAAAAATTAACTTCCATGGCCTCTGTCATTTCTGACAGAAACACGTCACAACTCGTGAAATTGCAGCTTTCAGAAACTTTCCACTTACGATGTTGTGAAGACAACAAGAGGGGGGCGTTCACATGGACTCTTCTTGTGAACACGGTGACCCCATTTGAAGGCAGCAACACAAACACCTGGCATAGTACTCAAAAGCGTTTCTGTGGTAGTTCCTGCTATATAGTAGGTGTCTCCAGGGTTACTTTTGCCATGATGACACACACACACAGACTCACAAGGTGAAAACAATACCAGCGCCTGGTGACAATATAGTTGCAGGCTGGAAAAATAAAATTATCAGCTGAAAGGTGCTAAAACGCTCTGTAAAGCTGAGAGGAAATACAGAATCAGGTGATGATTCTTTGTGGGTTTGTTACTATGAACAGCAGTTTTCACATTAGTAGTGCAACTTTAAATTAATCAATTTGCTAAAAGTTGCTGTTTGTGTTAAATAGTGAAAATATAACCATGCAACATGTGTTATTGTCAGAGTAACATAACAGTAGCTACATCAGTTATACCATCAATCCACTATTCCCAACATCTCTAAGTGAAATCACTGAATATAAACTGCAGAATTACTCTTTATGCATTGATGACAACATGTAAATGAGGCAGATTGCCTCTGCTGCTGTTGTGTTTTTGTGGAATCGGAGATGTTTCTGCAGCAGACAACCCCTTCCCACTCAGTTTGTTTTTTAGATATTGTTAAGGAGGATACATGGAGGTGGTTCTCGAGAACACAGGTAGCTTTAAAAAGCACAGTGCAACCGCAGGTGGCATGAGAAGATGGAGGACAAAATGATTCAATGTTAGATCTGGCTGTACAAGAAACCTTCCACCTACACTGCTACATCTGAATGTGTGATTTGGAGTCTATTTTCTCCTCTGATTTTCTGGCTCGCTGTGAACATAAAGCTACAGCTCCATTTGGAAAGGGAGGCATTGGCGAGGATACTGGGAAGTGGAGAGGGGGGGTGTCTGGGTCTGGTTTGGCAGTGTGCTGCAGCAGTTAATTAAAGCTGCCGGGCAGGTATTTCAGGATTAGGAGTGGGAGTGTGGAGAGGGCCTCTGGTGGCCTTCGCATGAAGTCGTCATCACGTGGGTGATAGTGACTGGGAACACTTTACTGGGACTCTAAATGTGATTGCTTGTGTCATTTAAAGGCAGGGTCGTGATCTTGAGAAATAGCAAGAGTACACTAGATTTGAAAAAACAAGCCCAGTGTGGCCAACTGTTATCCAATGAAAGTAGCAGCACTAGCTCCACAAGTCCCTACATCTAGTGAGAAAGTTACTAAGTCAGCAACACTGACAGTGCGTCGCTTCAGGTCTCCCTCCAAAGCCGCTCCCCCAACAGGCGTAGAACGTACTTGGTAGTTGGCCGTTGGCTGTAGTCTTCGCGGTGTGTTCGAGGGCAACAAAGGCGATGTGAGGAGACGCAACTGGTGGCCTTCGTTGCTGTTAGTTCTTTGATGTCAGGTTGGTGTGTCTGGGCCTTTACATCCGGGCCGAATGAAATGATTGGACAGATACCGGTCAGAGCATTTGATTTATTGATTGCTGTCGTGATGTAATGAGAATTTCAACTAATATAACAAAAAAAAAATTCTAAAATCTTTACCAACCCTGCCTTTAAATGTGATTGCAATTGGAGCGTCTTGGTAAAGCACATGCCATAACGGCAACATCCTGGGTTTGATTCCAGCCTTGGGACCTTTGTTGCATGTCATCTGGTCGTGTCTAGAAGGTAACCCGCAAATTGTGAAATCTGATCTAAGATCTGAAAAACAATAATCATTTGTCTCTCAACACTTGAGGCTACTTTATCAAAATTGATTTACAGTCGCATTTAATCAACCTTAGCCAGCTGGCCAGAGGTCCTTCATGTTGACAGAACTGTACAAATCAGAGCTTGTAAGGTGTTTAAGGTCGAGGGAATCCAGCTCGCTCTCATGTGTGTCCATGAATGAACTGTCTTCTCTGTATTCTGTACCTGTCCTTATCAGAGAGTCTGTCTGTCTCTCTTCTTCGCTCTCACTTTCCCACGCACAGATACAGTTTTATCACCCCGACTCTCAAACATTCAGTCATTACACACACTCACATACACACACACACACACAGATACTCACACACACACACCATATGGCCGAATGTCAGACAGCTGCAAGACCTGGAGTAATGTGGTGGGGGATTGTGTTGCAGAAAAAGATGATGATGAGGATGATGATGGGTTTCTGCTCACAACAACAACAACACTGAGAGCTCCCTCCTTGTGTACATATATCTGTGTGTGTGTGTGTGTGTGTGTGTGTGTGTGTGTGCGTGTGTGCGTGGGTGCTATGTGTCAGTGTGCTAGTTGACTTGTTATTCTGTACGTGTGTCCGTGTGTCACTCAGCCGTGTGATAGATACTGAGCTGTCGTATCTGTCAACCAGACAACAGTTCTGCATGCATATTCATCATTATGCTAATTCCACCCAGAGAGATTTTAATGAGTTCACAACATTAACAACTCAGATGAGGTGACGAACAAAAGCTTTGCAGTTTTTTTTTCAGTAATTCTCAGTGAGAAAACCCCATCGCTGACGACTAATGACACATTTACATTACTATGGTTTTACTATGAAATGTCAGGCTTTAAAGGGGTTTACGAATAGAGTGGACTTTAGACCATTTAAGGTTTTTAAAGTGACCACCAGATGAAAATTACATGATTGTTTGTGATTGTTTTTGTTGTAAATATTTCCTGTGTAACCCTTCTGACTAATAACTTTCTCACGACGACACATTTTAGGTGCCTTACACTCTCTGACAAACCAAAAAGAAAACAGAGTTAATAATGTCATCTAGTGGTCAAATTAGGAAGTAACAAAAGTTTGTGATTTGGCATACAGCTGACATATGATGATATCTATCCATATAGGGTTGGGTGATATGATTCGATAAAAATGTATTGTCTTAATCAATTTTGGAAGTGTGTCAGTCCCAAATGAAGAATTGTTTGCTAAATCTTTATCAAGCACTGGCATTGCTTAAAAGATTGTCAAAGACAATTGTGTGACCCTTTGATCGATTTAAAAAAACAAAACAATGGACAAGAGACCTCGCCTTTGATTAAGAATGGTTATTATCTTATTCACTTATTTCATAGTGTTTAAGTTGTATATTTGTATTATATTTTAGTATTTTATTAATCACTTATTTCATTTTATTTAATCATTTATAATTTTATTAATCACTTATTTTATTGT
Organism: Sebastes umbrosus; assembly: GCF_015220745.1. Taxonomy (NCBI): domain Eukaryota; kingdom Metazoa; phylum Chordata; class Actinopteri; order Perciformes; family Sebastidae; genus Sebastes; species Sebastes umbrosus. The sequence goes on from NC_051286.1 coordinate 6,585,752, forward strand.
ATTTAATTTGTATAATTTAATTCTATTTTATTATTTTATTGAACACTTATTTTATGTACAAAATTTGTAGAATTTTATTCTATTTTATTAATCACTCATTTTATTGTATTTCATTTGTATATCTTTATTCTATTTTATTGTTATTTTATTAACCACTTATTTTATTGCATTTAATTTGTATGTTATTATATTTTATTAATTACTTATTTTATTGTATTTAATTTGTATAATGTATTCTATTTTATTGTTATTTTATTGATCACTTATTTTATTGTACAAAATTTGTATAATTTATTGTTATTTTATTAATCACTTATTTTATTATATCTAATTTGTATAATTTTATTCTATTTTATTGTTATTTTATTAATCCCATATTTGATTGTATTTAATTTGTAGAATTTGATTGTATTTTATTAATCATTTATTTTATTATATTTAATTTGTATAATTTGATTTTATTTTATTATTTAATTAATCACTTATTTTATTGTATTTAATTTGCATATTATATTATACAATAGTTATGTATAAATGTGAAGGATATGCAGTCTACTGTCTTCTCCTGGTATTCAGGGACATTCAGTACTCATTACTCCACCACAGTGCTACAGTATGTACTACAGTATACAGTACTCTATCTCCGTCTCGAGGGATTCCCGGGTCTTAACATAACCAAGAAGACACACTGAGTCATATATCTGCAAGTATTTACTCATAAACATCTGACATCTTTTCTCCAAGAATAACATGTTGCATTTCACATGTTGCATGTAATATATTTCCACAAATACGAGTCAAAGTAGTCTAAAAGGAAAAAAAAAAGAAAAGTAGTTCTTGAAAACAACACAGATACATCGTGTATCTAGAGCTTAGTCCAGAACATCATTCAGTACAACATACTGCCATTTCACACAGTGCACAGATTAACAGCTGTTTTGAGTAGCATTTAGTAAAGTTGCAAAAAAAAAAGTAGCCAAAGTTCGTCGTTCGATGATGGTCATTCTGTTTAAACAGGCAACTCTGGTCAAATGCTATGCTTGTGTTACGGTCAGTTGATTATTAACTTCACTGAAGTTGCAATAAAAGAAAGGAAAGAAGAGTGGGCCGCATGCAAAACTCTCGCTTGTCCCTTTTTAAGTCTGAAGGGGGGAAAATAAATCACTGGACTCTGTACAAAACAGACAGAATGACAGAGACATTATTATCTTTACAGAGGGAATATTTCAGACCATCTAGAATATCACTGTGGACTCATTTATACAGCCCTCTAATGGTAATAATACATTAAATGAATGGCGTATTCTCGTCATGATTCTACTTTGAAAAACCTGGTATGTACAATGCAACGGGCAGTTATCAAACCATCGGTACTATATGATATCTTCTATAATAAACAAAGACTATAAAATGAATAATATCTTCAGTTTTGCTACAGGGAAATTACAATTTTGCTCTCAAATGTTTCCCTCAGTTAACGACTTATACTGGTGTACTTGATGTGTGGTCTGACATGAATGATATTACAAGCTTCCTCTGTAGCCAATATTTGCATGAAAACAATAAAAGAAAATAATTAAATTGCTGCATATATTTAGAATCCTTTCGTCGCATTAAAGGAAGTCATTGCAAGTGCAATTACAACCGAAAACACATACACACATAAGAAAAAGACAGAGAAGTAGCATCATTTACTGTAACACCTCTCCAGCGTTTGTGCTGTTTTCACAAAGCATGTAGCACCCTCTTGTGGCCAAATTCTCACACTACATCTAATGCATTCAATGGTAGAAAGGAGGGGTCAGCAACCTTTACTATCAAAAGGCCAAAAAAATATACGTCATCCCTGGAGCACTCTTGAGTTTTGGCAAAATTAGAGGATAAGGCGCTTGGCCGTAGACGTAGGCTATGACCCACAATATATTTGACTGAAATGTTTTTCAAATGGAGAATGTAAGAATCACTTTAGGCTTACAGCAATGATAAATGACAATGAATATGTTAAAATGATTATTAATGTTATAGTTATTAATTTCCATATAATTGGTTTCAAACAGGGAGTTCCTGGAGAGGGACTAAAGAGCTGCAGGCATACTTGCCAACCTTGAGACCTCAAAAATAGAGAGGATTTCAAAACAAAAGTGGGGGTTTCCTGCATTTTGGTGACTTTTAAAGAATGAAAATACCAAAATAATGAGTACAATGCAACATTTTTTTGTTAAATAGGCCTATTTATAATTTTACTTTTCATTCAGGAAAGAAAACTGAATAATTTGTGTGAACTTCTGTGAATCTCTGGCACAAATAATCATCAGTTTTTATTCATTCATAAATTGTTTTGCCCCTGCTTGAGTATTATTCCTTCTCTCACTCACTGAAAGACACAACGCAACAACGGCACCACTGCGCTCTGAAACCGCGTCATTTCCAACAGCTTGCGCCATGACGGCTCAAATCATGCCGTGGTGTGGCAAGCTCGCCCGTCCGCCGGGAAACGACATTTGGTGTGGCTGTATTGTTGTCCAGGTGGAAACAGTAGGGATTATACACGCTGTATAGTGCCAGAAACATGTTGAGATAACGAAAAGGAAAGAAAGGTGTGAAAAACTGCCAGAGAAATGCGGGAGAATTGTGACCCAAGGAGGAAAACGTGGGAAAATTGGGAGGGTTGGCAAGTACGGCCGCAGGTTGCTGACCCCTGGTAGAAAGGCTATGGGTGCAGGAGCGCTAATACCCACATAAAGGAAAACACTAAAGGAGTGGATGAAGGCCAGATGTAATCAATCAACATTGTTGATTAGCAAGGCAGCCAGCCCCATGATCAATATCTGAGACAGCGCTTGGAAAAATAATGTGAAATATAACATTGAGAAAAAGTTTCAAGTCAGTGGTGGACAATCCCAAGTCTTTCCTCTACATCAAGACACTGTACAAATCCTGTAAGAAAAACATGATAAAATCTCCGTCTCCAGCTCTCCTGGAAGTTTTAAGTCTTTTCAACTGTACGTCAATCGCAGAATTTGTAGCGGACGGGGATTTGCATTTCAAAGACACACTGAACGGAGCAGGAAACAGTGCTTTTAGACAATGAACATTCGGTCCCACCGAGGGAAACCTTGACATTTTGGACCTTCAGTTCACCAAACACTTGGCACAGAGCGGCAAAATGTTTCCACCTTTGTCCTTGAAACTGCTCTCAAACGGCTCGTTAGCATTTTTTTGGCGTTGCTCATGTGAAACAGAGGAACATAGCTGGTTTTAAAAGTCGCAGCTCGATGATCCTCTTTGTTTTTTCGACAAAAGGGGGACACATTTTGCCCAGTTAGTGCAGAGTGTCTGGCGATAACAGTAACACTAACTTGAATAGTTTCTTTTTAACACCAGCAGCCTTTGTCTTGGTCGCCTGCCACGCTGTCACAGAGTCCTTCCTCTTCCTCCAGAGCAGCAAGATTAATCTCGTCATTAGTGGACATCCGGAGAAGATCCAGGTCCTTTTTATTGGCTGCCAGCACCTGTTCAGCCAATCGCGTGAAAGTCTTGGAGGTAAACACAGCCACAGGATAAGACGAGAGAGAGAGAGAGAGAGATAAGATCATTTGTCACAGTAATGGTACGTGTCCACAGGGGCGTTTTTTTATCGCGAGGGGACGTGACGCTTCCCAACATTGGACGCTTGGTGTGCTGTCCCTAGAAACAAGGCACTCGGCTCCTGATTGGACGAACGCTTTCCCGCCGTTGGCTGCTGCTCCCAGCTTTCAAACCGGAACCAGTATGGAGGCTCGTTTGGAAACTTTCTCCTCTTATTTCACGTAAATAGTTCACTGAAATGTGTTTCTGAAAACATTGGAGGCGAGAAATAACCCATGCAGTTGCTGAATCTGTCTTTATTTTGGATCGACAACGTTTCGTTTAAAAGATTATCGGGAGTTTCGAGAGGCGGCGAGTCGCGTTTGACGCCCGTGATTTGCATAAAGTAGCCAGGACCTCAACTTCATGCAAATAAGGAGCGGGCGTCATGACGCCTAGTCTCTCGAATCGCGACGCCACGCTACCGGAATGCATTGCGCGGCTGCTTGCATAGACAATGAATGGAGAGCGTGGAAAGCACGGAGCCTGTGGACACGTACCGTAAGGCCTCATGGCGGGACCTGACGACCACTAGTCCGCACGCCTTGGCAAATCACATCACGAATTCCATCATTTGAAAACCAATCATGTAACGTGGTCAATCTTTTGCAAGCAAATCAAATGTCCAAGTCCATAATTTGACAGCCAATCACGTGTGTGGTCCATCTTTCTAAACGCCAATCAAATGGCGAGGTTTTGAACTTTCTCCGCTGCCTTTCATCGATATTTTCTCCGTGGTTTTCAGGAGGTAAGGTAAAAAAAAACGATATTCTTGTCTGAAGTTAATTCAATTTAAGTCTTCAGTTTGATTGCATAAATGTTCACATAAATGTCACCACCTCGTATAATCGCAATATTTGCAAGGCCAACCATCCCAATGATACATGTAACACATGCTAATCACTTGTGTGGTTGGTTTCTGTAGCGTTAGACTGGTTTTCTTGGTAACACTTTATAATAGTACAAATCATATACTAATGCTAATGCATGATTATGACTTTATTTCAGACCCATGTGGTTAGAGCTCTGGTCTAGTCGTGTGGTCGTGAGTTGAGTTCTCACTGAAGCCTCAGTCCTTTAATTTCATTTCCTCAGATAAATGAAGTTCAATCTGATCTAATAAAGTCATTTCCTCCCATTATATAATCATGCATTGCTTTGATCGTGTTACTACTCTGTATGTGGTCATAAAAAGTCATAGTCAGAGTTCAGACCTCACCTCTGTTATGTTTTGGTTGGTGAAGGCACTTGTCTCAAAGAAGTCCATTCCATAAGCCTTGGCCAGCTGCAAGACAGATAACACGGACACATTTTAGTTTGTAGAAAAGAACAAAAAACATTCTGTTTTGGTCTTTTAGAATTAGGAGCTCAGACAACTGACTCGTTGTTTCCTTCCACACAGGAGCAGTATGATCTGCTGCCTGTCAGCTTTTAATGGAAAATGTGAAGCAACAGGAGGTGAAGCATTAGTCAGTCTTTGTCTGATGTTGGCTTAGTGCGTCAGGGCCTTCAGAGCAGACACAAATGCCAGACTGAATCCACGCCGCAGGTTTCTATACAAGTATCAAGCCCAAAGGATCCAGCCTTTTGGTGAACTTGGAGCCAAAGTTTCTACCAGAACACAAAACCAAGAAGGAAGAAGTTTAGCTGAAATCTGAGCATTATTTCCTCACAGACCTGAAAATGAATCCAATGATTACAAGCTTTTGTGAAACCCGGGGTAAATACCTCTGTAAAGGGACAGTTCAACATCTTGGGAAATAAATAAAATAATTAAAATAAATAAAATAAATAAAATAAATAAAATAAATAAAATAAATAAAATAAATAAAAATATGCCTGACAATACCTCTAAAGCTCACCAACTAACATGCTGGAAAACAGCGTAGGGTGGTTACTTCTTTTTATATCTGTTATTCAATCAATCTCGGTTCAGACTAATTTGGACGTATATCTAAAATCACAGATAACAGACGTACTGGATAATTTATACAAAAGATAATGCATATAAAACTATTTTAAAATGATATATCTTTTGCTACTTCGTAGGCCACATTCTGTTTGAACCCTGTATTTGTGCAGAGTTGCAGGCTTTTCTAGTGCAGGGGGTTCTTAAAGGAAAATAGGTTTAGAACCACTGAACTAATTTAACTCAAAGAAAACCAGCATCATAATAATGAATATTAGAAAGTAAACCAAGCCAAAGGTCTAATAATCCATATTGTGTGTAATAGTTACAACACAAAGCCAGTGATGGACTCACCTTGATACCTTGCTCTGTGGCCACCTGCCTCTTGTCCACCTCATCTGACTTGTTCCCTACGAGGATCTTCCGCACCTTCTCGGGAGCGTACTGCAGGGGTTTATCATGTGAAGATAAAGGGAAGGTGTTTATAGATAAGGAAGAGGAATAAAAAACAAAATTAACGAGATAGAGAGAGAGAGATATTTGAAATGTCAAGAGAATGCAGAGGGGAGAAAACACAGCGCTCAGGAAATGAGACCTAGATTAAAAAGCAAATGGGAAGCGTGCCAAGATCAACAGAGTGTATATTCGGACAGACGGGTAGAGGAAATTAGGTCCATCATGACTAAATTAATAGAATGAAATCATCTGGGAAATGACAGGGGGAAGCAGGCCAGACGAGACGGCTTCATGAGGACTCAGAGCTGAGAGAAATATGTGACTGCAAGAGGAAGAAATCTGCTCCGTCCAATATCTATGACTACACATTTAAGAATATGATGACAGGTATTTGAAGATGGAACATAATAAACACAGAAGAACAGTATCCGTCAGGCCAAAGCATTTTATCACACCATGTCAGGCAGCTGTTCTTTGTCAACCTGAAGCCTCAGCACAGTAAGCAGTTGTGCCGGTTTTGCCCTTTTCTACAATGCGGAGGAAAAAAGGCCCTGTTGATCTTAAATCCCAGATCTCTCTCTCTCTCTCTCTCTCTCTCTCTCTCTCTCTCTCGCTGTCTCTGTGTGACTCACCTCATCCACATCACTGGCCCACTTCATGATGTGCTGGAAGGATCGCTCACTTGTGATATCATACACCAGGAAGATTCCCTGGAGAGAGACGTTCAAGGATTTTTAAAAAAGACAGATGAGAAGCAGTGCATTTTAAAGCATGTTTTAAATAAAAATCAATTTCGATTTCTTGATGCTTAAAAGCAGCACGGTAAAATCAATACATTTAGAAAGATTAATATGATTCCTGTAAAGAAACCAGACCACTACTTAGAAAGTTGGCAGCCTCTACCAACAATTCATTTAGCATGGTAACTAAGCCACTGGCTGGATTTCCTTTATAACACAGAACAGGAACAGGACACAATTTCATAGCCAGTTTCTGGTAAATAGATAATTCAATTTCAGCCAGTTTAACGTCTTTAACAGCCATAAGCAAAGGCAAAATTCATATACAACAATGTGATGGTTGTGTTACTTACATCATCCTCCACACTTACAATACCACTTCTGTGAGATCAAATCTTTTCACAATGTTTTATCGATGTTTTAAAGCTGCTACATGTAGAAACATGAGAGATCCCTTTAACCCTCTGAGACACGCAATCCCGACCGACTTTACCATCTTTCAGAGGCTCTAGAAGGATCAGTTTTAGAGCTAGAATGAAGGTACAGATATCATATAAACGAGAAAACCTAAGGAATACATTGGTATCAACCATGTCATGCTAGCTTGTCGGGAAAGAGGCCTAATAACGCCCCAAAGTTAGGCTAAATTTTATCGCGGAAAAACTTTCATGGTAATTTTTTTTTTACTTAATTTACATTTTTTTCACTTTATGATAATCACATGCAGTTTTGGGCAAAACCCATGCAGTATAAATGTGTTATTTTCACTGTATAAAATGACCTGTGGTGACCTCTAGGATAATCATAGCCTCGTGAAACTTTACAGCCACAAACTACAGACCTAGAGCATTCAGAGGATGGATGGCTTTCCTAGCTAGATTGACAATAAGGGGGTTTCTGAGCAGTTTCCACAACAGAAGTGCTCGCCATCCAATCGCTCAAAAAATAAATTCTTGCAGAAATCTCAAAAGTTTTTGATACCAAATCACAGCATGACTTTGTCTATGGCGTTCCTCAAGGTCTTGGTGTATTAATGTGGTATTTTGGAGGGATTATTGATAATTTTTATCAATTCTCAAGTGGTAAAAAATGGTTACATTTAGCACCAAATCTGTGTAACAAATGGTATCAACCCAATAAGTGCTGCAACAACTTATGAGACACGGTAGAGCATGGAAATGACCACCATATACTTCCATCATATTGTTCTACGCTCTTATACACTTTCACAATTTATTTAAATTAATGAATACATGTTTATTTCTGATTTATGACTAGAGCAACGTGACACACAGTACTGAGCTGCATCTCAAAATAATCTTCAGGTTCCCAGCTTTCAGATGATGTACACCACTTCTATGTTGACCTGCTATCTCTCCCTAAAGAGCACCTGTACCCTCCAAAAAAGACAAAAGTAGAAGTCTATTGTGGGTCTCAAAGGGTTAAAAGCAACTAAATGATTCATCAACGCACCTGAAGTGGTGCCAACTAATGAGGCATGAATTAATATCTTGTTGCTGTAACAAATTTAATTTCAAAGATAAACTTGATTTAATTTTGTTATGCTACCTCGTAGTAGTAATAATGTTACATTAATGTGTGTAAAGTGACTCTGCAGCAGCAGCAGCAGAGTGAATGAAGGAGAGTTGAGGTGAACTACCTGTGCTCGTCTGTAGTACTGCTTAGTGATGGTCTGGTATCTTTCTTGGCCTGCAGTGTCCCTGCAAAGACAACAAGCATATATGAACATGCACAGATATATTTGTGAGATTATAATATGACAACATGACCACGGCAGTTTAAAGAAATACTAAAATAAATTTGACCAGACACCTAAAATTCTTAATTATAATAATAACACAATGATGATATTTTCATGATATCTATAGAAAATTTGAAGTAATAATAATAATAATAATAATAATAATTATAATAATAATAATAAAGCGCTGCTGGGTCTTTGTGGTAATCACATACAAGTCATTTTAATTAATTATTGTCATGTAAAATAAAGGTATTTTAATTTTGCACAAACCCTACAGGAGATTATTTTTGACGGAGACTTGCATTTTATACTTTTTTTGAGACCATATTCCACCCATGCCAATGAGCCCCTCACGAGATTAAATATACATTATAATTAGGTTTAGGAAAAGCTCATGGCTCCAGTTTATAAAAGCTAATATTAGGTCTGTGACAGGATACAAACTCCAGACTCCTGCATGAAAAGTAAGAGTCTGAAACTACTGGAATAACATCCCTTCAACCAGAACTACTGTTGTGTAATATCTAATAACATTTTGTTAATCTCCTGCACGAGGCCTTCCAGCACGGCGCCCCATGCCACTATCTTACCATATCTGTATCCGTACTTTGATACCATCTATTACTAGTGTCTTCATTTTGAAGTCGACTCCTGCGGGAGAGCAAAGATATGGTTAGAAAACATTACATGCACACTAAATGTATTCAGACTAAATGGGTCTGAATCATCACAGAAGCGTTGCACTTTGCACTCAATAATTGACTGAAATCAATTAACCGGGCCGGCGTGTCTTTTACAGACAGAGGTTCACCAACAGTATCTGCTGCAGCTTTGTAACATCATACAGAGCATTAACGCAACGAGAGCCGCTGTATAATCAGCCTGTTAGGAGATTGGGCTAATGATCCAGCGAGCTTGAGTCCTCGTTTAGTTCAGTTCTCTGCATCGATCGCACAGGAGGTGAACTAAAGGGAGAAAAGGGCAAAACGACAGCGTAACACACCACAGAGGAGGAGATGAGAGTAAAGAAGAAGAGCTGAGATGAGGAGGGAGGGAGTGTCAGTCACGCTTCAGTGATCTCTGATCTGTTTCAGACCACAGAAAATCACAGGCAGGGCCAATTTTTTATTTCTATCAAGACCCTGTGTTCATTCTTGAAGGCCAGAATAGATATTGATATACTTGAAGAGGAGAGGTGCTGATACTTCATATTTTGTGCTGATGTTAAGTATTTTTTTATGCTTTTATAACAAAAAGTAAATCCATGTAAGTATATGGTAGGGCTGCACTATTAATTGAAATTTGATCAAAATTGCAATATGGCCTACTGTAATTTTCAAATTGCAGGATGAGGAAGAAATTGCAATATTAGTTAAAGGCAAAATGTGTGTCAAAATATTTAATTTTAAATTAAATATTGTGGTGCTGCAGAGATGTCCTGGCCTACTTGTCCACATCATATTCTACAGACTTAAGTAAACATCTTTGTTTGGTACAGAATAGATGACCGCAAATATCACACCATAATCATTTGAATATGTTTTTCAATGAAAATGAGAATAATGATGTAAAAATGACCATTCCCTCTAATATCGCAAATCATATCGCAAATTGCAATATCAGTTCAAATAATAGCATTTCGATTTTTTTGTAACCCTAATAATATGTTAAATTACTTTGCCTTACATTATGGCCTAATTGTTATTTCAAGTCTTCTCTACAATGCCAGGCATATAATTGTGGTGGAGAATACTAAATCCCTTTAGTCGCCTCTACCTTTCAAAATGTTTAGTCTAAAAAAAATATCAGAATCAGCCTTAAAAAAAACAGAATGTGTAAAGCATATGCAATGGTAGAGTGTAAACTCCTCTTTAATCCCAGAAACATTACCAAGGATCATAGATGGATTACTACAGGGTTTAAACAGCCTATCTTTATCTACAGCATTAAGGATATACTGAAGTTCAGGTGTAGTTTTCAAACAACAGCAGCAACATTTTGCTGAAAAATTTAGGATTATGGTTAACCTGCAAAGTGGCATTAAAATGATGGAATAGCAGCACTTCTCTGTTTGTGATATGGGGGTGTCTTGCTGCCAGGTAGGTATTTATATTTCTTTGCCTAGACCCATTTATTATAATCCGTCCATGCTGATGATATGACCTTGTTCTCCTCAATGGTAGCTAATACTACCAACCAACAATAATAATAAACAATAGCAATAATAAACATATTTATGAACATCTTCACGAGATAAAATCATAAATAGTATCTGATGTTTAACATTGAAATATATGAGTTTAACCCTGAACTCTGCCTCTACTAAATTCTTTATATGCTGTCTCTTTTATTCCTCGACTGTCTCCTCAGACTAATGCATCCGAGTCGTTAAAAAGCAAACCCACCGGCTTCTACATAGACCACACTAATCCCTGAGAAATCAATTAACAGTTCATCCCAATTAACCTGACACTCATCACCCATGTGTCACAGCCGGCATCACGCTCTCAGAGAAAGAGCTACTGAGTCCAATCGATCCACATAACTGGAAGAAGAAGAAGAACTGCCGTTTGTGGTTTTTATGGCTGCATTTCTGCAGGGTTAGTAGTCGGCTATTCCAAGAGTCTGACATACAAGAAACAGCTGACAGATGTGTACTATCGGCTGATTTTGAGTCTGTGTGTGTTGTTAAAAACAAGCTAGAGTGAAGGGAAGACTCCGCGGAGGCTGCAGCTCACTGACTCGACAGTATGAGGCCTCATTTAAGTCGTGAGGCGGCTTTTGCCTTTGACTAGAGAGCATCCAGACTAAGTGAAAGGTCAGCATAACAATCAGTGGCTTGCTTTGCCTGAGGCTGGAGACGAAATCATGGAAAAGAGGCCGTCTTCCTGCATCATTGTCCAAGCTGTATTAGCGGCGTATAAAGCTCCAGTCAGGAGTCATCCATGCAAACAGACAGCGCTGATTTAAATATGAAATGCAGATCTAGACTAATGGATTCTCCAGCTGTGCAGTGGGCGTCTCGTCTACAGCAAGGGGGAGGAACAAATCTGGAAACTTAAAAAAATAAATCAAGAAGACTACACAGGCAAGTCATAAGAGAATAAATAAAATCAGCAGTGAGTCTCTCAGACATTATTACCATGTGAGTTATATTTATATAAAGAAACACACTTCAGCCCACTCTGTCTGCGTCCTGCTGTTAAACTAATAAATTGTTTGGGCAGCCATCTGATTGCTCTGCATTGTTTTATAACAGCCGAGCAAAATGAGGCTGTTTTATAGATCCAGGTGCACTCCTAACCGTCGTGCAAAACAATGAATGACCCAGCAGGCTGTTGCAAAGGTTTAACAGCCTCTCTTTATTAGAGGCTTTATATCCAAAATACTCTGCGTGTTCCCATCACGACGGCAGAAGTCACACTTGCTGCACAATTGTTCAATCTGCATAAGGAGTTGTGCAGAAAGTCCTGAATGTTACTGCTACAGGGAACATTAGAGGTGTGTGTATGTCCTCTGCCATAGATATAAAACTGTTTTATCATCGTAAAATTAAAGTGGCAGTAGGCAGTATATTTTTGGCATCATAATAACCTTTCAGCATATTGTAATTCAAGTGTTCTGAGAGATAACTAGACTTCTGCACCTCCTCATGGCTCTGTTTTCTTTGCAAAGAGTAAGGGTGTGTTCCAATCCGCGTACTTCTGTACTTACACTATTTTGAGTGCAGAAGTGCGTTCACACTGGGAAGTACGGAAAAATGCAGTGCACTCAAAGTACTTGGATGTTGTACTCAAAACGGTCAGATAGTTGAGTGTGGAACGCTGGACACTTTTCACACTCAATTGTCGCCTTCTTGGCTACGTAGCGGAAGGGGCGGAGCCACGACCACTATTCAAACATACGTAGATAACAGATAAAACAATACAATACGTAAACATACCGGTGCATTTTCAGCCAACAGGAGGACACATCGTAGGCGACGACGTTGGAAACTTAATTTCCACTCTGCTTTCATTTTTTTCTTCAACAAAGCAGGCAGATATTTTGGCGGTAGTGGACGGGTAAAACCTGAAGGAGGCAGCAGTGCAACACAAAGGATGCCAGCTGCCGTAAAACACAGAAGAAGAAGAAGATATTTTGGCGGGTAGCGAGCAGCGGTGAAATGTTGCGATCGTCATTTCCGGTCAGTGCGCCACAGAGTATTCAATTTGAGACGACCCTACCCCGTTGAAATTTACGCACTACTCAAGTAAGTACACTCAGTGCACTACATTGAAGTGCACTTCAGGAAGAACGTAGATTGGAACACACTCTAAGTAAGTAAATAGTTATAATAGTATGGATATTTTATTGTTCAACACAGGCCATTTCAGTGGAGACATTAAAATGATGACAATAGAATAGAAATCATTTATTTTTAGTTTTGTTTGGCACTTTGTAGGCGGACGTTTAACTAGCGTCATTATGGTAGTGGGCTGGATTACATATTCATACTGCACACCCACATAACGGGAAAAACAACCATTTTTACCTAGTAAACGAAACTCAATTCCAACACTAAGCAACTGACTACCTAAATGAGCAGGCTTTCAAATGTAAACTAAAACTACACGTTTTACTTAAATGTACTTTCACTGCACACCACACTGTACACTTTAGACTGACTGAAGTCTTGAGAATAATTCAGCTGTTCTGGCTTTAAAAAATGTTAAATCACAAAGAGTAGCTTGAAAAAAAAGTCATCCTTGCCTCTCGTCTTCAGAGAGAACTGTGACAATGGAGATGAGCACAATGTGCGAGGAGAGACAGCAGTTAATTTAACATGGCAGCCTTTCACAATCAGCGGTGTGAAAGCCATGTAAAAACTAATGGCTACACACCCAAAATTGACTTGATGAATTACCGGGATGACTGTGTTCGACTGTGCAAGACGGATTAGGCGGTGACACGTGTCAGTGTGCTGTAGGTAATGGCGACAGGCTCACTAATGGACGGACGGATGGATGCTCTGGCAATGACACATTCACTGGGGAGTGGATCTGTCATCCATGACCATCGTACTAACAGAGGACAGCCGACAGCTGTCAACAGCTGCTGTCTTTAGGGCACGGCAGGACGAGGGACAAACATTTATGAACTATGAACTATCTGGACTGAACAGTGAAACTTTGTACTGACCTCCTGTGTGAAATTAAACATGTATAACGGCTCATAGTGGTTAGTTCATACCAGACCAGTGTTACACAGCATTTATATTTAGATCAGGATTTTAGTCATGCACATAATTGAATCTGAATCTTGAAAATTGAGCCTGACCAGAAATGCCAAAGATATTTATATCTCTGATATAATTTAAGATTAAGTTTATATACTATACTATTATGTTTTATACATCACTTATACGTCATTTTATGGATTATGAGACAATGGGCCCCACCCCGAACAAGAGCTACAAATTCGAAGAGATATCTTTGGTTGTTTTGCATCTCTTTGTAGACATTTTGTGCCTCTTTTTGATCGTATTTGGTCTCTTTTTGATCATTCTGTGTCTCTTTGTAGACGTTTTGGCCTCTTTTTGGTCATATTTGGTCTCTTATTGGTTTATTTTGTGTCTCTTTTGATCGTATTCTGTCTCTCTTTGGTTATTTTGCATCGTTTTATGTCCTTTTTTGGTTGTAATCTGTCTGGTGGGTGGTTTCTTGTTTATTTTGTGTCTCTTTTTGGTCATTTTGCATCTCTTTGTAGTCATTTTGCATCCCTTTTTGGTTATATTGTGCCTCTTTTTGGTTAGTTTGCGTCTCTTTATGGTTGTTTTGTGTCTCTCTGTAGTCATTTTGCACCTCTTTTTGGCCATATTCTGTTTTTTTTGGGGGTTTTTTGTTTCTCATTTTGGTCATTTTGCGTCACTGTGGTATCTTTGTCTCTCGGTCATATTATGTCTCTTTGTTATTGTTTCACAACTTCAAACAGAGGCTCCAACAGGTTAGGGGCCCCTGGGCCTGTGTCCAGTAGACCCGTTTAGTAATCCGACCATGGATTTGGTCTGGCTACAGCTATAACTTCTATAAAGTAATATCACACCTTTTATGTTCCTAGAAGTCCAGGAGGAAGTGAAGGCTGTGACAGCACCTCTGATTTCTCTGATAACTCTTTATGAGATCTGCGGTGGCTGCGACCCGACGCCCGGACCTTTAGACTAATGAGCTTGTCGAGCAGCGGCGGGCCGAGCGTACGGCCAGGTCGTGACCATAACACCACTGGGATCGCCACCAGGAGGACAGCTGCTTATTGAGCTATGATATAGGGCCGGGGCCTGGCTCCTACTTCATAGGTGTTGTGACAGCCAGGAGCTCCGAGGAGTCCGGGGACGAGACCGCCGAGGTAACGGTGACGAAGATTAAACTCAGCAGTGTGACTGAATAGCATTAATAAATCATCTCTGCAGCTGCTCTTTGCCAGAGAAATGTGCACTCTGGGGTCCAGACGAGGAACAGAGTGACCCGTTAAAATAAAATGTGCTACCTGGGTGAGAGAGGGTTTATTGGTCCTTCAGGTGAGATCAGAAAACCTGCTGCCAACGATGCTGGACTGGTTTGATTTTACTGATGTTGAAAGGGAGTAAAATTTGGAGTTTTATTTTATAGTGAGCTGTAACCAGGGAAAAAGTCACATTTTTATTTGATCTTATAGCGAGGTGTATATTCTTATCTATATTTCTGATTATCCCGTGTACTGTCAAAAAGCCTTGGCGGATCAACAATGGTGGTTTTGAAAGCAGGTCTCGCTCTGTGCTTTCTTTTGTGTTAGAAATTCTTTGATAGTCTGAATACAAAACCCGGACTGTCCTTCAACTTCTTGAAAGATTGCAGAAATAATTAACAAGACCACAAAGTTAAAATATACAGTATATCTGCTGTATGTCATGTAGCCTGTAAAGATTAACTTTATCAATGTTAATGTTTCCCATTGACCTGTCGTTGATTGCCGGAAAAAAAAGCATTTAAAGGCCGGGAGAAAGTTGTGTTAAAGGACCAGTGTGTAGCATTTAGAGGGGACTATTAGCGGACATGGAATATAATGTTCATAACTATGTTTTCATTAGTGTATAATCACCTGAAACTAAGAATTGTTGTGTTTTTGTTACCTTAGAATGAGTCCTTCATATCTACATAGGGAGCGAGTCCTCTTCACGGAGTCCGACATGTTTCTACAGTAGCCCAGAATGGACAAAGCCTTTCACGTTTTTACGTTACCTGAAGTTCTCTGACACACTTGTGAAACTGTGAGCCGCAAAGTGCAAAACCGTGGTACCAACTAACGCGAACGGCGTTACCACAGTTTTGCACTCGGTGGCTCTCGTTACCACAGTCTTGGAAAGGGAGGAGTGAGCGGAGGCGCACAGCTCGTTGGTTGCAATCTGCAACCACATCACTAGATGACGCCAAATTCGACACACTGTCCCTTTAAACGTGAACCCAAATTAGCATAAAATTCTCAGAATGCTAGATTATAGCCCAGGAAACAACCCCTGTCCACTACTACTTTATTGTGTTTTTGTTCTGGGGCTGTTTCAAGCCCCTTAGTTCAAATTAAGCAAAATCTTGAAGTTACAGCATACAATAACATTTTAGACAATATTGTGCTTCCAACTTTGTGGCAGCAGTTTGGGGAAGTTTGGTGTGGAAGACCTTGACTGGGCCTCCCTCTGGGATTAAAATAAATGATGTTCTTGTGGCTGAAAGGGAGCAAATCTCTGCAGCCGGGGTCCAAAATCTCAATAGAAGAGTGAGGGCTGTTATAGCAGCACATTAATGTCCATAGTTTTAGAATAAGATGTTTATCAGTCACATAGGAGTAATGTTTGGGTGTCCATACACTGT
The DNA here is from genome assembly GCF_015220745.1 of Sebastes umbrosus. Classification (NCBI taxonomy): domain Eukaryota; kingdom Metazoa; phylum Chordata; class Actinopteri; order Perciformes; family Sebastidae; genus Sebastes; species Sebastes umbrosus. The sequence goes on from NC_051286.1 coordinate 6,602,132, forward strand.
CTCTGCATCTATTCATCATCACACTGTTTGCTCAGCGTCTGGATTTTTAGGGGTTTATTTTTTATGCATAACAGCAGGAGATGCTTATAAATAAGACTCTCATGAGCTTTTCATCCTCTAATGTTTATGGAAAAACATAGTTGAATACAGCCCTCCGTGGGTGAGAGGTCCCTGCAGTTTTTGAGATAATTAAGAGCAAAAACTGAGCTGTAACGGAAACTGATGAATTATGGAGCTTCGCGTGAGGAGGATTTATATCCCTCGGTGACCGTGAAGGGTGGGAAATTATTTATTGATCCTCGGCAGGAGAGCACTGACGGTGGTCACTCTTGATCTCTCTGTATCTTTGGACGTTGTCGGGCTTGTTTAGTCTGAGAGGAGAGGAGTTTGAATCATTGCAGACCTCCCAGCTTATAGACACAGTCTGCTGCCCACAACTATTCAGACCAAAACAAATATCTGGACTCAACACAAGAGCCTGATCTCTGTGGCATCCAGCTGTGGTGCAACAAAAGCACAAAAAGATGACTACATGCAGACAGACTTGCAGTTATATGAACAACGCTCTATACAAGTGTCCTATAGAGCGCTATAGGTGCACGCCTTAAAATAGCATACTGCAGTCTTGTTATGAGTATATACTGGTTGGAGCAAAAGAGTGTAAAACTTGAGTGTGAGCCTCATGCTGTGGCTGTGGGGTGTTCGCAGGAGTTCACTGAGAGATCAAACATCATAAATATCATAAAGGCTTTGAATTCACCATGAAGGCGTCCATGCAAACACACAAAAAAATGTTAATAAATGATGTTAAAATGAACAATTAATGGTAGAATTGTATTCTCTCTGTCTTTTCTGTTGGATCTTTTCAGACGCCATCTGTCTGCAAATCCCCACCCTGTCCACCAGCTTCATGATTTATCATCCTGACCTTATTCAGACAATATATTCTCTATCTTTTCAACAAAAAAGTCAGCTATCCATCACAACCAGGAGGAACATTTCCTGACTCTGATATCTGTATTTCATTTTCTCCATATGACAGCTGCACAAGATTGTCGGATAGTAGTTGCTATAACACAAAGAACAGGAGCTCACTGGGAGAAAATATCTCTATTGACTGACACACCCACAAACATACACACGGCCTTGCCACAGAAGAAGAGATAACAGACTCAGCCGCAGCATGTGGAAAAAACGAACACTGCTTACTACTGTACATCCTTATTTCCCCTCGCCTCAAAGTGAAGCATGGAAATGCGCCTGTCATGCTCTGAATCCTAACTATGGAGGTAGATATACTGCACAGCCACTATTAACTGAGAGGAGAGAGGCTGGTTCAGCTTTGCTGAGTCAATAGTCGTCTTTAGGGATGTGGCAAACCCATGACTAAAGGTAGGAAGAGATTTGACTGATATTGCAATTGCGATATGATTTGCGATATTAGAGGGAATGATCATTTATTGAAAAACATTAAAATTGTGTGTTTTTTGCAGGGATCTGTACCAAACAAAGATGTTTACTTAAGTCTGTAGAATATAACGTGCACATGTAGGTCAGGACATCTCTGCAGCAACACAATATTTAATCTAAAAATTGTATTTTTAGACATATTTTGCATTTAAGAAATATTGTGATTTTAACAAATACTGCAATTTGAATTGCAGTATTTGTTAAAATCACAATATTTCTTAATTGCAAAATATGTCTCAAAATACCATTTTGAGACCCAATTATCAAAATAGTTGCTGATTCATTTCTGTCAAACCAACTCTAGTTATATTTGTTCCGTTATTGTTTGGCAGGAGGGAATTGAGACTATGGGTCAGGGGCTCCTCAAAAAAAACAAACGTCACACCAAGGACCTTCATTTGATAAGATTTTATCTTTTTTATAATGAGTACAGTGAAACTGAAAATGCGCTGTTGTCAGGCTATTAAATAGGCGTCATCAATCGCTATAAGACCCATAAATGTGGATCAATAGGGGCCTACTGCGTTGTAAAAGTGAAAGTGAAACTTAAAAGCAACACGTTCTAACATGTAAAAAAACTGAATGAAACGTTACTTTTTGAACACAAACAAAGAGACTTCTTTAGGTTTAGGCAACAAAACAACAACTTCTTTAAGGTTTAGGCAACAAAACTACAACTTTTTTAGGTTTAGGCAACAAAACTACAACTTCTTCAGGTCTAGGCAACAAAACTACAACTTCTTTAGGTTTAGGCAACACAACTACAACTTATTTAGGTTTAGGCAACAAAACTACAACGTCTTTAGGTCTAGGCAACAAAACTACAACTGCTTTAGGTTTAGGCAGCAAAACTACAACTTATTTAGGTTTAGGCAACAAAACTACAACTTATTTAGGTCTAGGCAGCATAAACTACAACTTATTTAGGTCTAGGCAACAAAACTACAACTTCTTTAGGTTTTGGCAACAAAAAATATTTAAGTTTAGGGAAAAACAGCATTTTGGCTTAAAATAACTACTAACACAAAGACAAGATATAAAATAGTTTTATATCTGTTCTGTATCTATTTGTATATCTATTTTATATATGTTTTATATCTATGGCTGTTGTGGTCTTTTATACCTTCTTTCTGTGATCGACCATGTGAATAGATGATAAAACCTACTAGTGGGTGTAGCAGGCCCATATTGACCCACATCTATTCAAGATTCAAGAGATTCAAGATGTTTATTGTCATTTCGGTTATACAAGTACAATCATGTGAGATATTTTTTGCTGGGAAGCTCCAAGTAAGTTAAGTAGCAAAAAATAATAAAATACAAAATAATAGTGTATTTAAAAATAATATACAGTATAATAATAAAGGAAGTACTTGGTATATGGTAACTATAGAAGCAATATACATATGGGAGCAGTAGAGGTTGCATACTATACATAAATATCTACATACTATACATACATCTATGGAACTTATAGCGACTGATAATGCCTATTGAATAACCTGACAACAGTCTAAATGCTGGAACATGCATGACAGACATGTATTATTTCTGCTTACTTATAAAGTACTGAAATAAAACTATTAATTTACTTTAATCAGGAGCTATCTAACAGGAGTCCCAAGAGCCCAGTCTGGTGGGTGTCTTGTGCAAAACACACCATATTCCCAAATATAAAAGTATATCTTTGCTATTATTTTTAATATGGCACTTGGTTGCACTGGCATTGCCAAGTGCTGATATAGTTGGTAAACTCATCTGCATGGCTGCCAAGTGTTGGATCTTCCCCCTCAGGGCTTTCCCCAGCCGATGCAATTAAGCTGATTTTACAGTTAACACTCTCTTTATTCCAGCTGAATACACTAATTAAATCTAAACAATTTAAATTCCTCATCAGATCTGAGTTAAATTGAAAATGCAATGGCCACAAAAGAAGAAGAGGGGGATGCGCATAAGACATCAACAGGAAAACGCAGAAAGATGCATGCAAAACGTTAATTAAAGCAGGTATTTTAATGCAAATGTGCAGAAATAAGTGGTGGTGCAGAGTCTTACCGATGGTGGAGATGTGAGAAGGGTGAAATTCGTTGTCCGTGAATCTGCATAACAAACATGTTTTCCCAACACCAGAATCTCCGAGGAGCAGGAGTCGGAAGAGCACATCGTACTGCTTAGCCATGGTGGTGGTGGTGGATGTATATATAGTGTTGAATTATAAAAAAGCTCCAGTCAGAGATAACTCAGAGATAAATGATGGATCTCTCCTCTCCTGCAGCCCATGTCTGCTCAGACAGTCACCATCACCATCAGGAGGCTTTGAGCTGGATGTTGCTTTCTGTTCACTGATGCTGCTGCTGGGAGACAAAACAGGGATGATGCTCCAGCTTCCCAGGCAGCAACCTCCTCCTCCAGCTTCCAGTGGGTGCGGTGGACCATCGTCAAGTGACACCTGATGAGAACAGGACACTTCCGGTGGGGATTTCCAGCATAAAATCCTTAGGTACTTGAGAAGATGTTGATTTCTGTGGTACAAAGAGGATTGGAAAGATGATTTTGGTTGCAAATTCGGTAATACAAATATATATATATATATATATATATATAATTTTGTTATTCTGTCAGTGTGAGTTTATTGATCACATACACATTGACATGGCAGTGAGATTCTTTGTTCCTGTTTGTTACTCTCTCATCCCTGTATAATAGACAATCGATCAAGCAATCAATTGAATAACAATAATGAAGTAAAATATAATCATCATTATAAACATTATAAATATAGCAGCAACAATAGCAAATTGTTCGATAAAATATGAGGTTGGGAATACATACACAATTATAAAATAAATATAAGAATATATACACACACACACGAAATATACAGATATTAAAGGTCCCATATCGTGCTCATTTTCAGGTTCATACTTGTATTTTGTGTTTCTACTAGAGCATGTTTACACGCTTTAATGTTAAAAAACCCCACTTTATTTTCCTCATACTGTCTGCCTGAATATACCTGTATTCACCCTCTGTCTGAAACACTCTGTTTTAGTGCATTTCAACGGAATTGCGTTACTAGGCAACAGTTTGGGTCCATGTTTACTTCCTGTCAGCTGATGTCATTCACATACACGGCAACAGGAAATAAACTGGGACACATTTAGTATGTTTACGTTTAAAACTGTAAATGGTGTAAATATTGTAGATTCGTGACATCACAAATGGACCGAAATCCTAATGGCTTGTTTCAAACGCACAATTTCTGAATACGGGCTGTGTGTATTTCCCTGTGGATTGAGTGTTTTGATACTTTCACAGTATTTATATAGGACTTAAGCCTGCTTTATAATAGAAAAACATGAAAATCTCACTTTTTTTTATAATATGGGACCTTTAAAACAAAAATATGTATTGATGTGAAGGTTTTTTTTTCTTCAGAACTACTATTTTGAAGGCTAAGTCACACCACTTCCGGTACTGTTTTGTTATATTTGATGCAGATCAACGGCTGAATAACGTGCGCTTCTTTAGATGTTAACATTAATAACACAGTGGGAATTAATAAAACTGTAACGCAGACATTTACTCACTCGTAAACCCACATTCTATAACAAAACTCACCATCAATCACTTTTACAAGAGGCTGTGTGTGTTAGTGATGTGTTGGTCCCGAACGAACCGGCTAAAAGAGCCGGCTCTTTTAAGTGAACGATAAGAGCCGGCTCCCGTCCGAGAGCCGTTTTTTTTTTTTTTCTTTAATTAATTCAAGGCAGAATGATAGGATGATCTTCTCCGCGCCACGGGCACTCCATGCACTGACTGTGACTGAATGTTGCGTTAATGACGTCCATGCGACCAAACAGGTGATGACAGACACGGATCATACCATCAAGCTGGGAGGGGCTGGGGTGCACGGCGCACTGACGGTCTACAGGTACAGAGCTGGAGGGAGAGGAGGAGAGAAAGAGAGAGTGGAGTGCGGTGCGGTGTGGTGCGTTAAGTTGCGATGCGTTGAGTTGCGATGCGTTGAGTTGCGTTGCGTTGCAATGCGATGGTGCGATGCGTTGCGGTGAGATGTGGTGTGGTGAGTTGCGGTGGTGTGGTGCGTTGTGTTGCGGTGCCTTGCGTTGCGTCGAGTTGCGTTGCGTCGAGTTGCGTTGCGTTGAGTTGTGGTGCGTTGCGTTGCACGAATAGCAGACAAGATGAGTGACAGTCGGAAACGAAGCAGCATGTAAAATTGAGGTATTCTGGAAATAATAAGGTTTAGTATAATTAAATTGAATAATTTAAGTGATATATGTGAACACATACTAATCATAGGTCAAAACAGCTAAAGCTAAATTTGGCTTAATTATAAAAGGCAGAAGTGAAGTAAAACGAAGAGCCGTTTGGGAGCCGAAAGAGCCGGATCTTCTTGGTGAGCTGAGCCAAATGATCTGGATCACTAAAAAGAGACTGAGTTCCCATCACTAGAACGTGTGTTCGCTCTACAGTAACTGAGGAGACGTTTGTTCCCTTGGAGACGCCGTAGCGGGTGTGTGCGCGCAGCTTCCGCCCTCCACCGGAAGTGAGCGTAGAGAGTCTCCACTCAGAAACTAAACTATCAAAACAAACTAACGGCAGCAGGTCACTAACGGCATCCTGCTGCTTCTAACGGGTCTCCATCATCACCATCATCTTCATCAGCATGGACGGTGTACCGACGCCTCTGCGGTGCTTCAGTGAGCTCCAATCCGGAGAAGTATTCGTGGACGACGGAGTGGAAACGGTGACTTCAGGGGAGCAGGTGAGAGGAGGACACAGATTAGCTTCTTCAGGGAGCTAATGTGGCTAATGTGGCTAATGCTAGTGAGTGGCAGCTCTCCTCTACCTGCATGGAGCAGCCTTCTGCTGGGAACGTGTGACAGAAACTCAACTCTCACATACTTTATCATTATTATACCCATGAATCAGCCCATAGAGTAGAAGAATAATCAGAACCTGATTAGCTTTCATTGGCTAGCTAGTTAGCTGTTTTAGGTAGCTAGCATTGGAGGTTACCATAATGAGATTAAGTATAAATTAAGTTAGCTAAGTAACTTAACCCTGGGCCATGTGCACCTATTTAGACCATTAACGACACTCAGATGAAAAGCTCCATATTAACTAGATATATTATAGTCTTGACTGACAGATGGTGTGTGGTTGAATTCATTCAGGGCTGTACAAATTAATTAAGAGACTCCTGAAATAATATTGATCCCTTTTCCTCATTTGTGTTGCTCCTCTCCAGCCATGGGCCCTGACTGATCATATATATATATATAAAAAATATATATATATATATATATATATATATATAAAAAAAATATATATATATATATAAAAATATATATATATTTTTATATATATATATATATATATATATATATATATATATTTATATATATATATTTTTTATATATATATGTATATTGTTTATATATATATATATATATTTTTATATATATATATATGGGACTTTGCATGCTCATCAACACTGACATTTTGTAAAACACCAATGTGAAAGTGCTGAGTTTAGCTCAACAGCTAATTTGCATCCATCGGCTGATAAGTAGCAAGCAACTGCCAAAGATAAGTGTAAGGTCATTTAGAAACAGTGTCACCATTGTGTAGTTTGTCCAACAGAGAGCATTGACATGTTTATCTTTCAACTGTAAAATGTCATGTCCAGTATATATCTAGGTCCCAGTTCTTTTAATAGTAAACCATTGCATCCTTTTTCAAGTAGTATTTTGGATTTACCCCATTACAAATTCACTCATTTGTGTGGCACCCTAAAACCACAGACAACAGGTGCAGACGCCGTTAAGGCATATACACTCAGGAAACAGCGTTATATTAAAAATATAGATCTTTATTAGTACAAAAATATTACTTATGCAGTTAAAGCACTTCACTCAGATATGGACAGTTTGATTGGTGTTAAATAAACTACAGTGCAAGAGGAGCTCACAAGTTGCTACTGCCGACAACGTGCCGGACCACAACTGTAACACGGGGTGGACAAAACTAACAATTCAATCATAAACCAAACGAAAGAAATATGACAAGGCAGCACCTCACTCACTGCAAAATAAATAAAACAAAAACAACTCCTCACAACAAAACAGAAAAATAAAATATACTTCAAAACCCACCTGCTACACAGCAAACTTTCCCCCAACTATCCTTGTTGACCACAGCTCAGAAAGCTCTCATAGCACGTCAAGATAAGATGCCTCCCAGACACTGAGCCTCGCCTATGAACAAAATGTATCATTTCATTCCTTGACAAAATGACAAAACCACTAACCGTACATAAAATAGTTTACTCACAATGAAGCAAAAACGTCCACAGTTACACTGACAAAGGACAGACCCCAGCCTGCGGCCGTCAACAGATGCCTCTAATCACTGCCAGTGCACGACATTACAGGTCTGGCCAGAACAACCATCCAACATCAGTTCCACCTGGCTACATCTGATTTTGTTGTTAACTATTTTATCCATAAGGGACAGTGCATGCTCGTCTACTTGTCAACATTGACATTTTTAATGTTAAAGTGCTGAGGTTAGCAGTTCACAGTTCTTTAATAATAAACCATTTCATCTTTCATCCTTATTATCAAGCAGTATTTGGGATTTATCCCATTACAAATTGACTAATTTACACTAAATCCTACTAGTACATCTTCACTCTCAGGTAAAAATATAACTTGTCAGGTTCATCTATATCTTATTCAAATTAAAAAGTATTATATATGTAAGTTTATAGTGTGTTGCATATGTTTTATAAACATCCCAAGCAAAGGCTATTGATGGAAATTACTGCAATCTAGAATCAGCACAATGAAACGTATGTGATTTTGTTTTTATTCTTAAAGGTGCTATTGATAACATTGATAACATTCAGCCACTAGATGTCTCATTCTCTCTCCCCATTCCATTGCATTCACTTCACTACAAGTCGTTGACAGGCGCTTACCATCAATCTCAGCCATTTATCCATATTTTCCCAAACTAACTGACGACCCAGAGATACCATGTGATACCAATTTTACTATTGGCTCACAAGCCTTGTTAGAAGTGGGAACCAAACGTCAGCTATCTTCCACAGAGATAAACAAAACATTAATTTTGGACCTGACACATTTTTTTAAATGAATCATTCACAATCATGTTTTTTTTTCAGGCCACACTATTATTCAGCACCTTATCTAAAGACTCTGTGGATGAAAATATTCTTCTACATAAAAAAAGTTATCAATAAGACCTTTAAGTCCTTTGCTCCATAAACAAACCATACCTTTGGTCAGCATTTGGCTAATCATAATGATCAGCTGACGGATGGCTGATTGTGTTGTTGGTATTCTTTAGCTCACGATGACCTTCATAATGACTGTTTGTTTACACTCTCCTCTTTCCTGCCCTTTCTTTTTAACTAGAAAAAAGTGGAGCGCAGCATTGAAGAAGTCATCAGTGTTTACAAGCAAATGCACAGCATACCACAGTAAGTATCCAGAGAGGACACGAGTTGTGCTGCTACAGCTGATGACCTATTTCTTAAATAAAACTTCCAACAAATGGACAGTGGTTTTGGGTTTGGAGAGTTTTGTTTTGAGTTTTTCTCTGGCGCTAGGCCTTTACTAACAGCATTTAAAGAAAAATATATGTTTCTTACTGTAATAAAAGTTCAAATATGCCCAAGCTACATGATCATAGTGACTAATTTCGGTTGCAGTGCTGTTCCATTAGGTCTAAGTTGTTTTCAGTGGTTGTGAGGCCATTAACACACTGCTTAGTGCTTACCGACATTCACCCAACATCTGACAAGAAAATCTGTTCCAGGAAAAACTCTGCCTTACGGACATTATTGTTACTTTCCTGACATTTGTCTCAGCTGTCACAAAATGTCAACAAAAATCAGATTAAATAAATGCATTATAAAATAACATCTAAATCAATGTTATTCTTTAAAGGATATCCTAAAATATTAAACCTAAATTAATCAAATATTGCACTGTTTAAAATGCAGTCTGCTGCATCGAGTTTAGTATTTTTTTTGTGGTTATAGGGAGTGCAATGCTAAATCTGTGTTGTACTCTTTTAAGAGAGGAGTTGGGTCAGATATTAGTACAATAATTATGTGAAATCAGGACCCTAAATTGGCCTGAACAACTCAGTATATCATAAAAGCTTTTATGCATTATACACAAATGGAGAAACACATGCATTTTCAAACCCACAGAAACAAATTAGTAATTATGATGATCATCTATTCATAGGACTCATAATGTTCAATACATTTATTACCATTATGAGACATTTCCCAGATCACTGCTCATTGGCTGTGGCTGTTTTTGATCCCAGACACCTGCTGTGTGCCTGTAGAGAAAGCTGCTGCTGCTGCACGGTGATGTGTGATGGCTGTTATCTAAACGGTGTGTTGATCAGCCCACATAGTTTGCTCCTTGCTATCAGCTGTCATCAGTCCCCTCTTAATGGGGTGACTCATCTCATTTCCATGACAACTGCGTGGACCTGAATGTCATCGGCCTTGCAGCCGATGGGGGGAAATGTACTACAGGAAAATGAGCAGTATTCATCAGTAGAGGTCAGCCATTTAGTTAGTAGTGATCATCTGATTGTCAACACAACACAGTGTTAGTTTTCATCTTCTGGTAAAAGTTATAATGAGGGAGGTTTTTGAGGTTAATTGCAATTGTCTCACATGAAAGGAAGGCGTCCAGGCTTTGCTTATTTTCTGGCCTGCTAACATCATTTCAGCAGTTAAATCAGAAATGTACTGATGAGTTTTTTTAAATCTAATATATAATATTTTTCCACCCACATCTGCCAGAACAAATATGGATTTTTGTTGGAATCTAAAAACAAACACTGGTGCAAAACAGGTTAAGCTTTGCTCACTTAATTCAAGTGCTTCTAAAGCAAAGCACCCGGTATTATTATTATTTGTAATATGACAAAAATAATAGGTGAAGAAGTCTTTTTTTTGGTGCCCTTTATATTAAATCTCTTGAAGTCCTTTCATTTTATTCTTGCATTTAAAGTAATCACACCAGTCTTAAACACATGAATATTACAGGTTCTGCCTTCCTACATGGTAAGGAAGGCATTGTGTACATTTAATTTAACCGTTGCTATTAATTAAAGAATAATGCAAGAAGAACATTTCTACTTTTTTTGTGAATTTCCTTGTGGGGGCAAAGCCAGGAATTTAGAAATATTGAAGTCAGGAATCCAACTTCCTCCTCTGCAACTCCACCTCCGTGAGAAATGTTTGACTAGACACCAAAAAATTGAATCTTATATTTATTCATATTCATTCAACTGTTTTGATTAGACTTCTTCACACTGCCATGAATATCATTTCAGGAAATCTCTACATTTTGTTTTAATTTAACTTTGTTCAACCTAAAAACAGCCTGTTAAAGATACTGACTCTTAAAGAATAATAATAATACATTGATTTAGTATAGCAACTTTTTATAGAACATAAAAAAATAGAACCATAAAACAATAAAAACAATATTATTATAAATAAAAAAATTACAACACAGCACAAGGTGACACAAAGGAGTCTAAGAGCTTTAAAACAGACTGTGGTTAATGTGTGTGTGATTGTTAAATTATCAGAAACACTACGCAGGACGTAACCTTGCTGTACGTCCCTGTGTATTGTACACAAAAGTCACCAAATTGGCGGGCGCATAATCGGCCAAATATGCCACTAAAACCAACATGAGACTGCTGAAACAAAACTTTACAGTTTGAATAGAAGTTGAGATGGTAAGATGTGTTTATTATTTAGCCTCACACATCACAGTATTTGCTCTCTCTCTTTTCTTTTTCAGATGTTAGTTCTGCTCAACTTGAGGCTTAAATTATATGTTTAATTTCCTTGCACGCTCGTCAACCTTTAAACAGCGAGAGTTGAAACCCCGTCTGACATTAGAGCAGAACCGTGGTGGGCGGACCGGCTTTTAGCTGCTTGGCACTGGTCCTGTTCTCCTGTTCTGACTGTTGGTGTGTTGCTGATGTGGAACCTTGGGCAGTGATCTGTGACTAACCTCGTGTAGGTAGAGCGTAATTACAATCGTCGTAGCAAACACTGCGTGAAGAGGGCGGGCGGTGAATGGGACAGGGTGGGTGGTGAGGAGGGAGGGAGGGTCAGCTGTCTTTGACTCACACACACACAAGAGCTACAGATGCAGATGAAAGTTGCACTGGTGTTCCTGTGGAGCACACTGACATTAAAATGATGAAAGGGAACAGTGCTGCTCTAACACCTATCTCCCCCTCCTCCTGGGATCAATAAAATATCATATTATTTTAATTTGATGATTATTTTTATAGGTACTGTAACACCCAATAATGTAGTAATCTCCTGAAAATGTAATAACACATGAACATGTTATAAAATTTGCACTTAACCTGATCGAAAATGTAATAAAACCCAATAATGTGATAAAATGTCCTGACTGATATCGTAATAAGATTTGTACCGACAATGTAATTTCTCGCATTATTGAGAATATATATTACATTTTCAGGTGGGTCTTTTTTTTTCAGAACCAGATTCTACTCTTTACACATAATATTAATAAAAATGATAACTGTGGTATAAGTTATTGTACTTCTGCACCAGTAGGTGGTGTGATTGGAAGAATTCCAATAGCCTATTCAACAATTATTATATTTGGTACTCAGCAGTTGCGTTGTTTTCCCGTGCTTACCAAAACATTTATGAGTAAAAAAAATAATATTTTTTTACATTATTATATTATCCATCCAAAATTACATCATCGGTTTTGAAAAGAAAAAGACCCACCTGAAAGATATTACATTATTGGTAAAAATTTTATTACAATATCAGTCGGGACATTTTATTACATTATTTGTCCAGTTATTATATTATTGGGTTTTATTACATTTTCAATCAGGTTAAGTGCAAATTGTATTACCTTTTCAGGAAATGATTACATGGACATGTCCTGTGTATATATATATATATATATATATATATATATATATATATATATATATATATATATATATATATATATATATATATATATATATATATATATATATATATATATATATATATATATATTTAATAGCTCAAGCTAGTTTGCAGTTCTAGTCCCAAAATATCTAAAAAATATATAGGCAAATAAATAAAAGACGTGCTGATAAAATAATTTGATTAACATGTTTCTCTCAGATTTTGTGGTAGAGTTTATAATGTAATAATCCAATACTGGATTTTTTTTTCTAATAAAAATGAAAGTAAAAAGCCTTCTATGTGAGTAAGAAGAAGTGAGCAGAGAGATTAGATTAGATTAAAACTATTTTTTATTTTATGTTATGATTTAAGGTGACACGTGATTTCCAAAAAAGCGAAAACAAGTGTAACCAAGAATAGTATTTCTACTCTTCTTTTAACTGTTTCTCAGATGTCTGTTTTAACATTGTCTTCTAATTCCTCCCTCTGTCCTGTGTTTGGTCTTCAGGCCAACGTTGTTGCGGGAGCAGCACTACCAATATCTCAGGAAGGGCTTACGGCACTTATCAGATGCTTATGAGGTACGGTATCACACATGTTGAAACATCTTTCATGGCTATTTAAGTCTATTTTAAACCTAATGACACATGCAGTATGACAGAGTCCTCCCCTTGACGTTAGTAACAGTCAGGACAGAAGGACAGTAACACTCACTGCCTCTGGATGACTGGCTCTCTCTGCTTTAAATAGAAACACGACTATTGTATTCACATTGCAACAAAAAAAAATGTGCTTGTCTGCTCTCAGGAAGGTCACCTCTCTTTTGAGAGTGTGTTAACTGTTCTCCAGAGAGAGAGAGAGAAAGGCGTTTGTTGTCCGCCCGCCCTCCAGCTCAGTATCACACTGATTTGACCTCGGACTTGATCCTTTCACTGTTTCCTTTGATTCACTGTGTTTTTTGTGCTGCTACACAGTATTTTTATATCCAATTAAACACTGCAGCGATGTTGGAAATGGAAATTAGAAGTTGAGTCGTGATTTTATATAATAAAATCGTATATTTACTGACTAACTGATACTTTTCCATGTTTCTCAGCTTGATCATTTTCCTTCTGAAGGCTCGTCCTCTGCTGCTCTGCTTACTATCTCGTCTATTTCTATAACTGGTCATCTGATGCCCGTCTGATCATGTGATGTGTGTGTGTGTCTGTGTGCTGGTAGTGTCTGGATGCTAGCAGACCGTGGCTTTGCTTCTGGATTCTTCACAGTCTGGAGTTACTAGAGGAGCCCATTCCTGCTGTTGTCGCCTCCGAGTGAGTCACAAACACACACAGACTCACACTCTACAACCAGACTACTACAGAGGGGCTCCGCCAAAGACTTTTCTATTATTTATTACCATCGCATATTTGTCATAATTACTAGAGTAGAGCACATGCTGCTGCTGCAATGCAAACATGTTGATCATTAATTGCGGCTGCTCCACATAAACTGTCTTATGGCAACAATAGTAGGTTTATTGTGTCATACCGTATGAATATATAATACAAGTAATCAGAGGTGTGGACTCGAGTCATAAGACTTGGATTTGAGTCAGACTTGAGTCACAAATTTGATGACTTTAGATTCGACTTGACAAAATCAAAGAAGGACTTTTACACCAGTGACTCGTGACTTCACTTGGACTTGAGCCTTTTGCCTTTTGAAAATACTTCAACCTTCCCCCAAGCCCAAAGATTAAAATTATAAATGTTATGCATATTATAGCTGGGATGCATGATGCTAAAGAGAAAACTATCTTATCCTGGACAGGAGCCTGAAGAAAAATCAAAGAATTTCTCTAACTTAACTGCTTTTTTAAAATTTAATTTAATTTAATTTAATTTAATTTGATTTAATTTAATTTAATTTAATTTAATTTAATTTAATTTAATTTATCATTATTAGTAATAATTTTATTATTTTTTCAATTAATGTTTTGTTTTGAATAATGCAATTTTTTTGTTAATAATACAAAGCGAAATAAAAAAAATATGATAAAATAAAAATGGAATAATGGCACAAGTAAAACATTAAATTAACAACCTGTCAGCTTATTTTATTAAAAAGCTCTGAACTGACCACTGAAAGTTCCTCTTATTTTTGTCAACTTCGTATTTAATGGAAGATAAACTCTTTTACAGTATACAGCCAGTATTAAAAGAGCTTCATTATTTCTTGGAGGCATTATACTGTGCATGAACACATGCTGGCTCTGGTGTTTTAGCCAAAAATACCTCTGCAGAAGTAAATCAGCATATGCCACAAAAGAACTTCTCACATATAACTTTATAAACAAAGAGCTTTGTCTTCTCTCCGAGGCTCTAAAAATAAAATATGCATCTTTTTTATAATCCTCCCACCAGAGAAAAATCACCAGAGATGGGAGAGGATCTTTTTACTGAAAAAATAAACCCTTAAATTATCATATAATGAGTCCATTTTTCCAGCGCGGCATTAATACTAGTCACGGCTGTGCTGTTATATAATTTCTTGCCTTTGTGGTTTCCATAAATAACTGCAACAATTCATCTAAATTCTTGTCTATAATCGCACAGTAATTAATCGTCATTGTGTGTTGATGAAAGAGGAGATTAATGTTTTCCTCCGATCGTGATGACGGATAATTGTGATGAGTGTAATGACAGTATTGAGCAGAACAAGCAGGTGTATTATTTTAGACGCCGTTGGTTTTATTGCCACCAAAATGTCATCTGATTAAATTACTGCCAGTCGAAAGTAACACTCAGCAAACCCCGTAGCGAGCGGCGATGCCAGGCTGCCAGCCCACACTCTCATTATTACTGCGAGGCGTGCCAACACACCGGCTGGCACTGCCCAGCGCCAAAGTGACGCCCTCGTTCTCTCTCGCACACACACACTGTTCAAGGATTTATAACAATGCAACCTACAACAGATTGCTTTCTCCGTCCCATGAAGTGTACACTGTTCTCAGGTCGGCCCTGGCCGGCCAAAGTTAATGTAGGTTTCCCTTCCAACTCAGTTGGCTCGCGGTTATGCACGCTCACAGTTTTGTGATTTCTCTCCATGGCGGAGGATGAAGAGGACGTTCATGAGAGACGCAGCTCGGTGCACAGTGGCTGGAAAGAAATGAAGCTGTGGTTGAGGTGGTCGGTGCCACGTCAGCTAGAGGGAACCGAGCCAGCGGTGCTCGCTTTGCACTCTGCTGAAGCTCTGCAGGCCTGAGATGCAGAAATATAGCTCTGATGATCTGGTGGATTGAAGCCATTTGTGTGTTTTAATGTGTGAGAAAAAGTGGTTTGTCCAAGTGATGTTATTAGAAGACGAGTGTTTGCATTTGTATCTTAAAGGAAAATTTCTTGTGCATGTGGCGTCGTTTTGAGCGTCATCCGGCTTTATATATAGTTACACTAGTGCTGTCAATCGATTGAAATAGTTAATCGAGATTAATTGCAAATTAATGGCGCATTTTATCTGTTCAAAATGTACCTTAAAGGGAGATTTAAGAAAGAAGTATTTAATACTCTTATCAACATGGGAGTGGGCAAATATGCTGCTTTATGGAAATGTATGTATGTATTTATTATTGGAAATCAATTAACACAAAACAATGACAAATATTGTCCAGAAACCATCACAAAACATTCACGTTTTTATACCACCATTTAATGCTTCTATCTTCAACCCATAAATCTCCATTGGTTACGGTTACATAATCAGTGCAGATGTAATCAAATATGCAAGAAACACTTGAACATCCTCCTTTTCGTTGTCTGATATTTCAGTATTAGTGTAGAAACATTCAACTGTCCGTTATGGCGTCTGTCTATTTAAATACAATTGGTCCTAA
Source organism: Sebastes umbrosus (assembly GCF_015220745.1). Classification (NCBI taxonomy): domain Eukaryota; kingdom Metazoa; phylum Chordata; class Actinopteri; order Perciformes; family Sebastidae; genus Sebastes; species Sebastes umbrosus. Next base: position 6,618,523 of record NC_051286.1, read on the forward strand.
CATCCCGATCTTCTTCTTCTTCTCTCCAGTGTGTGTAAGTTCCTGTCTCGCTGTCAGAGCGCTACAGGCGGTTTCGCCGGAGGACCAGGACAACACGCCCACCTCGCACCGACCTACGCCGCCGTCAACGCCCTCTGCATCATCGGCACAGAGGAGGCCTATAGAATTATAAACAGGTACACTGTCCCCACTGTATTAATACTACACCAAGGGGAAAAAACATTTAAGAACACAGACACATTTCTATTAAAGCAGACTTGGTTCATAGTTAGTTGATGGTTTCGTTATACTACTATTTCATATTTAGGTACCTGGATGCGTCTTCTGTGGATATTTGAATGTATAAAATGCAGCTTAGTGTCAAGACCCAGAAAGCAAGCAAGAACTGAGACTCACAAAAAAGACACTTTAGTCTATAAAAAGCTGAATTAAAGACATTTAGAGGAGGACATGTGCTGTATATCTGATGGCACACATTTAAGATTTAGCTTTAGTCTTAAGATGAAAATGCTCATTAGTTCTAGTCACATTTTAGTCATCTTTATCCTCCATAGATTTAGTCCAGTTTTAGTCGCCGAAAAGTCTTTACATCTTATTCAACTTTTAGTCAAAATGTTTTCTCTCTCCCTCTCTTTTTGATTTATTAAAATGTCCCTTGTTAGTCATCAGATTATATTGCCGGGTCTCGTCCTCCCCTCGTCTTAAGTCATGGAAAAAAAGGTTGTTGACGAACATATTTCGTCATTGTTTTTCATTAATGAAATGAACACTGACCGACATCATTTTGGGTGATGTCTCTCTGATGAAGTCTTTCCGTCTTTAGAGAAATCCAAACAGCTCAGCAGCTCTGACGTGGAGCTCACATTTTGTTGTCAGCAACACTTTGGATTTATATCCTCATAAGACTCAAAACTTCACATGCCAAGATCAGCAATTTGTCACGGCGACTGTTGGAGAGAGATAACTCTGAACACGATGTACTATAGATAGTAGAATATACACAACAACAACAACACTGTATCAAATCACCTCAAGGGTGTTTTTATACTGGAGTCACATGCAGTCTGAATGAAAGGGCTTCAGACTATAAATAAAACAGTTTGACGATTAAGTGTAATGATAAACATATTCACATGTCAAAGCTTTTAATCAGCAGCTGTATAATGATGTTTGAAATTCATGTATTCATGTGTGCCTTTAAATCCCTTTCAGTATAATTAAAAAATAATGTACGTACTCACCATTAGAACTATTATTACTGTTGTAGGAGAATATTACAGACATATCTAGTTGATGTTGTTTAATCAGTAGCTAATTATAAGAGCATGTTGTACTAGTGGTTACATTACTCATTTTGTGCATTTATATCCGTGTAACTGACAGCTGAAGCTACTAATGTTTATGCTGCTTTCACAAGGAATCAGGCAGACGGTAGACGGCAAACTGGAGATCATGTTAGTGGACGAGTAATGGTAACGGTAGACCGCAATACCGTCCAAAGTTAAAATATTTTAACTACGGCTGTCGATCGATTAAAATATTTAATCTCGATTAATCGCAAATTAATGACACATTTCTTTTTTATCTGTTCAAAATGTATCTTAAAAGGTAGATTTGAATACTCTTTTCAACATGGGAGTGGACAAATATGCTTGCTTTAACAACACAAAACAATGACAAATATTGTCCAGAAACCCTCACAGGTACTGCATTTAGTATAAAAAAAATATGCTTAAATCATAACATGGCAAACTGCAGCCCAACAGGCAACAACAGCTGTCAGTGTGTCAGTGTGCTGACTTGACTATGACTCTCCCCAAACTGCATGTGATTATCATAAAGTGGGCATGTCTGTAAAGGGGAGACTTGTGGGTACCCATAGAACCCATTTTCATTCACATATCTTGAGTTCAGAGGTCAAGGAACCCCTTTGAAAATGGACATGCCAGTTTTGTTTTGCCAGTGTTATTTAGCCTCCTTTGGGACAAGCTAGTATGACATGGTTGGTACCGATATATTCTTAGTTCAATATGATGCGGGTATTTTCACTCTAGCTTTAAAACTGAGCCCGCTACAACCTCCGAAAGATTGATTGCGTTAATGCATTAAAGAAATTAGAGGCGTAAAAACGATTTTGCATTAACGGATGTTACGTAGCTCCCTCACACCGGAGAAAGTTGTTTAAGTTTGCAATAGAATATTAAGAGAAAGCTGCATTTTATAGCTAAATGCGTTACTAGATAGATCACGTAAAATAGTAGACACAAAATAATTGTATTAAATATATTTTATTCCATCACCATAGCGACGTATCGCCATGGGTGTTTTGTTTTGCCGCCCTGCCATTCCGTTTGTTTTTCCTGTGCCGTCGAGAGGGTGTTGTCCGTCTGTCCGATTCCATGTGAATGCAGCATTACAGTCTGGACTCTTTATTAGTGCTTTATTAAATTTGTAGTACTAATGCTGTTCCACTTGCCTTCCACCCCCCTCCCCTCTCTGTTTTCCTTCTCTCTATCCATTACCTCCCCTCCTCCTCCTCCTCCTCCTCTTCTTGTCACCATACATCTCCTCCTCTTCCTCTCTCCTCCTGTGCTGACCCTCTCCAGGGAGAAGCTGTTAGATTTCCTAATGTCAGTGAAGCAGCCAGATGGCTCGTTCGTGATGCACGTCGGAGGGGAGGTGGATGTCAGGTGAGAGCCCAGAAGATAACGCTACCTCCTCCACCCTCTGCTCTCTCTCTCTTTGCTCTCGCATCACACAGGAAGATCCATAAATCACCGACATCACAGTCACAATTAAGAGCATGTTTGGTATCCAAACAGTGTTATTCAGTATTGTGAATTGAATGTGTGACAGTCAACACATTTAGTTTTTTCACCAAATCAGTAGGACATTTTTTAAAAAGTACGTCTCCCTTTCCTTTGTGTTTTTTATGCTCGTTCGTTCCCCTTTGGTGTTGATAGAAAAGAGGAGAAATACCCACATCTCTCTTGCGTAAGAGTGGATTTATGTTATTTGAGTTACTGTGTGTGTGTGTGTGTGTGTGTGTGTTTGTATCAGTGTCTGTGTGTGTGTGTGTGTGTGTGTGTTTCCCTCTTTGAATTTGTGGCAGTGGATTTTTTAATAAGCAGCTTTGAGGTTTTTCTGTTTCAACAGAGAGCCTCAAAAGTCAGAGTTACTTTCTCTCTCTCTCTCTCTCAGCGCATGCTGTTATCTGTTGCCAACCAATTCATGTTCTGCTGTCATTATGTGTTATTTAAACTCTTTTCCTCTCTTCCTCCTGTGAAAACCACGCAGCGTAGCGGTTCATGAAACCAAGAAAAAGCAGCCTTGTTTTCATTTCCATTGGGGGGGGGGGTTAAAAGGTTTTATTAGCCTGAGAAGCTGGAGGATTTGCTCAAATCCACTTTTCATTTGAGGATAAATCCGGTGATATTAAGTATTTTTCTTATTGTCAACAAATCCCATGAAAAGACCAAAACCAACAATGAATTGATCCCAACAACTAGGGCCGTCCTCGACTAAAGAAATCTTATTCGACTAATTGATTAGTTGATTTAATCAACAGATCTTTAAAACTGAGTTTCTCCACAAAGAATCACACAAAAGCACCACTTTAAATCTTGTGTTTACCAGAGATGTGCTCATACGTTTCTTAGAAATAAGTCATTCAGCATGAAAAAAGCTTTAAAAAACGACTAATTGAGAAGAAAGAAATCTTGGTTGAGTAAGACCAAAACAACCGACTAATCGACTAAGAGGGGGCAGCCCTACTACCAACAAGTACTGTCTGTGTATCTAAAACCTGATATAGCGTATTCCTCTGTACCATAGAACTCATTAAAAACACATGTTCCTTCATTACATGAACATTGTGCATGTACATGTAGTTTATTTGAGATAATTGCACATACTGTATAGTACACCTTCCTGCTGCTTTAAATACTCACTAGAGCACTAAATGTGTGTTAATCCACAGCTGAAAATAGTCCCCAATAAATGTACTATTTACTCCAGTCTGAGTAATGTTTGCTAAAAGCTACAGTGCCCGGTTGTTTTTTAAATTAAACTATTTATTTGTGACCCTTTTTAAAAAAAAAAAAAAAAAGAAAGTTACATTTTCAGTATTAACAAATGGGTCACATACAGGGGAGGAAAGAGTCAGACGGGTTTCATCTCTTCATGGTATTTGTTGACAGGAACAACATTGAGTATCACCGTCCTTTTAAAGGAGAAACATGATGTGTATCAAGACATACACATATGCAGGGCTGCAACTAACGGTTATTTTCATTGTCGATTATTTTCTCGATTAATCGATTAGTTGATTGGTCTATAAAATGTCAGAAACTGGCAATGCAGACATTTTCTCAAAAGATAATTGAAGTGTAATTTTATCTTTTTAATACGATCTACAAATTTCCTGAAGAGGCCGAAACCAATAATGAATTTTGTCCTACTAACTGAGTCTGATATTCGACTAAAACGATCAGTGTCATTTATTATGAAACAGTATTTTTAATCTGTGTAGGGAAACTCCATGTGAGGTGGACGTCACTGAGCATGCTCAGACAGAGTTGCGTTTCCATGTTAACACTGCAGAGAGGAATAAACACCACTGGTGGTCGCGCACGCAGGAAGAAGCTGTCAGGCTTTAAATACACAGACGAGACTTGTTAGTAGGATTAACTCACTGTTTGTTCTGCTCTCTTCAAGGGATTCCTCCATAATAATAAAAAGATATTAATTCTTCTTCTGTCTCTTGACAGCAGAGGAAAACCAAATACATACAAGCCAAGATGACTTAACAGTATGACAGCGAAATGGATGTTTCTGTTTGTCAGTCTAAAAATACAAAGCTGTGGATGATAATGTGTAAGTGTAGGAAGAGCAGACTTCCTGCTCGCCCACGTCTCTCTCTGTTCCATCTCTGATCCATTTTCTCTTTTTATAGGAGCGCATATTGTGCAGCTTCTGTAGCATCGCTCACAAACATCCTCATACCGAAACTGTTTGAGGACACGACCAACTGGATCCTCAGGTATCGTACAACCCACCACCACCACCACAGCGGTTATTATTGAATTATTAAAGAGCCCTTTGTGCCTCCATAAAGCAGCGAGTGTTTTATCGTGTGTTTTATTCTCTCTGTCTCCAGTTGTCAGAACTGGGAGGGCGGTCTGAGTGGCGTGCCGGGTTTGGAGGCCCACGGCGGATACACGTTCTGTGGCACCGCCGCCATGGTCATCCTGGGCAAAGAGCACATGCTGGATCTCAAAGCACTGCTGGTGAGAAACTCCCATTAGGGCTGCTTATTACTTTCATTGTTGATGAAGATTATTTTCTTGATTAGTTGTTTGGTCTATAAAATGTCAGAAAAATATGGATCGGTGTTTCCCAAAGCCTAAGATTACGTCCTCAAAAGTCACGTTTTGTCCACAACTCAAAGGTATTCAGTTTACTGTCATAGAGGAGTAAAGAAACCAGAAAATATTCACATTTAAGAAGCTGGAATCAGAGAAGTTTTCTTTAAAAATACGACTCAAACCGATTAATCGCTTATCAAAATAGTTGGCGATTAATTTAATAGTTGGCGATTAATTTAATAGTTGGCGATTCATTTAATAGTTGGCGATTCATTTAATAGTTGGCGATTAATTTAATAGTTGTCGATCAACATTTTCATAATCACAGACACATTTTCTAGTATTAAAATATAATATAAGAGGATAAGCTGTGGTGCTACTTGACTCGAGTCCTAAAGACAAAAAAAAAGATGCCATCAGTATCAGTCATAACGGAGCCTTTGTGCCGAAGCAATATCCCTTTTAGAGGGAAACACACAGCTGTGATAAAATAAGAATAAAATGTAATAACCCAGAGTGAGATTTCATAAAGTTAAACGACTGCTGGAATCCCATTTTGGTATGAAATACTGCACAGCTTTGGTCTTTTATGCTTATCTAGTTCAGATTTTGTCCTGAATCTTTAGATCAAACAATTTTCTGTCTCGCAGAACCATTTGGAGCCGTAGCTGTATGTAGGGCTGCAAATAACTATTATTTTCATTGTTGATTAATCTGTAATTATTTTCTCTATTAATGGATTAGTTGTTTGGTCTGTTAAATGACAGAAAATGGTGAAAAATGTCTATCAGTGTTTCTCAAAGCCCAAGATGACGTCCTCAAATGTCTTGCTTCATCGACAACTCAAAGATATTTAGTTTACTGTCATAGAGGAGTAAAGAAACCAGAAAATATTCACATTTAAGAAGCTGCAATCAGAGAATTTAGACTTTAAAAAAAAAAAAATAATAATAACCAATTAATCGATAATTAAAATAGTTGCCGATTAATTTAATAGTTGATCAATTAATCCACATTTTCACAATCACAGGCCCTTTTTCTTGGTTTTTCAACAAAAACAAATAGATATTAAAATGACATATAACAAGATAACTTGTGGTGCTACTTGGTTTTTGAGTCCTAAAGACAAAAAAAGATGCTATCAGTAGCAGTCACAACAGAGCCTTTGTGCTGAAGCCATATCTCTTTTATAAGCAACTTGCCAAGCAGAAACACAGCTGTGATAAAATAAGAATAAAATGTAATAACCCAGAGTGAGATTTCATTAAATAAAATCTCTGCTGGAGACCCATTTTGGTATGAAATATTACACAGCTATGGTCTTTTTTTGTTTTTTTTTGGCTTATTTAGATCAGATCTTATTTATTTATTTACCCAGAATCCCCATTAGTTACTCCCACAGTAGAAACTATTCTTCCTGGGGTCCGTACAAAAACATTACATCGCAATGTAAAAACAAATATGTAACTAAACAATAACAACAAAATGACCACGAGTCAAAAAGGGAACAAAAAAACAAGCAAACTACAAGAAAGCAGAAGCATTTAGAGACGTAGCCTTAAGCCACATTTTTTCATTTTAGTTTATTTTAGTTTAGCTCTTGGCATATCAGAGGACAAAGTTTCCATCCGTTTTCTTACAGTGGCTCGTGTGTTGTCCCTCTTGGGATACTGGGATGATCCCTGTAGGGAAATCCTCTTGTCATTTGCCTGCTTCCAGAGAAGTCAGAGGTCAGAACCGCCGCCCTGGAGCTTTCGTTTTTGGGTAAATGCTTTAGAGTTGTTGCTCAGGGACGAGATGCTTAATGACACGGCGCTTAAGGTCATCCGGAAAAGATTTCTTCTTTTACATCTCTTGTTGAAGCACAGCTCGTGTTCAGAGTCACTTTTGTCCTTTGGTTTCTTTTAGTTCAGAAAAAAATTACCACTTCAAATTGAAAATACCAAGGATGTAAAAAAATGCTCCCCGAGCAGCATACTGTCAATGTTGTTCAGCATATATTCAAATGTCAGTGTGGTTTTAAGTGAAATTTGCATGCGACCGGTCAGAACCAGTTCCCCACATGTTTGTAAGCTACTAAAAACACACGTCCTTCTTTAAACAACCTCACAGCTCTGTAATTATATCCACTCAACACCCAGCCAGAGTCACAGGTTAACAGATCATGCCCTCTAATGTATCCTGTGTCACTGAAATCCCCCCCCCGCTAATATGGATCTGTGTCTCAGTGGTTTAACCTGGGTGTCAGTGGAGCTGGAGGTGCCAGAGACGAGACGGTCTTTGCTGGTTCAGCAAAGGTTGTAAGTCGACACCGGAATATCTACAGCAGCATGACTCACCTGCTGGTCCACAACAGTCCTAATACTGTTTTATAGTGGGATTATTTGGTTGAAAATTAATCTACAACCGTTTTGAACACCAAGAAACGTCAAACATTCGCTGGTTTCACTTTCTAAAATAAGAGGATTTGCCGTCTTTCTCTCTTTTATATCATTGTAAATTGAATATCTTTGAGTTTTGGAGTGTAAGTCAGACAAAACAGGACATATGAAGACGTTATTTTGGACTTTGGAACACTATGATGGGCATTTTTCACTACTTTTTAGACCACGTTTTTAGCAATAATCCACAACAGAGTCCCCTAATGTTTTATAGTGCATTTATTCAGTAAAAAAATTAATCTACAACCGTTTTGAACACCAAGAAATGTAAAACATTTTCTGCTTTCACCTACTCAAATGTGAGGATTTGCCGTCTTTCTCTGTTTTATATCATTGTGAATCAAATATCTTTGTATTTTGGACTGTTAGTCGGACAAAACAAGACATTTGAAGACATTTTTCACTACTTTCAGACACTTCAGAGACTTAAAGTGATTAAAGTATTCATATCCATCTGATCTGGAGACATGTCTGAAAACATCTGCATCATAAAATATGAACACATCTGTCAGTGTAGACTCTAGTCTCTGATTTACAGCAGCACAATGATAATGTTTTTTTTCTGTTGTTTCCTGAAAACTGTGCAGTATTTGAGTGGGTGTGAACAAAAATGGCTTTTATGAAATTGTCCTTTTATCGAGTGATGTAGGATGAGTCACGCTGCATAAAACCCGCTCCAGTTTCATCCCTGAGAGGATGAATTAATCATTAACACTGAGAAAAGATTCACACGGGTGGCAACTCTCAGAACTATGTGGCCTCGTTGTTCCATTTTCAGGGACGACGATTAACAATTCAGTGATGAACGTAGACGTTTTTTTTTTCTCCTTTTTTAAGAATTTGCACGACGAGTACAAGGCTGCAAAAACAAAAGACAAAACAAAAATGACAGTTTGAAGTGGAGCGATGCAATTGTCTCACTGCTATTATTGAATCAATGCCAGGTGCTTCATTTGAATGTGAGACATTTTACAGGCATTGCAGAGAACAATAATATTACATATTGCATGTCTAGTGTGGAGAAAGGGGAAGCAGTGCAGCGCGGCCAGCGAATGATCAGTCTGTCTGTTCTAATCAAATAAAGATTGAACTAAACTCAGCTGCAGCATGCATGAAGCATTCATGGTGTAAAGATCAAATGTTTTTAAATTCCTTCGTGACTTCATGAGGAAAAAGCTAGAACATGAGAGCTAAATAACTAGTGATGTTGAAAGTCTCTCTACCATTGTTCAGGTATTCATTCTTGCATGTTTTACACTGTGTGTGAAGGACAGGGTGAAACTAAAAATAGGGACTCACCGATCCGACTTTTTCGGTCCCGATACCTGGGCTTTGGGTATCGGCCGATACCGAGTACCGATCCGATACCAGTGTTTAATTAATAAGCTGCCTCACTGTGTGGAAGTGACTGGGATCATTCTGTTATGTGTAAGGCAACAACAAACTTGACTTCAACATCTCTTTCCTAACGTCCCGATATCCGATCCGGTATCGGTGCATCCCTAAATAAAATCACTGAATGAGATGCATATTTATAAAGTGAGTCTCCTTTGCTTTACATGCGAGTGTGTATCTACAGAAACTCTTCTGTTTTCCTTCTTTAGTGGCTGAAATGAATCCCTGAACTACCGTTAATAAGCTGAACACTGTTCCTCTTATAGACAGACCAGAGCCCAGCTGGTATTAAACCCGATAGTCCAGAGTTACTCAATCCAAGCTGAGCATGACTGGATGTGCACCAATTAGTGGTTTCCATGGCAACGATAATGTAAAAACTCCTCCCCGTTTTGATGATATTATCCCACTACATCTCTCTACTGGCGCTGTGTGACCCTGTAGATGTGACTACAGTTAAAGCGATGCGTTAAACCTCCTCACAGATTGTGTTAAAGTGTGTGTTTGTCCTCCTCAGCGGTGGGTGGTCAGCAGACAGATGCGATTCGAAGGAGGCTTCCAGGGCCGCTGCAATAAGCTGGTGGACGGATGCTACTCGTTCTGGCAGGCTGGACTCCTGCCTCTCCTCCACAGAGCCTTATTCAAACAAGGTACTGTATCTCTGGTCACAGCAAAGCCCCGAGGTCAGGCATGCTGAGGAAAACAAAACACACGGACCGACCACTAAAAATATTGAGAAGCTTTGTAATTTTCACCAGAAATTGCATTTTTTTAACTCAATCAAAACTCTTTGCTTATTAAAAAAAAAGGAAAATGAGTGTCATGGCAAAACAATCTAATCACAGCATGTTATTAAACAGATCATTACTGTTTTCTCTCCTGAGAGTCAACTCAATATAAATTGCATTTTCCCCCCACTAGCATGGAGAGAAAATTGCTTCATCTGGCTTGAGAACGTTCCCTGAAGCCTCCACAAAATCAATGACAAAATGTGATTTTTGTTCACAATAAACCAGGAAAAACTCTTGTTATTAAAAAGTAATTTTAAGTGTAATTAATAAAGTATTCAGAGCTGCGCTGGATACACACAGAGGCCTCACAACAAGGATGAATTAGTTTGATTTCCAGGCTGTTTTTTTTGTGGAATCAAGAGTGCTTTTTTCCTGTGCTGACTGGCTGCTACGCTGAATGAATGTCGGGGTGGTAAATATGGGCTTGAGATTTCCAGTTTTACCAGTTTTTCACCAAAAAAACTGAGAAGGAGAAGGATATTTCTAACTGAGTTTCACATGGATTTTTATATCCTGGTCTATTTTAAAGACACTGGTCATCGCAATTTACTGTAAACACGGTCTTCTTGTAGCAAACACTGCTCAGAAAATGCATCATGTAATAGAAAGTAAAGAGGGAATTTCACCCCTCATTCCTTAACTCCCTGATTTATTTCGATCTTTTTCAATTATTATTATCTTTTTATTTTATTTTATTTTATTTTATTTTATTTTATTTTATTTTATTTCGTTTTTATTTTATTTTATTCTATTCAGGCAAAATACACCTAACAAACACGACAATATGGTGACATGATAATATAACTTCACAAAAAGAGAAAAAAATAAGGAAAAAACTTGGACAAAGAAAAGAAAATACATAAATAAATAAATACATACATAAATAAATGCATAAATAAATAAACAAGAGACAAAAGAAAAATTAATAAGATCCCTTCAGTAATTCAAATAATGAGATTGACCATACCAATACATTTAGAAACTGAAATATACATGTTCACTACTCTTCACTCAGCAAATCGTATAGTAAGAATATTATGTTTTTTATTAATTTAGTTATTTTTAAAAACAAAAAGCAGAACTGATGAGTCTAAAGTTTTGCTGATGTGTGTTTGTGCAGGAGAGTCGGAGCTGAGTCGGCAGCGGTGGATGTTCGAGCAGCAGGCCTTGCAGGAGTACATCCTCCTGTGCTGTCAGAACCCAACAGGGGGCCTTCTGGATAAACCTGGCAAGTCAGTACCGCACCATCTGGACACACACACACACACACACACACAAACACCACCACACATTAAGGCTGGTGGCAGCACATTCAATCTCCACTCTCCACTGATTCACGTGGTTTTTACTAATTTCCACTTTCCTGTGTTGTGTCTTCGTGTGTCTTCAGATCCAGAGATTTCTACCACACGTGTTACTGCCTGAGCGGCCTCTCTGTAGCTCAGCACTTTGGGAACATGGACCTCCATCATGAGATGATCCTCGGCAGGGAGGAGAACAGACTGGTGAGGCTGCAGCAGCACACAGGGCTGGGAGGGTGGATTCATTCAGAAATGGATTATTTACTATCAGGAATAGATTTGTTTTTAGTAGAAACTAGAGCTGTCAAAGGTAACGAGACAATGCAAAGCCCTAGTAGAAACAAATGAGACCCTGGTAACTGCTGAAGATACCTCCAGTAGTATAATAACAACCTTCTATTCTCGTATTTTTGCAGTAGGTTTTGTCCAGTGTGCATCGGTACCACGACCCATTCGTCCATTCCTCTATCTCGACTTCTCTGCTAGCTTGCAAACTAGTTTTCATGCACATTCGCAGCAGGTGTTGTTTAAAGGAATCGTTGGACATTTTTGGAAAATCTGCTTATTGCCTGTCTTGCTGAGAGAGTACATGCCAGCAACTTGAATCCCCTGTTGGGAATCACTGGTTTATTACACTCTGCTGCAGGAGCTGGACGACAAGCTGAGCAGCTGAGCAGCTGAGCAGACAGCGGTGCAGAGCAGTCTGTTAAGAATAATGTTTGTAAATTGTAAAATATCCTGCGTCCAGCACAGATCTGTCACATCTGTCTGATAGCTAAAGTGAAGGGCTTCTTTCAAAATACACGAGTGGTTATGTTAATCTATACCAGGACTGAGTGTACGCTCATTTTTTGTTCCCGAATTTCAGTGAAGTTGCCCCAAAAACATCAGCATTAGTCGAACTCCTCTGATGGTTATTTTATTTAATAGCAAACATGATGTGATCAGTTTGGATGATTTAATAATTGGGAGACTAATCTGCAGGTCCTTAAAAATGAAAAGAGAAAAATTCCGAATTAAATTAACCGAACGCCTCTTAAAAAGTCTCAACTGCTCATTTTGCCTCTGAAGCACTCGCACCCTTTTATTTTCCCACCATGTGGTAAATCATTTAACTATCGGCTTTTATCTATTTGCCATTTTTATTGCAGTACGAAGATGCATTTTCAGATAAATTCAGTCAAGAGAGCTTCACACTGTTCACTCATTTGTTTGCACCTTTTGAATGAATTACATGCCTTTTCATTTTCAGTGTGATGGTCCGTGGGTTTAACTTCCTCACCAGGTTACGTTTTGATGCAAATATGAAATGAGAAGTGATGAAAATAAGATGGCATCTGGTTTCACTTAAAGATGTCAGTGGCACCGTCGGTGGTTTTATTTTGCGGTTTCCTGTTGTGTTACTGGCAATACAGCCGGCTACACAGTACGCCTGCCTCCTATACTAACATATATCACCTCTTAGTATGGAATACAAAGTTCAGCAGCCAACCGGTCCATTTACTTACAAAGCTGCTGGGTGTGGACAAAGTATCAGGAACATATGAGCCCTGCAGTGATCATTATTATCTTCTTCTCGTTTTTGAAATGTCGTCAGAGACGTGTTGATTCAACTCTGGAAAGTTTTGAGGCTGCGTTTGTGGCGGTGTTGCATAGCACATGTTTGTCCCCGACCACAAACTAGGGTTGACAAAATACAGAAGAACAGCACAGAGGTCGTATTTATTGTCGGGCTGTTGTAATGAATTGCATTATATTTCATGAGCGTTCATGATTTTCTGTCTATTCATCTTTTTTTTTTTAATGTTTGAGGGATGTTTTTGATTCACAAACATTGAAAAATGCCATTTACACAGAACTTAATTCAGGATTATTTCTGATTTGTAACCTAGAACAACTTGACACACAGTGCTGAGCTGCATCTCAAATTCATCTTCAGGTTCTCAGCTTTCAGATGATGTACACCACATCTATGTGACATCTACTGTTGACCTGCTATCCCCCCCTAAAGACCCCCTGTCCCCCCTCTAAAAAAGACAAAACCAGATCTATTGTGGGTCTCAGAAGGTTGATTCAGAGCAGAAGTGTTTAAAGAAATTGATTCTTCTTTGGCAGACCAGTTCTGAAGAAATCAATGAAAAGTCTCCATGGATAGCGGAGGGCAGTTTACACTGTACTATAATTAAGACAGACATTAGAAGTAATACTGAAACTGTAATCACACCCAAACCGGATTAGATGAAGCTGATAAAACAGATCAAGAGAGGCATAAAATAAAAATGTTATGGTACAGTAAAAGTCTTATTTTCCTCTCTCGCAGGCTCCGACTCATCCGGTCTACAACATTTGTCCAGAGAAGGTGGCTTCGGCCCTGGAGCACTTCCTCCGGCTGCCCGTCCCCAGTGACAACAGACAGCCGGGAGCCTCCGCTGACGACGGACTGTCGGACCCCGCCTCCGCCTCCGGATCAGGCGACCATCAGTCCTAGTTAGTCACCAGTGGAGACGTCACTCTGTGTGTGCACCAGCCAACCCTGGGGAACGGACTCAAACCAGCAAACTGGTCTGATGTAGACGAGCCCCAAACAGCGGTCAGACGGACGGTCGACCGTCGGTAGAAACGAGTGCTGGAGTTTAGGAGGAGTTTACCTGATTAAAGGTCAACAGTTGTGTGTGTGTGTGTCTGTGGGCAGCTTAGCATTCAGCTGAATTTTTTGCTTGCGATGCCTAATGTTTTCATTCTCTGAAATAAAAGTGAAACTTGGTGAGGTTTCAGTATGACCTAAGTTAATAAAACTTTATATAGCACTTTTCACGATGGTGTGATAAAATGATTTACAACTTCAGACACGTTTCAGACAAATCATTACTTAAAAACACAGTCCTACATGCATATAGGCTGATTTCAGTATTTTTAGACTCTTTAAATTTGATTGAACAAAATAAAACCATAAAGGATTCAGTATATCTCCACTAGAAGCTTTTATTTTATGGTCGTAAATTTCCTGAAAATTTCCTGCAAAGAACTAATGATCTAGTACTAATCACAGGGACCAAATTCTGATCCAGTTATTTGAGCTGGATTAGTTAGTTTAGAGCTGCAACTAATGATTATTTTCATTATCTATTAATCAAAAAATGAATCAAAATAGTGAAAAATGTCCATCCCAGTTTCTCAAAGTCCAAGGTGATGTCAAAGATATTTAATATGATATAAAATAGAGACAAACAGGAAATCTCCATATTTGAGAGGCTGAAAACCTAATTTTCTGACATTTTTGCATGAAAGATTTAACAATTAATCAATTATAAAAATAGTTGCCGACTATTTTTCTGGCGATCGACTAATCGATTAGTCGACTAATCGTTGCAGCTCTAGATTTACTGTCTTGATTAATCAGTTTGGTCTATAAAATGTCAAAATAGTACAAGAAGAAATGCCCTTTACTAATTCCTTAAACCCAATATTATGTCTTAGAACTAGGGCTGTCAATCGATTAAAGTAGTATCTATGTAAGTTTACAAACGTATGTATATATTTATTATTGGAAATCAATTAACACAAAACAATATCAAATATTGTCCAGAAAACCTCATAGAACCCATTTACATTCACATATCTTGAGGTCAGAGGTCAAGGGACCCCTTTGAAAATGGCCATGCCAGTTTTTTCTCACCAAAATTTAGTGCAAGTTTGGAGCGTCATTTAGCCTCCTTCGTGACAAGCTAGCATGACATGGTTGGTACCAATGGATTCATTAGGTTCTCTAGTTTCAAATGATGAATTCTGTCAATCAACTTCGCGATTATTCGACTAATCGTTTCAGCTCTAGTTTGGTTTAAAAGCAGCCGTCGGTTTCCAGAGGAGCTCCATTTAAATCAAACTTACTGAACATAACCGTTTCACTCCGTAAATAAAACATGAAACATCCGAATAATTAAAACATTTTAGACTTCCTTTTTTGGGGTCAGCATGGGCTGCTACAGGGGAACTTGGATTCTTCCACGCTACGACGGGAAATAAGAAAAGACAGATTCGCCGTGTGCAAACTGGAAGTAGGTTGGCTGTTGCTCATACATGAAAACATCAGCTGGCCCAGTTTGTTTTTTTCTCCCCCTCCACATAGTTAAAAACGACACCAGTGTAAAGGGGGAGAAAAGTTACATAAGACATAAGGTCTTTATCTAGACACCTGCCAGCATCACTGGAAACCAGAAAAACCTGAAGTTGTGCACCGAAGCACATCCAGCCATGAAAATCGTTGTTAAAGGTGACTGATTATAATGTGAGAAACCCATCATTAACACTGAAACCTATTTTTTTAAACATGACAGGAAATGTTGTGCGACATTTGAACACTTTGGTCTGACGGCTAAATAAGCACAGGGGGCGTGTTAAAGGATAAAATAGTTTATTTTATAGTCTCATAGTAAAGGTAGGCCTCAACTTGCAAGACAATTGTTGGCAGTATGTACAACATACTTGTAATTTCCATGGAATGGAATCGGACAAACAAAGACCTATTACACTAATTATATCCTCCTAAATGGAAATAAAATGGAAACAATATACATACACACACGTTTCCTAGACACGCAAAATGCTTCCTTTTTTTCCTTGGGGGGAAGAGGGGGGATTCAGCAACATTGATTTTTACTGTGTAAAGCACGACACATCGACAGGGAATTATTTCGCTTCCTTGTACTGCAAAAAGACGGGAGCTACCTCTTGACATTCAATACCTATTTCATACCCTTAAGGAAAACTACATGTGACAAATTGGCATTTTTTTCCCCCATGACTCGTGAGATTACTACAAAATGCATAACATACTTTTAGAACTTGAAAACATCCAATCAATGCTTTTTTTTTATAATATATAAAACGAGATGCCTAACGTATTCAGCCACCTAAAGTCATCCACTACTTCAAGCTAAAGGACAAAATACGATACAAGTTTAGGATAATTCTCCTTCAAAACATCAATTTCAACAAAAGGAGTTTTCTTTTCTTTTCTTTTTTTTTTTAATATCTTGTGTTAACAAACGTGTCAGGCAGAAAACATCTGCAATCCAGTGGGCCTGAGGTGTCACTTTAAACATTTGCTTCAAATTCACATTCTTTAGTGGAAAAAAAGTTAAGCTACAAATGTTTTTTTGTTTTAAAAAGGTAAACTTCTCGGGGACGATTTATCTAGGTGTGTGTGTGTGTAGATTCTAAACAGTTTTTTTTTTTATCAAGAATAACAAAATAAACCAAAAAAACTAAAATATATAATGTAGCAGTGCTTGGAGTACGCCAGGAGCGCCCTTCCCCCCCAAAAAACAACCCGGGGAGGAAGAGGGGCTTTATTGAGGGTACAAAAAAAGCATCAAGTCCTTAAGTAGCCAAGCTGCCTCTTTTTGGGTTTTGGATTGTAGATGTTGCCAGAGGAGGAGGAAGGGGGGAATACCAAAGAAAAGAGAGAAAGAGAGGGATGGGATGGGAAGGGGGAAAAAACCTGAAGCTCTCTACATGGATTGAAGCAGTCATCTTCCACCCTGCTGACTTCCTCCCTCCTGTTCTTGGAGATCGGGTGGAAACGGAGACAATGGTGGCGGCGGTGTGAGGAGGTTAGCGGGGTCATGAGTCTCCAGTGCGAGCCCACCCACAGATGGAGGAGAGAGAGCGAGGAGGACGGTGATGGTGGTATGAAATGGGGGGGGGAGGGGTCGATGAGCCTCGAGAGCTTTGAAGGCTGCATTTCCTCTTGCCCTCCTTTTGAGCCCCGCTGCCGCCGCCTCCTCGGACCTTGGCCAGGTTTTAACCGCCCCGGCTCTCTAGCTGGCCTCCACGCGCAGCTTCTTCCTGTTGGGCGGCTCCTCGGCTTCGGACTCGGAGCTCGAGTCAGAGCCCCCGTCGAACGCCGACACGGCGCTGCCTTTGGGGTTGGTGTACAGGCTGCTGTCGGACGACGAGTAGCTGGCCTGGAGCTGGGCGGAGCCCTTCACCTTCTCCAGAGCGCGGACTGCACAAACACACCAGAACAAACATGAACGGAGGAGGAGGAGGAGGAGGAGGAGGAGGAGGAGGAGGAAGACAAACAGCAGGATTTCAAAATGACATTACATTACTGAACATAATGAAAACCACAGAGTTATAAAAGCTACGTTAAACTACGAGAGGAGGCTAAACCTTGGCTTGTCTGATGTTGTTGTGGAATAAAACACTTTGATGTGGAGATTGGGATCTCAAACTATTCACACACAGGCTCTTTTATCACTACAATCACTAAAACATGCAACCAAAACAAACATGGCGGTGAAGCATTTCCTCACCCTCCCTTCTTCCACTCTCACTGACTGTAGCGGCTCAAATTTGATTTGCTAAAACTCAAACTAGCTCAGAAACTAAGCTCTGAAAACAATAATGGTGGTATAATCAGTTTAAATGTCATGTAGAGTATCCCTGACTTGAAGATAACCTGTGACAGTAACGGTACGCGGTTGTTACCTTGCTGCTCCAGCAGTGCGTTCTGCCTCTTCAGGTCGTCGATGTCCTGCTGGTGCGTGTGATTTTTTCGCCGCATGTATTGGATGTACTCTGTGGCTTTGTCTAGGATTTGAGCTCGAGACGCCTGTTTGGTAGACTGCTGTTAGTGACACATGCAAAAATGAAGCAGTGACGCATGTATACAGACACTTCCAATCATCAAAAATCATCATTCATCAATTCATCTTTTAATATTACTGCAGAAGAAATCAAACACAGTCTGACACTTTACTGCTGCGGCCCGCTAGCTGACGAATCTGTAACAACATTAACAAACATTTAGGGATGCACAGATACCAGCATCGGGTACCGGGTCCGATACTTTGCTCATGTACTCGTACTCGCAAAACGGCTCCGATACCACTTTACGGTGGTGCGCCCGACCCCGATGGGCTGAGATCCCACCTCAGCCGGTGCGCACCGGCCCTCACTTTCATTGTGCCGTTGGGTTTTGCTTGCACCTTCTGACTCGCGCGTGCGTTAGACTCCTTGGTCCATGTTTCAAGACGGGTCGGGTGGGTTGCCGACATCGCCTCAGACCCCTAGCGCCTTTTACATGGGCCAAGCCCCGATCTCGCGGCACGACGCAGTTGGGGCACACTGAAAACAGTCTGCCCCGGTCGCCAGTCGCACCGGGAGCAGGGGGCCGTCCCCGGCGGGGAGAGAGGGCGCAGCGAACCCTTTGTCCGCGGTGCAGCGAGGGCCGGGCGGGTAGCGCTGTAAAGCTGCGGCCGCGAGCCACCTTCGCCATGAGCCTTTCGCGGCGCTCCGCCTCGTATGCGGGACTCCCCAGCCTGCCGTGTGTCGCTCACACCCACCAGTTGGCTGTTAACGACGGTCTTTTGGTAGAGAGAAGTACTCGTATTGGTACTCGGTATCGGCAAGTACCCAAATGTAAGTACTTGTACTCGGTCTGAAAACAAGTGGTATCGGTGCATCCCTAATTTGCTCCATCTCTAATTAATGTTGCTACAGAGCTTACCTTGTGTCCTTGAGCTACTTGTTGGGGCCATTCATTATCTTAATATCAGCAGCAGTATCAGTGAGATTTGTACTCATTAGGGCTGGGTATCATTTGAAACATTTCTATATTTGTGTGGATACGATATCCAAGTTTCAGACTACAACCAAAATGGTTTCACATGTGATAATTTTTTTGCGAGTGTGTGAGTTAAAATTTTGTGTGGTCACATTCTTGTAAGTGTATGATGACCATTAGCATTGGACACCAGCTATCTATTCCATCCCCGCCTCCAAAGTCTCAAATATCAACTTGATCAGCGAGTGAGTGTTGGAACAGTTGCGAGCGCGTAGGGATGGTTGCACTTGTTGCATTGCATTTGTGCACGCGGAGCAGAAATGCTTTTCCGCTCGTGAAATACTGTTCTGTGCGCTCATATCACATGCATAGGCCTGTTTTACACCATACACTTGTGTGTTGCTTTGCACAATGCGTGATGCGGGTGTACGTAGCGCAGTAGAACTTTACGAAACCATTTATTTAGCTGTCACCTCGTTCCAAAAATTAAGCAGTCTATCGTTTATTTTTAAAGGCAAAATGAGGATGGTTGCAAATTAGTTGAATAATCAACTAGTTCTTAGAAGTTTGAGTGTGATTACTGTTAAGGCCGCGATCTACTTCATAAACTGATCGCAAGATGAGATGTGTCACCACCTCAGCAAACAATTTGCTTATAGAAACAAGGAGTTTGCCCAAATAAAATGGTGTAAAAATGGCCAAATTTGGATTAAAATCAATAACTGTCTCATTAAAGAAGGAGACAAGATTACAAGTCACACCGGATATTCAACTCCAGCTTTAAGTGCTTGTCAGTCTTGTAAACTCGATGCTGCAGACACATTTCAGTCTGTAACAAAACGTACTGAGTACCCAGCCCTAATAAGTCTCTTCATATTTGGTTTCCTCTGCATGTTGGCTCTAAAACAGAGCTATAATAGCAGTGCGGTCCTGGGAGAGAGGCGGAGGTCGAGCACCGAGGCAGCTGTAACCCAACACTTCTTACAAATGATCAGCAAACATCATCTCATAAGCCCCCCCTCCAACCCCCGCCCTTCACGCTGTGTCAGAGTCATGAACTGGTCTTTTAGGGGAAAATAACTCCCTGTGTGCCCAGTTACTGAACCAGCCCTCAAAATGCTCTCAATGTCACGGATGTCAAAACAGGAAGAGAGCAATAAAATTTCCTCATAATAACTTCCTGACGCTGGTCCAAGTATTTAGACTGCATCACTGTGTTGCTGCTGCCAATCGGCACTCGACCACCATCTGCCCCCCTCCCAGTCCCTTCAGCCTTTTCTCTCCACTGACATACCCACACACACATTACACATCTGCACCCCTGTACGTTCACACAAGAAAGCATTAATGCACTCATCCCTACAACTCCTTTCACACAGAACATGTCATACTTCACCTTTCAGCAAAAACATGGCAAAAGAGCAAAAATTCCTTACATGAGAGCCTGAACATCGTGTGCCTGGAGGACTTGCAGGCTGAGCTTTACCAACCTTTTCTCCCTGCAGGGCGGGTACAGAGTCCCGGAGGCTGTGAAAGCTGTCTTTGATGTGATCCCTACGTTTGCGCTCCAGCGCATTGTGGTGTGCCCGTTTGTCAGCCTGCAATGAGAAGAGTCACAAGGCCCTTTAGCCTGACAGCAGAGCAGCGTGGGTAGAGGACAGCGGGCGTCCCTCGTCCTCCTACGCAAACCGCTCTGCTGCCTTCACAACAACAACACTGTCATTGTGGTTTTAATGCAGTGGAGAAATTATCATTCAAACTAAAATATACATAAGGGCTGTCAATCGATTAAAATGTTTAATCATGATTAATTGCACATTTTTTATCCGAAAATCAATTAACAACAATGACAAATATTGTCCAGCTATTGCTGACTTGACTATGACTTGCCCCAAACTGCAAGTTATTATCATAAAGTGGGCATGTCTGTAAAGGGGAGACTCGTGGGTACCCGTAGAACCCATTTACATTCACATATCTGGAGGTCAGAGGTCAAGGGACCCCTTTGAAAATGGCCATGACAGTTTTTCCTCGCCAAGGTTTTGCACAAGTTCGGAACGTTATTTAACCTTGTTCTCGACAAGCTAGTATGACATGGTTGGTACCAATGGATTCCTTAGGTTTTTCTATTTTCATATGATACCAGTATCTTCACTCAAGCTTTACAACAAAACCCACTATAACCTAAAAATCGCAAGTTGCGTTAATGTGTTTAAGAAATTAGTTGCATCAAAACGAATTTGCGTTTGCACGTTATCGCGTTAACTTTGACAGCCCTAATAAATATATATATATATATACAATTTTCTTTATATCCATCATATCAGGTGTGAACATCAATGGCTAGCTAGTATCTGATTTTTAGTAAGAAGCCAACATCAACAAGATGACATCAGAACTCCAACTAACAATCATTTTCACACAACAAAATATTTACACAATGAGATTTCTGATAAATAGTCATCAGTAATGTGGATATAATGACTAAGTGGGTAAAGACAAATAATAGAACAGCTAGAACAGTCTGGTAAGTTCAGAAAATGACATCACTTCACTGTAATGCAGCCTTTAAAACCAAGAAAAGACAACACTTATTACAATATTACGATATCCAAACTCTCAGACGATATCTAGTCTTATATCACAATAGTTTTAATATTGATACATTGCCCAGCCCTAATAATCATTAATCAGACATGTGATTGATTAATCTTCTGTCGCCTGAGTAACTGAGTGTCAGCACTCCAGCCAACCACCCGATAACCACCAGCAGCCTCGCGGTAAAAAGGCCCACTAAAGTGTACAAACATCTACACTTAAGTTAAATTTCCATCTCAAGAAGTTAATGCATTCAGTGGCTTTTGTGTCTTTCGGCCTCCTCCTGAGCCTCCATCCCCCTCCTTCAATGTGACCCAACCCAACCCAACGCCCCTCATTTCTGTCCCTCCTTCTCTGCAGGAGCTCACGGGAGTGGCAGTTCAAATTCATGACCGGGGCCAAAGTCAAGAAACTCAAGTCATTCAGACGGTGTGAGAAGGAGGTGGGCGGAAGACAAGAGCATGAGGATTACACCGACAGCACAACGACCGACAACAAAGAGCTCATGAAATTTAAATTGATTAGGGTACTTTTGGAGCATCTTGTAGTTTAAGATTAAAGGTTTATAAACTGCCTTTTCCAGTATGTCCTCTACATTACACAGCTTTAATCATATTGAACTCATTCATAGTATATAATTCCAGGCTGCATCAAACCACATTTTCCACGTCTTTAGCCAAGTTAAATAACAACCCAATCCTCAATTTATGCATCCCGAATTAACATGCAGAGGTTAATACAACAGCATCTAACAGCCTCCACACATTAGTATTGTAATTAGACTGTAAAGGCATAAGATGGCTGCCATAATCACATGACCAGAGGCAGGCAGGAGATCAGTTTGCAGCCTGTAGTTCGACCTGTTTTTAGGCCAAACCATCACACAGCCTCCAATCACAATCTGACTCCGGTCTAATCCACGCTGTCACCAGGCTGAGACATCAAGTCCAGCCCCCCAAACAAAGCCTGACTGATCATCTCGCTTCACACACACACCTCCAACAATTAAATATCAGCACTGAAACCGCACGGTGGGAGACGAGGTAGAAGAAGAAGAAGTCACGTGACCTGGTATCATCTGACTCATTTCTGTCCAAAGTAGCCACAAGTGAGACAGGTTAAGACGCGCCTTCAGCGTGTCATATGTTTGGTGTTAAGTGTGACTCAGTTACCAACATCTGGAACAAATACAAGCTGTTATTTAGCAATTTAATGCTAGAAAACAAGAAAATCCTACAACGTAAACTATCAGACTTAACACCACGGATATGAAACTGACACCCTAATAAAAAAACACTATCAAAATTCACTACGTAGCTCTCACAATGCCCACTTTGTGATTATTCTGGCTGGCATGGTGACAGCAGCTCCTGCGGCCTGTTGCACAAGAGCCACAAACCATCCAGGAGACAAATCCACGAGGACCATGTGCCTCCTCTACCTCCTCCTCCTCCTCCTCCTGGTATCACACACAAAGCCACTCCACTCCCTCCATTAACCCTGGCACAAACAAACACATGACTGGTATTGATGGTATGTGCAATTACAAGTCTGGTAGCCATTGTGATAAGCACGGTTTCAGTGAATAGAGACGAGGTTTAAAAAGTACATGTGGCTGATTTCCTGGACTGAAGACACTGGATTATAATATAATAAAGAATACATTTCAGACTTTGCCTCTATTGTAAAGTAGGAGTGCAACGGATCACAAAACTCACGGATCGGATCACAGCTTTGAGTCACGGATCAGATCAGCAGAAAACAAAGGGAGCAAATATAACTTTTAGAGATTCCCCGATGACGTTTTTTTTGCCGCAGATACAGACTGCCGATCGTCGATGAGCCATATCGGCCGATACAGATCGTTTTTGTCATTGTTTTTTAATTTAAATGATATCCTTTTACTTTGTTATAGTCATCTATAGTGGTTATTTGCATAAAAAACACACAATTCAAATGATTAGGAAATAAATTATTGTATTTTTATTGATTAAAAAAATCTTGGCATTAGTAGTTCTAAAAATCGGATCAGCTCCGTTACACACATTTTGTATTGTATTGTAAAGATATGAAGTTATATTCATTTTTTGTGCCTATTTTTTTAATCCTGTGTCATGCTTCAATTTTATATGCAACACATTAGTTTGTGCTTTATGTTATTTATAGTTTGTTTTACTGCATTTATATGTTTTGTTTCTGCATTTCCAGATCTCATGTTTGATTGAATTTGTATCTTTTGCAGGGCTACAACTAAACTTTATTTTCATTGTCAATTAATTTGTCGATTATTTTCTCGATTAATCAATTAGGTGTTTGGTCTATAAAATGTCAGAAAATCGTGTTTCCCAAAGCCCAAGATGACGTCCTCAAATGTCTTGTTTTGTCCACAACTCAAAGATATTCAGTTTACTGTCATAGAGGAGTAAAGAAACCAGAACATATTCACTTTTAAGAAGCTGGAATCAGAGAATTTTGAGTTTTTTTTCCGCCTTAAAATTACTAAAACCGATTAATCGATTATCAAAATAATTGGCAAATAATCAATTAATCATTGCAGCTCTAATCTTTCGCCGTGTTTTCTTCTTTGTTTTGCCTTTAGCGTTACAGTTTCATGTTCTATTGGGCACATTTGGTGACACACAATACTCACAAAACATATTTGAGCATGTGATCAGCTGAAAATTTGTTTTAACTCTTAAAAACACTTCTTTAAATCAGGCACTGCACTGAATATCATTAATCTTTGAAAGGTAATTAAGATCCGAGAATGTATTTAAGCACTGCTCTCTGGAGCTGCTCCATACGCAATTACTGGGCAATTATGGACATTAAGTGCCCTGGGTGATTTAATGTGGACACAGGCTACTTCTAAATATCACTAGTTTGAAGGTTTTCTCTGTGAAATCACACAATAATTAGAGAGGGACGTTTTAAATGTGTTTTTAAAGAATTCAGCTATTCTTGCCGCAGTGTTTTACAGTGGAGTTGGGCAACCTCTGTATACTTTTATGACATAAAACATACATTTTCAGGGAAGAGATTCTGTTTCACACAGCAAATGACATATTTATATGTATTTAATACGTGTGGCTGTTGTATATACGACTAAATGGATCATAAGATGAGATGCATCAGGGTCTGGGTGGCTTACCACCTCTGCTACAAAAATTGGGTGACATGGATAACATTCTTGATCATGGTATATGTGATTTTATACCACAATATCAAAACACGTTGTGATAAAGTAGCCTAAATTTTCTGTTGGGCGTATAAACTAGCCAGACAGGAATGTGTTTTTTTTAATAATCCAGCATGTTAAATACTTTATAAATCAAGGTACTTTATCACAATGCTGAAAATGATCATATAAAAATAAAGTATTGTCATTAAGAATTCCTTCCTGTTGATTTGCAGCATTGTGCACAACGGTCTAAGGGGCGCTTTCACGAGCCATAGTCCGTTTGGCTAGTCCGAATCAGAGTGATAGGTTAGTTTTCTATTTAGTCTGGTTCGGTTTCGCAGTGCACACATTAAAGTGGACCAAATAAAAAAAGTATTTGCTGAGGGGCGTGTATGAAGGAGCAAATTTATCTTTTTCGTCTCCAGAGTGGCCAGCTCTATGCAGGGAATCAGGGAAAAACTGACCAAATGTTGGCTTGTGAAAGCTCCCTAATTTACCCGCAGAAGTTTAACGGCATAAATATAAATATAAATCACAAAATCCAATATCCTGTGAAGGTTCACTGATATCAAACTGCCTTTATAAATACAGTTAATTGTACTCAGACTTGTTCTTCTTCTGCTATAAGCTATCTGTGTTGTTGAGCACATCAATCACCATGAAAAACAGGTGTCCAATTACCTAAGTGCAGCCGTTATCAGTTCATCATAAAACCGATACCTTTTTCAGCTGAGCTGCTGCTCCCTCCGTTCTATTCATACCTGACCATAACATTACATAACTGCTGCAGGTGCTGAGTGGAAGAGCTGGTAGTCGCTGCTTCCCGGCTACTGAGGGGCCGTCTCACATTCTCTGCATGAAAGCCTACACTTGGTGGAGAACGTTGAAAACCGCCTTCTTGCACTAATAACGGTGAAACACACCGATAAACCAGAAGTTCCAGCTGGGCAAATGACACCTACTACTACTGATGCCACGATTTTCTTTTAATCAAAGCAAATATTTAAATAAAAATACAATTTGCTAATCATTTCAATTGTGTTTTTGTGCAAATAACCACTATAAGTATAACACTGTAATTTACCATGCATATGTTTTGTTGTGTAAAATATATTGGACATTGAATGACATCAGAGCTAAAATGTTACTCCTTCTTTTAGCTCGTAGATTTCAAAAGTGGCAGATAAAATGACTTCATCGATTATCTAAATTCATGCCGATACGCTTTCTGTCAATCGACTTAATGTTTTATCTCTCTATTCGAGTCTAACACATGACAGTGCAGACTGTCGGTCTCTTATCTCACCAACGAAGACAACAGACCCACTGTCTGGGTCTGGAAACCTATTAAATGTCTGCCAGACTGTCTGTACACACCATTAGTGCATAAACATGTTATCTTTATGCTTGTTGTATGCAGGGCTGAATGATGTTTTTATATCGAAAAGGCTATTAAATTCATAACATATAATTGACATTGTGTTAACAAGCTGTAGCACGTGAAAGTTTAAACTGGCTGTTGACGCAATTAGATATTTCCTCAAATCATCTATTAGTATATTCAATTATGTTGCCAAAGCATTCATATATACAGTATATCTGAACCCACCTTTAGAGTTTAAAGATTGTATTTTTATGCTTGTATGCAGAGCTGAATGATACGTTTTTATATCAAAATTTGAAAAAGTGCAATTTTGAAATCGCGAGAGTCGCAATTTAAACAAGCTTTATTACATGGTTTTGTTGAATACTCGATTCTGATTGGTCAATCACGGTGTTGTACAGTCTGTTATTTCTTTATAGTAAACCGTTGCTATGTATAACAGACCGTTGCTATGGCCGCAGTTCTGACGTCGGACTCTGGTGGACCGTATTTGGTGTCAAATTATTGATAAGTAACCGTGTAATAGGCAGGATAATGTATAGCTAGCGGGTCATTGTTGTGAAATAAACGGAAATAAATTAATTATTTCTCAACAATGACCGGCTCGCTGTGCATTATCCCTTACGAACGCAATTAGATATTTCCTCAAATCATCTATTTGTATATTCAATTCAATTAGAGCAATGTTGCCAAAGCCTTAATATATAATATACGTGCAGAATTTAAGGCTTCTTCTAATTCATTTAGTACAAGATATGCAGCCATCGACTCTCTGAGGGACACAAACCGCCATCAGGACATACATATTTTATGTTTATAGCTTCGGTAATCAAATCAAATAATTTTTTTCTTATGTGGCTCTGTGGTTGAGGCTGGGAAAGAAAGGTCTGTTGGAGGGCACTAGGAGAATAAAAAGCTCTTTCTATGTTAATATCACTAATGCATATGCTAAAATGCATTGTTTGCTAAATGGCCTTGTTATCTTGACTGGAGGTGAGTCGTCATGCCTCTGTGTGCATCAACCAGAGTCGTGCATGGGGTGTTTTTCTCGCCGATACACTGATGCAGCTATACGTCATTCATTTAGTGGCCTGTAGAGAGAAGATGGCTCTAATCACTGGCTGCAACACAGGAAAACATCCCGCAGCACCCTCTTCCTGACACGAAGCCTCGTCCGAGAGATGCAGGCGCGGCTCCTCTAAACACACACACGCAACACCTTCTTCCTCTGCATCATCATCATCACCATCATGAATGCAGCACAAAACGTGTCTCTCTTTTACTGACCTAGATGTGTAATTTGCAAAACCTGATCACGAGCGGAACCCCCGTGGTGTGAGGTGGACCATAGGGGAAGGAAGGGTGGTCTTAAACGACTCGGAGCGACTAACAGAGCACAGAAAGCTGTGCATTAACAAGGAAAAATATAATAAAGCATGCAACAATAAAGGCTTTGTAGCAGGATAAAGCTTTTGGTCTAAATATAGATGTTGTGTCACCGTCTCCCTATGGCAGCATTACGCACAGGATGGGGGATACCCTGCAATGCAACTACTAAAAGGAACAATCCATGCTCTGATATATAACAAGAAAATTGCACAAATAGTAATTTAAAACCTAAAATATCCACTTTCACATTCCTTTTTCAACTAACCTTACCACTCGATTAAATACCACTAAAAATAAGCAGAATATGATATATATGCACTACTGAAGGAAAAATCCATGCTCTGATATGTAAGAAAATGGCACAAATATATTAATTTAAAACCTAAATATCCACACTACTTTCACTTTCTCTTTCAACCTCCACAATATAGCATTACCACTCGATTAAATACCACAAAAATGATATATGCACTACTAAAGGAACAATCACTGCTCTGATATATAACAAGAAAAATGGCACAAATATTAATATAAAACATAAATATCCACAGTACTTTCCTATTCTATTTCAACCTCCACAATATAGCATTACCACTCGATTAAATACCACAAAAAATAAGCAAGAATATGATATATATGCACTACTGAAGGAACAATCCATGCTCTGATATAACAAGAAACAAATATTAATTTAAAAACCTAAATATCCACACTACTTTCACCTTCTCTTTCAACCTCCACAATATAGCATTACCACTCAATTAAATACCACAAAAAATAAGCAGAATATGATGCATAAATCAACTTTGCAACAACATTGTGACACATTTTCTCAACATTAATTTGGACACAAAAAAATCAACTACTGAAGGAACAATCCATGCTCTGATATATAAGAAGAAAATGGCACAAATATATTAATTTAAAACC
This sequence comes from Sebastes umbrosus, assembly GCF_015220745.1. NCBI lineage: Eukaryota > Metazoa > Chordata > Actinopteri > Perciformes > Sebastidae > Sebastes > Sebastes umbrosus. The sequence continues at coordinate 6,646,869 of NC_051286.1, forward strand.
TAAAATATCCACTTTCACATTCCTTCTTCAGCTAACCTTTCCATCCAATTAAATACCACAATAAATGTGCAGAATATGATGGATAAAATCAACTTTTGCAACAACATTGTGACACCCTGCAATGCAACTACTAAAAGGAACAATCCATGCTCTGATATAACAAGAACATGGCACAATTATATTAATTTAAAAACTAAATATCCACTTTCAAATTCACTTTCAACTAACCTTACCACTCAATTAAATACCACAAAAAATGTGCATAATATAGATGGATAAAATCAACTTTTGCAACAACATTGTGACACATTTTCACAAATATATTAATTTAAAACCTCCACAATATAACATAACCACTCGATTAAATCGGAGAAAAATAAGCAAGAATATAGATGGATAAAATCAACTTTTGCAAAATTATTTAGACACAAAAAAAATCAACTACTGAAGGAACAATCCATGCTCTGATATATAACAATAAATTGGGCACAAATATATTAATTTAAAACCTAAATATCCACTTTCACATTCCCTTTCAACTAACCTTACCACTCAATTAAATACCATAAAAAATGTGCATAATATAGATGGATAAAATCAACTTTTGCAACAACATTGTGACACATTTTCACAAATATATTAATTTAAAACCTCCACAATATAACATAACCACTCGATTAAATCGGAGAAAAATGTGCATAATATAGATGGATAAAAATCAACTTTTGCAAAATTATTTAGACACAAAAAAATCAACTACTGAAGGAACAATCTCTGATACATAACAAGAAAAATGGCACAAATATATTAATTTAAAACCTAAATATCCACTTTCAAATTCCCTTTCAACTAACCTTACCACTCAATTAAATACCACAAAAAATGTGCATAATATAGATGGATAAAATCAACTTTTGCAACAACATTGTGACACATTTTCACAAATATATTAATTTAAAACCTAAATATCCACACTTCTCTTTCAACCTCCACAATATAGCAAAACCACTCAATTAAATCGGAGAAAAATAAGCAAGAATATAGATGGATAAAATCAACTTTTGCAAAATTATTTAGACATAAAAAAAATCAACTACTGAAGGAACAATCCATGCTCTGATATATAACAAGAAAAATGGCACAATTATATTAATTTAAAAACTAAATATCCACTTTCAAATTCCCTTTCAACTAACCTTACCACTCAATTAAATACCACAAAAAATGTGCATAATATAGATGGATAAAATCAACTTTTGCAAAATTATTTAGGCACAAAAAAAATCAACTACTGAAGGAACAATCCATGCTCTGATATATAACAAGAAAAATGGCACAAATATATTAATTTAAAACCTATAATATCCACTTTCACATTCGTTTTTCAACCTCCACAATATAGCATTACCACTCAATTAAATAGCACAAAAAATTAGCAAGAATATGGATGCATAAAATCAACTATTGCAACCACATTGTGACACATTTTCACAAATATATTAATTTAAAACCTAAATATCCACACTTTCACCTTCTCTTTCAACCTCCACAGTATAGCATTACCACTGGATTAAATACCACAAAAATGTGCATAATATAGATGGATAAAATCAACTTTTGCAAAATTATTTAGGCACAAAAAAAATCAACTACTGAAGGAACAATCCATGCTCTGATATATATAACAAGAAAAATGGCACAAATATATTAATTTAAAATCTTAAATATCCATTTTCACATTCTCTTTCAACCTCCACAATATAGCATTATCACTCAATTAAATACCACAAAAAAATAAGCAAGAATTGATATATGAAATCAACTTTTGCAACATTATTTGGACACAGAAATCCCCCCAAAGCAGCATTATTACGCACCACACAGTGATATCTCGGCGAGTCTTCCTGCAAAAGAAACAGAACAAAAAGTACAATTGTAGCCAAAACTTGTTCAGCAAATTCTTACTGTGAAGAAACGCTGAAGAAAAGTAGATAATTAAGCATAGTTTGTAATGCTCTGAAGCAAGAAAGAAAGGCTCAGTTTAACAACAAGAATCCAAGACAAGAAGAGAAGCTAGCAGCTAGCTTGTTGGTAGCTAGTTAGCAGCTAACTGAGCTAACTGAGCTAAAACCGTCAGCTAGCAGAAGATATAACATCCGTAAAGAGCTTAAAAGTGGTCATACTCACGTCACTATCGACTTCGATATCATCGTTATCACTCATTCTTCGATATAATAGTCTAGTTTAAAGGGACGGCAGGCTTAAAACAACCACATGGATCAGTTTAGCACCGAGCGAAGCGCTCCGACGGACAAGACTGTTTAAAACGCTCTGGACACAAGACCCGAGGTGGACTCTACCTCCTGCACAATACCTCTAGGGCGTCTGGGTAATGTAGTTAGTTTAGTCAGTTTTATCGTAAATCATTAAAAAAAAACAGACATTATTTAAGTATTTTTTAATTTATAGTGATTCAAAAAGAGATATTTGTTATTAATGAGATGTTAAAATATTAGTATGTTGCTTAAATATGATTGAAGTAGAAGGGGAAGGTGTAATTGTGAACTACAATATCCAGGAGTTGTTTTTGCTTGCTGTTGACGTCACAGCGTATTTTCCCCCTTCAGAGGCATTATGGGGATTGTAGTTGGAGTCATATTTGTATGTCAGAGGAGCTAAATAAGGCCATGGCTGAGACACGTGGATTTTAAGAATGCACAAACCCACACAGCACTATAAATGTGCACTAATCATGTGGTTTCTTTCTCTTATAGCCTAAAACTCAGCCCAATTCAGCTCTATTTACTAATTATTTTATTTTTATTTTTTATTTTTTATTTTATGTTTTATTTATTTTTCACCCACAGTCTAAAATCATTTAAATGTACTGTTTTAATAACATTTGTTGAGCTGAAACAATTAGTTAATTAATTAATTTTAATATATATTTTATTTTTTCTTTATGTTTTATTTATTTTTCACTCACAGTCTAAAAATCATTTAAATGTACTGCCTTAATAACATTTGTTTAGCTGAATTTTAATTTTAAGATATATATTATTTTTTTTAAACAAATACAAATTTATTTGCAAATATTTAGATAATTGATAAATATTTTAAGTCATTTTTTCAAGCAAAATAATGAAAAAATAATTAGTTCCAGCAACTAAAATGTGAATATTTTGCCGTTAATCTGTTCAGTAAACTGAATATCTTGGGGTTTTGGATTGTTGGCTGCACAAAGCATTCTGGGATATTTTGATGTACATTTACTGTTTACTGATCTTTTATTGACCAAACAATTAATAAAGAGAATTATCACATACTTATCGTTGGTTATAGCCCTAAAAATTCTGACATATAGCCATGATGATGCAAAACCCTTCCACAACACGTACCTGTGAGATTATTGTGTTGAGCTGAAACAATTAGTCAATTAATTGATAAACCCAGCGACAGAAAATTAATTTGCAAATATTTTGATAATTGACAAATCATTTAAGTAAATTTTCAAGCAAAATGGCAAAAAAAAACTCATTAGTTCCAGCTACTAAAATGTGAATATTATGTGGTTTTCTTTGTCCCTTATGACGGTAAACTGAATATATTGGGGGTTTGGACTGTTGGCTGCACAAACCAAGCACTATGGGATATTTGATGTACAATTGTTTTAATATTTACTGATGTTACATTGACCCAACAATTAATCAAGAATTATCACATACTTATTGTTGGTCATATCCCTAAAAATCTGATGCAGAACTTTTCCGCAACACATACCTTTCAGATATACATGTAATACTGGAGGGGAAAAAAAGTGTTATGTAGTGCGGGGATTGGTCTCAGGACAAATTGCGAGTAATCTGCTCTGGTGCTTCCTTTTTCACAAATTTGTGATGTCGATAAGGAGCTTACACTGTGGATTATTTTGCGCTGCAACAGTGGATCAGTGAATGTGTAAAAACACAAGCTGGGAGCAGCCTCATCCATTCCCCCAGCAGGTCAAGAGGCCACAGCAGCTGCCGGCGACACCCTGCCCTCCACGCAGAGCTTTAGACCTGCACTGACCTTGATCCTATCATCTCTTCTTCTTCTTACACCTTCTAGCCAGTCTGGATCACCCTCTTTCTGTTTTATCTATAGTATCTATAGCCCTCCTGCCTACTTGATACCCCATCTACCATGTTATAGAATGATACTGTATGTCCTGCAGCAGCAGAGCTAAACGGGGTCACCCAGAAACATGGCCCCGTAACAGTATAGGAAAGGACGCTACACTATAAGGCCAGGCTTCTTAATAATGCATCCGCTGCAGTGAAGCCTCTCCGTCTTCATGGACGACAGCGAGAAAGCATCTATAGCTATATTTGTTCTCTACAAACACATTTAAATTACCTCTAGAGATGCGGTAATGTAACAGAAAAACAACATGATAATGAGGCAGAGCCTACAAGAAGATTTTTCTGCCTTCTTGCCACACCCTTAATGCTATTCCCCCTCAAGGCCTGAGCTGAGTTATGAAGTGTTTTAGCACCATTTCAGTCCATAATATTCAGGCTGCAGGGAATTCAGGCATGATTAGCTGTGGCTGAGGCAGGAGGAGGAGGAGAAAGTAGTAAAGATCCAGGTATGTTGTGCAGCACTGGGCTGTAATTATAGCTGGAGAGGCTGATCAGTTCAGGCAGAGCCTCCCTCCCCTCCCCCTATGTCCTTAGACAGCCTGTTAAACCATTAAAATGCCCTCCTTTTGTCCCCTTACAGCATATTGCAGACTACACTGGAAGAGCCCCAGTATGCAGTCACCATTTTTTTTTTGTCCTTGCCATTGTTGTCAGTGCGTGACTTATGATATGGAGGGGAGGGGTCAGATATACCATCAGATTAATGGTAGGGGAGTTTCTCACTCCACATAACGTGTAGCTGGGAGAGCATCATGTCGTTTCAGGATGACGTTTTGCCATTTAATTGTACCGTTTTTCCCCCAGGCCATCAGACTTTTAAATATATAATTCATACACCTTCTCAACACAAAAATATATCTTATACTGTATATACTGTACATGTTCTTAATGTATATGTTCTTAATATGTCTGTATATGTCTTAATATGCCTGAATATGTTTTTAATATGTCCTTGTAATTGTAATGTAAATGTAATATAACTTATTATTTTAATAGAGCTTCCCAGCTAAAAGTATTTCACACATTTGTACCTGTATAACCGGCGTGACAATAAACATCTTGAATCTTGTTTTAACATTTGAAAACGAATGCAGTCTTCCAAAAGCAGAAGAATTAACAAGAATTTAACTTGCAAGTGACTAAAATATCTAATGTTTGGTGTCTTGTTTGCATAGAAATACAAACTGATGCATTTAAAGGTGCTGTGTGTAGGATTTAGCGGCATCTAGTGGCCTCCGCTCACTCTTTCACTTTCTAAGACTGCAGTAACGTGAGCTGCCGAATGCAAAACCGTGTTAATTCACCTCGCTCATCCATACCATAATAACACTACTTTAGGAGCAACGGAAGTCAGACGGCGGTACCACGGTTTTGCACTGTGCGGCTCACGTCACCGCAGTTTCACAAGCGTGTCGGAGAACTACGGTGACCTTCAGGTAATGAAAAAAACGTGAAAGCAACATGGCGGACTCTGTGAAGAGGACCCGCTCCTTGTGTAGATATGAAGAGCTCATTCTAAGCAAACGCAACAATTCTTAGTTAAATTATACACTAATGAAAACATAGTTATGAATATTATAATCCATTTCCGCTAATAGATCCCCTGAAATGTTACACACTGTTCCTTTAAGTGCAGTCACTATCATCATTTTGTCTTCTATGACTGAAGGATTTGACGAGGTGTCAATATTATCTACATAAAACAGTAATACAGTATTCTCAGATAAAATGAGAGTTTTGAAAATTACATATTCTATATTATTTCTAATAGTTGTGTGTAAGTTAAACCTTTTTCGTATTGATATTTGTATGATCTTTGAGGAAATAGCTGTTTGATAACGACCACTTTATTTTAAAATGCAGCAATGGTTAAATGCAACGCTGAAATATCCTACGGGAGATTGTCTCTAAAGAACTCTTCATGTGTTATTGAAACAGTGCTGGACTAGTTTACTACAACTTTAAACAACTTTATTCCACTGTTGTTTGTAGATGACAAACCCAGGGTTTATTGTCTCACTGTGGTATTTACACATTCAACTCTTAAACATTTTATGACTCATCGTGATTATTCTCCTACAAGTCAAACAGAATGCAGTCCGTGCAGTATTTCCACTCGATCCCTTTCAGAGATCTACTGCACGTGGTGGTGACTTTTTAGTAGATGTCAAACACTGCTCCACCTCCCTCACTCCCTCACAACACGCCCTTCCTCCTACAAACTGTCAATCTCACTGCATGGAGGCACACTCTTTTCCAAACTGCCATTTCTATTTGTGTCTCATGCTGGGTTTCCCAGGACTTTTAGTCCCTGTAACTACTTTTAAAGGAACTAAAAGGTTCCTTTAGCACACTGTTGTTTGCGTTTCCACCTGTGAAGAATAGGCAAATTAGTCCGCTGACATATGAAAAAGCAACATGACATGGGACGAGGGCTGCTGGTGATCACAGCAGTAAACACACTCTGCAGCCTGCAGTTCAGTGGGTCCGCCTGTTTACTCTAAAAAAACATTTCTGTCTCACTGTGACGATATTTACTGCCGCATATATTTACTGATGCACGTTGGATGTAATGAATGAAATGCAGCAGAGGAAAATTAATCTAAGGGCCTTGTTGATGTCTTGTTGAATCAGGAGCGGCCAAGACAAAGGTGACATGAGGTGACTCAACAGGCGTCCTTCGTCGCTGTTAGTTCTCTGATGGTTGGTGTGTCTGGGGCTTACGAGCGTCTGTCTCCACAGTAAATCATCTGTTGAGTGTTTTAGGGTTATTTATTTGTGCTTTAGAACGTTTACGCTGCGAAACAAGAACATAACTTTTCTTTCTGTCATAACTTCACTTTTAATGTTATCAAACAAAGACAAATGTTCTCTCCTCGTCCTAAAATGGTCCTAAATAAATCGATACTAGAGTACTTCCTTGTTTCATGCAAGGCCTATAGAGAGGAGGCTGGGTCACGCGTCATATCTCCGGGGGTATAACACACGCGCAGTAAAATCTGGCCTGCACTTGCCGAAATTGAGCCAATCGCAACGCACGACCGCAGCTTCAGTTATACTGCACATGTGTCATAACCCGTACCCCAAGACCCATGTCCACCCGTGACCCAGCCTCCTTTCCATAGGCTTTGGTTTCATGAATGAAGCGGTGCAGTTGAAGCAGCAGTGCTGTGTGTGTTTCACCAATCAGCAACAATCATCCCGGCAAACACCACCCTGAAAGTTCCGGTACTTTAGGGCTTTTTTTTTTCACTCATGAAAAGTTGACTTTTTGGAGGGTAACACATTAATGCACCAGTAATATTAATCTATCTATGTCCCATAACTATGTTGAATGCATGAAGTAGAAGCTGGATCTCTGGGCCTGGCACAGAGCTGCATGCATGAGGAGTTTCCTCTTTCATTCATTCTCTACTGCAGAGTTTTTTTATTTGCAGCAAATGAAAGCTATCAGGAACCTTGGCATGAGCGTTAGAGTAACAATCTGTGAACTGAACGTAATTTCTTGTCATCATGTGCAGAGTTTGTACTTGGCAAAGGCTAATCTGCTGGCTCGCCAGTATGCTGTCGCCAACAAGCCTGATGATAATCATCCATTTGTGTTCCTAAGGCTCTCTTCTTGACAAATGCTGCTTATTTCTGTAAATGTTTAAGCCTCCCTTTTTGTTAGGAACCAGTAGAAAGCTAAATTGATGTACATCCTAGTTTTCTATTGTGAGGTGTAATAAAATTTGCAGCCTCTTCCGGCCGCTAGCAGGTTTTAAGATGTAGACGTTGCTTTGTCTAAATAAGAAAAGTCACTTTTTGTACCTTTGCCTCACTTCTAATAAACAAAAATTTGTTGCAGTTTAAGTTGCAGCAGATAAGGACAAACATGAGTTACGTTCTCACAGGACAAAAATGCTACTGTGTTTATTCTGCACATCTTTAAAACAAAAACATCTCAAATGTATCTGATGAATTCTCAGAAACGGTAAATTTGGTGATGGGAAGGCCGTAATCGTCTCTCATGTATCACTCAAGCTGCAGAAGTCAACTGTTGCACTAGATGGCACCTCTGTACAACCGGCAGCCTTCATGTGTCATTTGTGACTGACAGAGAAGAGAGTGAAGGAGTAGATTTTGTTTCAGAGAGAAGAGGAGAGAAGAGTAGAGGAACCTCTGGCCCAACAGGTAACAACACAATATATTAATATTTACACTTCATGCAGGGATACGTATCCACTTGGGGGGAGATTTTCTTCTGTTTTCTACAAACTGACCTCCAAGAAGAGGTGTGCAATTCTCACCTTCAGAACATTCATGAAGCTCTGTGGTTTCTTACGTTTGTTTCTTTTTATGGGTGCAAAATAGATATGAGAAATCCTGTGAAGGTAATTTGTGTGCACACAGCATGAGAGCATGCCAGCAGGGAGGATGTGGTTGGAAACTCTGGAGATTGAGGTTAACTTGGCACAAACGCTGTGACGACTGAGAAAATACTCAGTCGTCAACAGATTTAAGGACTTGCTGTGGAAATGTGTATTTTTGGTTGAATCACTAAAAGTATAAATGTAAAACAATAGGTTTCAGTGAATTGAGAAATGTTTGTGACTTTTACTTTATGGGAAATGACCCACATGTATTTGAAAATGGTTTATTGTGCTTAATCACCTGACCTGCAGCAGGTCACATTGTTTATATCTTACATATCTTACGATTTCTGATAATAACTTTTATTGGAACATGTTTTAGGATTTCTTTCTTTCTTTCTTTCTTTTGATACTGTCATTTTTTTATTTAATTTTTTTTAATTATTGTCTAACTGTCCTGCATTCCTCGGTGATAATAACTTGATGGGAACACACATCCGTAGGCTATGTAAACATTTGATTAATGTTTTATTTATTCATTAATATTTATCAATGTATTTGTCAACATCTGTAACTCCTTCTGTGGGCACCCATAAGTGAATGATAATATAATAAAACACAAATGTATGTCTATATTTCTTATTGGAAATCAATTAACAACACAAAACAATGACAGATATTGTCCAGAAACCCTCACAGGTACTGCATTTAGCATAAGAAATATGCTCAAATCATAACATGGCAAACTGCAGCCCATCAGGCAACAACAGCTGTCAGTGTGCTGACTTGACTATGACTTGCCCCAAACTGCATGTGATTATCATAAAGTGGGCATGTCTGTAAAGGGGAGACTCGTGGGTACCCATAGAACCCATTTTCATTCACATATCTTGAGATCAGAGGTCAAGGGATCCCATTGAAAATGGTCATGCCAAGTGCATACTCTGATATTTGATTGTATAATTAACACATGGGAGAAGAGTTTGGGGTTTTCTGCCAGATATCTCCACCTATTTGGTTAGGCTTCGTAATGTTTTGGGTTCAAATAAACCCTTCCCAGAAAGCGCTGAAGGCAAACTTCTCCCGTATGTGTATGGTTACAAAAAGCAGCAGGTGTTGTTTATGATTGATGGATGACGAAATGTTCTCCGTCTAACTTTGTGTCCATCTTTTTTGTGTTCTAAGATTACAACTCTCGTGCTGCTCCAATATGGCTGATCTGTTCTCCGATCCAGATTTATGGCAAAATCAAAGCGTCCTGTTCAACATGACGGCTGTTAACAACAATAGCTCTGTTTACACGGAGATCATGTCGCCCGTGATGAACACAACCATCAACATACTACTGGTAGTCATCATGTTCATCACCATGGTTTCACTGGGATGCACCATGGAGGTGTCCAAGATCAAGGTGATACATATCCATTATCCGTGTTCATAAATTATATAATCGACCACATTTCTGTACCAAAACATATTTTTCCTTCTTTCCAGCATCACATAGTGAAACCCAAAGGGGTGGCGATAGCAGTGCTGGCCCAGTATGGTGTCATGCCTCTTACAGCCTTTTGCTTAGCTAAGGTTGGTATTCCTGTTTTAAACATTATAAACATTTACATTACAGGAAGTAGTGCTAATAGACATTGGCAACACAGTCAGACAGACATTGTATGATCATTATGGTTCCATGCTGTAGGCGTTCCAGCTGACTTCAATAACGGCTGTGGTGATTCTGGTCTGTGGCTGCTGTCCTGGAGGAAGCATCTCCAACCTCCTGGCTCTGGCTCTGAAGGGAGACATGAACCTCAGGTACACACAACCTGTTTGGTTATCTTCTCCAATTACCAAATAAATAGTCCCGATAAGACTTATACAACTTAAACTGTCTGCATTGTGGCAAACATGATGTTTTGGTGAACTGGCCCTTTACGGTAAAGTTCAACGACCTCTTACCAATGCTTGTTTTCACTGTATAGCTGCAATAGATGATGCTGTGCCAATCAGAGTGATTAAATACGGGTTCATTATTTGAGTTGAATGACCTGCAAGACATCACCAGTCTGATCATAAACTATGAAATTATCATAATCAAGGTGATATCAACCTGATATATAAAGGGGCAGTTACAATAAGAGGACAAGAAACCTGTTAATCATGCATTATCACAATCTCATGCAACTCAGTTAATAAACCTGAAGCTCCGCATGCCCCCCCTGGAGGCTACAATGTGCATTACACCTCACACATTTAACAACATACATACATTTGCTGCAAGCAAAAAACTTTTTAAAATCATATTTGCTGCATTTCTACCCACTGCAGTTTTAAGCCGGCCCTGGAATCATCCTCTGGAGACCATAAACATTCAAAACACATTTCCTGGCAGTCTGGCTCGTGGTTACTACCGTATATAGCGATGGACATGTGATCATCCAGTGATTGAAATTGCATGAATTCTGTTCGAGGGTCAATTCTGGCCCAGTAGTAGTTGTTTACCTGCCGTCCCCATCACCAGCCAGAGAGTCATGTTTGCACCAGGCTGGGATTAAGAAGTTATCACTCTGTGTGTTCTCAGCATTGTGATGACAACCTGCTCCACGTTGCTGGCTCTGGTCATGATGCCTCTGCTGCTCTATATCTATTGTCACGGCTTCAACCTGCAGGACTCCGTGCCCTACGACGGCATCATTATATCGCTGCTCTCGATCCTCATACCCTGCGGTGTCGGCATCCTTATCAACTACTACAGGCCGCAGTACTCAAAGACCATCACAAGGGTTGGTGCATACACACGATGATTAACGGTTTGTAAAATAAAATAAAATTAACAGGCTACAGTTTTCATGATTGATTTGTTGCTTCCTGTCCTGCAGGTAGGCCTCGCTTTCATGATGATTGCCGTGGTGGCTATCGCCACATTTGCCAGCATTGCAATCGGAGCCTCCATCCTGACTGTGCTGTCTCCTCCCCTCATGGCCATCGCTGCTCTCATGCCCTTCATAGGCTACACCTTCGGATACATCATCTCCTGGCTCTTCAGACTCAACCAATCGTGAGTTATCTGGTTCACATCGATGTGACGGGTAGTATTAGTCAAGTCAGAGACTAAAGAGCCTTCCTTTATGTTTCCATGACTTAAGGAAGCGGAGGACCGTTGCTATGGAAACAGGCTGTCAGAACATCACGCTGTGCTCCATCATTCTGAAACTGGCGTTCCCCCCGGAGGTCATCAGCCCTATGTTCCTGTTCCCCATGGTCTACATCTCCTTCCAGCTGATGGAGGCGGCGCTGCTCATCGTGCTGTTCAAGTGTCACCAAAGGTTCACTCTCAAAGAGAAAGAAGGTGAGACTGACACCAGGTGTTTAAAGGGTTAATGTGGAGACGACAGGCCTTTTTATTTGGACTGAAAAAGTCATTCAACCATTTCAATTAATAATTAATCAATCAAAGTTACTTATGAAGCAAAAATACAAACTATATTCTGGTTTCAGCGTCTCAAATGTGAAGATTTGTTGATTTTCTCTGTTTTAAATGATTGTAAATTGAATATATTTTTGAACAGTTGGTCTGACAAAACAAGCATTTGTCACCTTGAGAAAGCGTGATAGGCATCTTTCTTTTCGGTCAGCTTGACTTTCAGTCAGCTTGACATTGACACCACTGATGCTTTATAGACTAAATGATTAATTGCCTGATAAAAAAAATACTACGAATAGAGGTTATTCACCTGCAAAACCCAGGCCTTTTAAGACAGGGAAACAGTATTCAACACAACACCGGCTTGTTAAACCATTAAAATGTCCTCCTTCTGTCCTATTCGAGCATATTGCAGACTACACTGGAAGTGTCACCATTTTTTTTGTTCTTGCCATTGTTGAGGAGGTGACTGTGTTATACTGGTATTTTTGGTATACTACATTTGACATACTATGTATTGGGACATGTTAAATCTTTTAAATAGTATGGTAGTATGGGTATTGGATCTCACAGATTGCCTGCTTGTGTTTTGTCCTCCCCCTGCAGGTAGTGGGCCGGCGGTACAGGTCGATGCGGAGCTGGCTCACCTGGGCTGATGAGCTGGCAAACCTTAAACGCTAACGCTGGCCAGTTCAGTCTCTGCTCAGTTTTGTCTTTTTTTTTGCATGCAACAACTTCATACACTATTTTCCATCCATATACATCACTGGTGTTAGTGATTGTTTACTAATCTGTTTTGTAAATAAATATTTCATCAACCTGATTCAGGTTGATGAAAAATTAAGCTACAGGGTTCTGGCCTTTTGTAGCTGATTGGTTGTTGTGACAATACACTAAGGATTAGACTCATACTTTTCTCACCTCAAATGATCTGAGCTACTCTACAAGCTTTTCACCAGAGGTGGAATGTAACTAAGTACATTTACTCAACTACTACTTAAATTAAATGCACTTGTATTTCCATTTTATGCAACTTTATACTTCTACTGCACTACATCTCAAAGGCAAATATTCTACTCTTTGCTCGACCACATTTGTCTGACAGCTTTGGTTACTTTTCAGATTACTTCTTTTCATACCATGAAAACCATGAAGGGTTTCTTTACATGAGAAAACTCCTACTTTTACAGCTAAATAAACTATTTAAGAAGCCTCTTGGCTCAGCTGCAAAATGCATCGTCACAACTGAAAACAGGGCTGCTGTATTAATGCATCTATCTATGTCCCATAAGTATGTTGAATGCATGAAGTAGGAGCTTCTCTGGGGCCTGGCACAGAGCTGCCTGCATGAGGAGTTTCCTCTTTCATTCATTCTCTATTGCAGGGGGTTTAGCTATCAGGAACCTTGGCATGAGCTTTAGAGTAACAATCTGTGAACTGAACGTAATTTATTATGATCATGTGCAGAGTTTGTACTTGATGCATAGCGATTTGTACTTTAAGTAGCCATTTTTGGCAGCAAATGACCACTTTGAGGGCATAATTTCCTCACTAAAAGCAGAGGATCTTTCTGTAAATAATAACCCCAAAAGCATTAAAGCCTCTCTATTGGTTAGACACCAGCAAAAGCTAAACTGCTGTATATCCTAGTTTTCAATTGTGAGGTGTAATGAAAATTGCAGCTTCCTGAGGCCACTAGCCTAGTCTGACTGCGAATTTGTTTTTTTTGGTAGTCACTAGAAGGAAACCAGCAAACTGGAGAAACTCTCGCGAGATTGTTAAAGTTAGGCATTAATCTTGAATAGTTAAGGTTAAGATAGGTCGTTGGGCAGACGTTTTTGCAGATCTCAGATCAGGTTTCTCAACTTGCAGGCTCCGCTCTAGCCACAACCCTTTTTTTTTGTCTTACCTCGACCATTGAAACTGTTGGAAGTTGCAGCAGATAAGGACAAGCAACACACTCTCACAGAACAAAGATGCCAATTTAGATATTCTTCTCTTTCTGTAGGACTTATTGTGGCTGCTGGTAAACAAATCAAAACAGAGTTCAAAGAGTTTTGGGGATCTTCTTCCTCAGAAATTTCCCACAATTCAGACTCTTTCAGATGTTCGTTCCTCCACACACAAACTCACCCGAGAGAAGATTATTTAAAGTCAACTGTTCAGGTGACCTAATTAGCGACGGCTGGAGACTACAGACACTGAGCAATGAACATGAGGCACCTCAATTATGGACAGAGAGATGGAAAACTCCACCAAAAAAAGAGACTTTATTTTAGATGAGTTCCTCTTTAAAATCATCAAATGGTGGATCTGCAGTGAATACACAAAAAAAGGGAGATGCATGTTAGAAACATCTACTAAATCATATTGAATATCAAATCAAAGTCACAATATTTAAACAAGACAATAAGCAGGTAAAAGGAGCACATGGCTTTAAAGGATAACTCACACTAGACGCCGCGCTTGATGAAGACCCGTGAACAGGTCTGGCTGGTAACAGGGCAAACAGTGTAATGTTCTTCCATCCTAGTTATTGGAGCACTGATTCAAACTGGGCTCACCTGTGCCTAGTGGCTCCAGGCAGCACAGGTGAGCCGGTGGCTCCTCCCAGAGCTCATCAGGGCCAAGACAGACCAAGGCCTATCGAAGGAGGATGGAACACGGGCGGACCCAAGACCCGTGTCCGCCCGTGTTCCATCCTCCTTCAATATATAACACATGCGCAGTGTAACTGAAACTGCGATCGTGCAATGTGATTGGCTTAATTTCGGCGTTATCAGTCGCTATAAGCACCATAGATGTTGATCATTGGGGGCCTACTATGCAAACCTAAAAGCAACACCTTCTAACATGTAAAACTGAATGAAACGTTACATTTTGAAAACAAACAAAAAGGTTTTAAGTTTAGACAACAAAACTACAACTTCTTTAAGTTTAGGCAATAAAACTGCAACTTCTTTAGGTTTAGACAACAAAACTACAACTTCTTTAAGTTTAGGCAATAAAACTGCAACTTCTTTAGGTTTAGACAACAAAACTACAACTTCTTTAGGTTTAGGCAACAAAACTACTTAGTTAAGTTTAGGGAAAAACATTTTGATTTGGGTTAAAATAACTAAGAACATTGTTGGTTTCACACAGGATGTGTTTCCGGTCTCCGTGGTGACAGCCCTGTGTTTTTAAAAGTCACTGTTGTGTTCTCTTATAACTTCGTTCAGTGATCTAACATGTGAATAGATAATAAAACCTACTAGTAGGTGTAGTAGGCCCCTATTGACCCACGTCTATGGGGCTTATAGTGACTGATAACGCCTATTTAATAGCCTGACAACAGTCTAATCGGCTGCCAGATTTTACTGTCCATGTGTTGTACCCCAAAGATATGACGTGTGACCCAGCCTCTTTCGACAGGCCGTGTGACAGACAGGGAAGACTTCCAACATCAACATTTCAAAAAATATCTCAAATGTATCTGATGAATTCTCAAAAACACACAAATACTAAACAATAAACTGTATTCAATATGCAAAAACAAGGTTTTCCAGATCTTGGCTACAGAGCAACATGGTGTCCAACAACACAAGGACACTTTTTGATCTCCTAAAAATAGACGCATTTATTAGGTTATATGTTTCATTCTGCTTTTTCCACTTCTGAGGAGTAATGTAATCATGTGTCGCTCAAGCTGCAGAAGTCAACTGTTGCACTAGATGGCACCTCTGTACAACCGGCAGCCTTCACCTGTCACTTGTGACTGACAGAGAAGAGAGTGAAGGAGTAGATTTTGTTTCAGAGAGAAGAAGAGAGAAGAGTAGAGGAACCTCTGGCCCAACAGGTAACAACACAATATATTCAATATTTACACTTCATGCAGGGATACGTATCCACTGGGGGGAGATTTTCTTCTATTTAGGTATGCAATTCACACCTTCAGATCAGCCGGTAAATCAGTATGCGACACATTTATGTGACATAATAGATTAATTATAATTACTGACAATTGCTGTCCTTAAATAAAATCTGTATATCTGTGTGCAGCAACATTACAGTGTGTTATAAACCATTTGTTTACTGCTAATAAATGATAACGTTAAGTGCTAACATAGCTTTTCTTTGCATGTTGTGAAGCTGGTGTGTGAAGTCAGCATCTTATATATATTGAAAACACACAAAGACACAGCAACAATTCACTGCATAAACAAACACACAGTGTGTTTTCTGCTACCGGTGATTTATTAAAGTGATAGGGAATCAAATTTATTTATAATAATGTGAAAATCACAAATATCTATCAAGTTTTGTTTGTATTTTTCTTAATTTTCTTGATATTTAACCAACATGTGGAATTATAGCGTCTTAACCGGCAGTCTAACAGAGCTATCTCTTTCAGACTGCACAGCGACACAAAATATAATATTAGGTTAAAGGTCCTCAGGATCATAAAATGTGTACTATGAACTTTAAGATTATACGCATTGTTCACTGATTAGAAGCGCTGTTTATCAACGCAACGACGACCTTTCTGCTTGTTCTGAAACAATGAACACTTCAGAGAAAACAACGTACAACACGCAGAGAAGTAAGCAGCAGACTTATCTATTAGAGTGGCAGACTTGAAGATTTTCATTTAAATAAATGTCTGTTACTATCTATCGTCAAAGGAGGTAACACAATGGTGATTGAGCCTATGACCCACTGATGAAAGTATTGCAATATTTATATATTTGCAGTGTTATAAATGGATGTCTGTGGTGACATACCCGGAAAATATTACTTTCTATGCATGCAATTTTGAAAAATTGAAGCTCATGTACATAGAAATGAAATGTTTTTATTCTATTTCTATGCTCATGTATCAACAAAAAGACTACTAGGCTTCGTCCAAAATCCCATATGCACTACATACTCAATATGTGTACTATCGTTCAACATGAATAAACAGTAATATGTATATTTTAGGACGCAGTGAAAGTTCAAGTCAGGTAGAAATCTAACATAATCTCTGTTCGTTTGGTTGCTTCCATGGCTGAAGAAGGCCGTGTTTGGTGCTAATAACTGGCTGTGGCATTGTTGTCGGAGAAGCCAGTATTTCAATTCAGCATGTTTCCTTAATGTCTGATGACATATCATGGTCATTTTATGATTTATTACAGTAAACATATTACATATTGGTCCTTTAAGGATTGCCACTTTAAAGTATCTGACTTCAGGATCTCAATAAAGTGCTCCAAGGATGACATATTTTTGTAAGCCAACCAGGAAGTTAGCATCGCCCTGGTTCCCTCGACAGAAAGCCAATGAGATTTTTCCATTGGGTTTTTCCATTGGGTTTTTCCATTGGCAAACACACGTTTATGATACTTGCGCATCTTCACAAATGAACACAAAGTTAATGAAGTGTAAATGCAATGCCGATATGGAAAATCTATGACGCAATAGAAACATTTTATGACGTTAAAATACTAACTTTGTGTCCATCTTTTTTTGTGTTCTAAGATTACAACTCTCGTGCTGCTCCAACATGGCTGATCTGTTCTCTGATCCAGATTTGGGGCAAAATCAAAGCCTCATGTTCAACATGACGGCTGCTAACACCAGCTCCGTTTTCACAGCTATGCTGTTGCCATTGGACACAACCATCAACATACTGATGATAATCGTCGTGTTCATCACCATGGTTTCACTGGGATGCACCATGGAGGTGTCCAAGATCAAGGTGATACCCATCTGTTACATTATCTGTACATTATCTGTGTTTATGAATGATATAAACGACCACATTTCTGTACCAAAACATCTTTTTCCTTCTTTCCAGCATCACATAGTGAGACCTAAGGGGGTGGCGACAGCAGTGCTGGCCCAGTATGGTGTCATGCCTTTTGCAGCCTTTTGCTTAGCTGAGGTTGGTATTCCTGTTTTAAACATTATAAACACTTTATTTTACAGTACAGGAAGTAGTGCTAATAGACATTTGCAACACAATCAAACAGACATTGTATGAATTCATTATGGTTCCATGCTGTAGGCGTTCCAGCTGACTGATATAACGGCTGTGGTGATTCTGGTTTGTGGCTGCTGTCCTGGAGGAAGCATCTCCAACCTCCTTGCCCTGGCTCTGAAGGGAGACATGAACCTCAGGTACACACAACCTGTGTGATTATCTTCTCCAATTACCAAATAAATAGTCCCGATAAGAAATATACAACTTAAACTGTCTGCATTGTGGCAAACATGATCTTTTGGGATCTTGGGTAAACTGTCCCTTCACGGTAAAGTTCAACAACCTCTGCCCATGCTTGTTTTCACTGTAGCTGCAATAGATGATGCCGTGCCAATCAGATTGATTTAATACAGGTTCATTATTTGAGTTGAATGACCTGCAAGACATCACCAATCTGATCATAAACTATTAAATTATCATAATAAAGGTGGTGGCAAACCCCTTTACTTTCAACCGCGAGGCCATTCACCCCATTAGGCACCTTATTCATCGAGGAGGACAGGTGTGGGGGCGTGTTGTTCAGGACATTCCTGCTCTGATATCTGATCACTGAGGCTCTTATCTGGCTTACAGCTGTTCTGACTGGACGTCCTGAAGCATTAATGGAGCCACTAATGACTAACTCAAATGGATTGACAAGTCTGAAGCCCCACATGCACCCCTTGGAGGCTACAATGTGCATAACACCTCATACATTTAACAACATGCATATATTTGCTGCAATTTTTTTTAAAATATGACCTCTGAATGCTTATGGAGCTTTTATAATGATAGTCTAAGCAGCATTACTGTCATTTTGACATTTCTTCTGTACAAGGGAAAAGTTCAAGGTTAGCAGATCACCAGAAAGAATTATGATATATGAATATCCAAATCCCATAAATATCTATCCAGTCGTTTAAGTTCAATATTCATTCTTGACCTTAGAACAGCAGCTGAGAAATAAATCTTACTACAAGCTCAATAGAGCTGTTGTCTTAAAGGTCACATATTATGCAAAATGCACTTTTCCATGTCTTTTAAACATCAATATCTGTCCCCAGTGTGTCTACAGGCCACCATAGTATCATAAAAGACCATCCTCTCTCTTTTTCTCCTCCTCCGTTTGTCCGGAAATGGGTGCAGAAATAGAAATTCGTTTTTTTCCTAGTCTTCTGACGTCATTAGGCCGAAATGCAAGCCATATATGGCTTTCCTGTTTCCAGTGAAACAGAACAGCAACCCCCTCACCCGCTCCCCCCATACCCCGGCTTGGTAACCCCGCCCACGGAGTAGCCGGCTCAGCAAGCTGCGTCCGCCATTGTTATTTCGACTGTTTACTAGTAAACATGCTGAAAGGAAAACCCGCTTGTTCTGTTGTTGGCTGCAATACTCCACACAAAAGCTTGCACCATGTACCCACTTCGGATCCTCTGAAGACCCAGTGGATGGACTTTATTTTCGCTGGTGCTGTGCCCAGACATGTTTCAAAGAAGTTGTTGGTATGTGCAAATCATTTCACAACCGAATGCTGTAAATCAGGGTCAGTACCTGGCGGGATACGCTAGTTACCTGAAACTGAATATTGGATCAATACCAACTGTCCGGGATGCATCAGGAGACCCTGAAGCTGTAAGTTTTTTATTTTTTCCTTTTTTTATTATACTGTTTATTAGGGCCGGTTTGCTAGACGGAGTTAGCATGCAGTGCGGCTAAACTTGAACTTATAGTGTAATGATTCAGCTTCATTATTCAGCTTGTGAGAGGCTTTTGTTTTACGTTAAGCACCATTTCAAACCCGTAAAATAACTATAGTAGTAGGTATGGTGTGTGTAAACTGGGTCTCCATGTTGCTTTTAGTGCAACTTTATACTGCGGCCTGTAGGCACAGTCTGCTCCGTTAGCCTAACGGAGCAGACTGTGCGGAGCTAGCTGCTAGCTGTGCGGAGCTAGCTGCTAGCTGTGCGGAGCTAGCTGCTAGCTGTGCGGAGCTAGCTGCTAGCTGTGCGGAGCTAGCTGCTAGCTGTGCGGAGCTAGCTGCTAGCTGTGCGGAGCTAGCTGCTAGCTGCTAGCTGTGCGGAGCTAGCTGCTAGCTGTGCGGAGCTAGCTGCTAGCTGTGCGGAGCTAGCTGCTCGCTGTGCGGAGCTAGCTGCTAGCTGTGCGGAGCTAGCTGCTAGCTGTGCGGAGCTAGCTGCTAGCTGTGCGGAGCTAGCTGCTAGCTGTGCGGAGCTAGCTGCTAGCTGTGCGGAGCTAGCTGCTAGCTGCTAGCTGTGCGGAGCTAGCTGCTAGCTGTGCGGAGCTAGCTGCTAGCTGTGCGGAGCTAGCTGCTAGCTGTGCGGAGCTAGCTGCTAGCTGTGCGGAGCTAGCTGCTAGCTGTGCGGAGCTAGCTGCTAGCTGTGCGGAGCTAGCTGCTAGCTGTGCGGAGCTAGCTGCTAGCTGTGCGGAGCTAGCTGCTGTATTGTGTGTGTGGAGAGTTACTTGTTTTAGACTCCCCTGAAAGTACACATGCTCAAAACAAGTGGTCAAACTGTAAACTAATCCAGAAACGGTGATTAATTTGCTATGAAACGTTATGTAGCTTTCGTTTATGTTAGCACCCAGTCGCCCCGACCGACGGCTGTAGTGGCCAGCTGTGCAGTGTGTTGACTTACAGATGATAGTATGACCGCTATGATTCACCGATAAAGTTGTTAGTCTCGTATTGCATTACAAACAGTGAGTCTAGCTAGCTTTATGACGCTTTCTGCTCTGCTAACTTCATCAAACTGAATTTACAAACTTTTGGTATGTCACAACACAAGTTATACTGTATTTGTAACTTGTTGTCATAACTACTCATTTGAGATGATGTTGTAAACATGACTGTTTCCTGTATACAGGGCTGTTCTAGACAACCTACAAGGCCAGATGTTGCCTGCCAAACAGACCCAGTAGAGCAACGTTCTGTGCACACACAGTTGTCCTGGAGGACTTTTCATCCATTCGTCAGGAGTAAAGGTTTGTAGTCTTACATGTTATGACCATTTCAGAATAAGTTTAAAACACAGTGGCAGCTTTTTGTAGTTGTTCTTCTAATTTTATATAGATCGGTGTTTTATATTCTGTCATGGGTTTCATGGATATGTACAATTGTGTTACAGGTGTACAGGCTACTGTGTCCTGCAAGGACTTTCGTGGTGGCACAGACCCTGTTCTGTATGATGAACCCCTGCCGCTTTTCACATCCACCCCAGCAAAGAGGCCAGCAAAGAGACCTCGCCTGGAACTCCGCAGTACCACACAGGCCGGAATTACAACGCGGATCCTGCGCCTAAGAAAGCCCCAGCACCAGCTCACAAAGCTCCTGTATGCCAGATACCTGTATTGGCTGTAAGATTGGACAATATACATGTATTTAGTAAACAGCGTGTCAGGAGCCAAACTTGAAAACTTAGTCATGTTATTATCAGTATGTCCCTTGTTTTACTTTGTACTTTTTGATGTGGCTTTTTACATTTATTGTAAGCAATAAGAAATATCTCACAACATGAAACACTGTGCTGTCATATACCAAAGATAAAAGCAATACAAATTAAACAAAAAAATAACATGTTCAACTACGGTCTGAATGCAACAATCATTGCAGCCAAAATCTTGTTGCCAGAGACAGTAAAATACCTTTTCATTTGGATCCAGCCATGACAACACACTTGAAATATTATATAATATAGTATAATAGTATTGTATTTACATGCTGCATCAGCCACCATTGTTTCAGGTCAGTATAAGCTGCATTTTCAGAATTGAAATAAAGTGGAAATCACAAGTTTGTGCTGAGTTTGAAGCACAAACAAATGCCAATTCAGCTTTAGCAGTGTGGTTTGTCAAAAATGTCTTTCTTATTTATGGGTTCAGTGAATCCTTTGTTTTTCTATTCATATATTATGAGAATGGTGTTCTATTGATTGAAAATAACAATAAAGGCTTTACAGTATCTGTAAAATGTGTCATGAAATCATGTTTAATATGAACAGTATCTGCTGATGTCAAACTTAGCTACAGTATATACTAAAAAGTAATCACGTTCTTATTTTGGGGCATTATTCTGCAATATCGTGGTGTGTAATGCCATTCATGGTGTGTGGTGAACAGTGTAATGTAAGGCCCACTGAAGTAATGGAAAGGAAGACTGCATAAAATTTAACATACAGGTATTTATTTTCATGAACAACATTAGCATTTAATTGTACTTTTTGATTAAAATTATGATGATCAAATAAGTAAGAAACCACTTACCGCTCTATCGCCCTTTGGTGCAAAGCACCATATTCAGCCCTGTAAACATTATATGCGTTTTGCATCGTGAACAAATTTAAACATACAGGGTCCAACCCAGGATGTTCAATCATGCAGGAGATGTTGTCCGGCAGCTGCTCCATCCGTCTTTTAACCTAGAGTGAATGACATATGGTAAGCCTCATGGAATGTGAAAAATATGTCTAAACACACAACTAAATATAGCTAATAAAAATGTTACCTGTTGTGTCTCCCAGCAGCAGATATTCTCAGGTTCTGTAGGCATTTTTGCACAATTTCCACATGTGCACCTGAACAAATAAATAAAAAATGTGAGCATTTCAACATGTGAAGCATATGATACTATAAACCTGACAGAAGATGCAAAAAAGCTGAGGTGAATGAGCAGTAAGCTTTTTTCCCCACACATTTTTATCGCACAATATGATAGAATATTCGGGATATATCAAGTAAAATATACCTTACCAATTGAAAAACATGCAACGTACGTAGAGCCTAACGTTCACTAAATTACACAAATTACAAAATTGGTTATTGACCAAATACCTCACAATAACGTTACCTACAGAGCCGTGAAAGTAGCATTAGAGCTGACGTTAGCTACCGTTAGCCTCCGTGCTAACCCATACATAAAGTTACACAACAAGTTGAACTAACCATTGTGAAATGTCTTGCTGCATTCGAGGTGGAAGTGCTGCTGCTGCTGGGGCCTCTTCCTCTTCATAGTTTGAGTCGGTGTTCGACTCAGGGTCAAACTGAACAGTCATATTCATAGCTGTTGTCATTATAACATTCAGAGTTGTTTACTGTTACCAAGGTATCAAGCCGAGGGGCGGGGGGGATGGGGCGGAGAGCTACAGCCGGTTCCGCAGAGGGGGTGGGGCGCAGCAGCTCATTCTCATTTAAAGCTACAGACACAGAAATCAGCACTTTTGGAAATGGGCTGAAACAGAGGTTATAGAGACATGCTGGAATGCATGATCTGATTGTTTTTTTGAAAAAAAAAACTTCAGAGACATGGTTTGGAGGTGTCTGAGACCTATAATAACTAGTTTAAATGGAGTATAATATGTGACCTTTAAAATCTGAGGTTCAATTCTTGACCTTGGATATTGGCCACTTAGCAACTGTTCTTATCAAAAGCTCAGATATTATAAGGACCTGTTGGTGAGATTATTTTCTAATCAATAGAATAGTTTTCCAGACCTTTTGACCCTCTTGGTGGGCCTAAACAAAAGGTCACCAAAATAAAAATCATCCAGAGCCCTTTGGTGCCCGAGGCAAAACTTATACACCTACTGTATATGGCCTATGCCTTAAAGCTGCAGTAGGCAGAATATTTTTGGCACCATTGGGCAAAAATTCCATAATAACCTTTCATCATATTGTAATTCAAGTGTTCTGAGAGATAGCTAGACTCCTGCACCTCCTCATGGCTCTGTTTTCAGGTTTTAGAAAATCTAGCCCGTGATGGGAGACTTTGACCAATCACAGGTCATTTCAGAGAGAGAGAGCGTTCCTATTGGCTGTGCTCCGGCTGGTGGGCGGTGCTTGGTATTTCCTCAACAGATCTCAACATGGCAGCCGTGTCACAAACCTTCTCATTTTACAGCTAAACAGTACACTACAAAATGTTTCTGAAATTTATCTGAAAGTTATCTCCCCGTGTGTTTCCCCTCAGCATTGTGATGACAACCTGCTCCACGTTGCTGGCTCTGGTCATGATGCCTCTGCTGCTCTACCTCTACTGTCAAGGCTTCAACCTGCAGAACTCCGTGCCTTACGTCGACATCACCGTATCGCTGCTCTTGATCCTCATACCCTGCGGTGCCGGCATCCTCATCAACTACTACAGGCCACAGTACGCCAAGACCATCACAAGGGTTAGTGCATACCCACGATGATTAATGGTATTGTTGCAAGGTGCGGTGCAGGAGAGTAAGGTGAAAAGTCACGAAGAGAAATCATCACACTGGCAGGGAAGTATGCTTGAAAAATAAGGCAGACTTTTATTTTCAGTCTGTAAAAATTCCATCAAACAAAGGAAAAACACATGGAGGGAAAATCATCCTCTGCATTCAGTTACACAGCTCACCACATGCCTGGTGCTGCTCTTTTTAGCACTCTCCTTCCAAACTCTACTTTCAAACATGGTCATATAACCTAACAGCCCGCCTTTCCAGTTCAAACTGGCTTATCAGGCGAGTACTGCCATCAGCTCAGACTGGAGACACCTGCAGTGAGAACCTGGGAAATCAGAGCACACCTGATTACACTTGGAGCCACTCAGTCCCTGTCAGTCAATTAACCCCTTAACTACCCACATAAGGAAAAACAAAGACAACTGTGATCAACCCCACTTGGCTTTACCAAACAGTTAGTGAGGGAGTTGTTGCTTCCTCACAGGTATGTCAAATAAAATAAAATTAACAGGCTACAGTTTTCATGATTGATTTGTTGCTTCCTGTCCTGCAGGTAGGCCTCGCTTTCATGATGATTGCCGTGGTGGTGATCGGCACCATTTCCAGCATTGCAATCGGAGCCTCCATCTTGACAGTGCTGTCTGCTCCCCTCATGGCCATCGCTGCTCTCATGCCCTTCATAGGCTACACCTTCGGATACATCATCTCCTGGCTCTTCAGACTCAACCAATCGTGAGTTATCTGGTTAACATCGATCGTGACGGGTAGTATTAGTCATGTCAGAGAACAAAAAGCCTTCCTCTATGTATCCCGTGACTTAAGGGAGCGGAGGACCGTTGCTATGGAAACAGGCTGTCAGAACATCATGCTGTGCTCCACCATTCTGAAACTGGCATTTCCCCTGGAGGTCATCGGCCCTCTGTACCTGTTCCCCATAGTCTACATCTCCTTCCAGCTGATGGAGGCGGCGCTGCTCATCGTGCTGTTCAGGTGTCACCAAAGGTTCACTCTCAAAGAGAAGAAAGGTGAGACTGAAACCAGGTTTTTAAAGAGTTCATGACCACATTTTAAGACCACACAAACACACTAACGTTGGGGTTTAATGGCATCTAGCTATATTTGTGATCCACAATCACATTTAAATGACCTTACCTTTTTTTCTCCTCCCCCTGCAGGTAGTGGGCCGGCAGTGCAGGTCGATGCTGAGCTGGCTCACCTACAACACTAACGCCGGCCAGTTCAGTCTCTGCTCAGTTTCGTCTTTTCTTTTTGCATGTAACACCTTTGTTAAATCGGACAAGGCGATCTGCTCTTGACTATTACTTTGCTGGGAGGATACGGTAATCACCGTGGGACATCAGTAAAAATGCTCTTGAGATGGATTTGTCTTCAGTGGACTTTATTATAAACTTCACGCACTGTGCACATATACACTTCAGACAGGAAGTAAAGTGTCCTTTTGGGTGTGTGTGTGTGGTTCTGTAACCAAAGAAATAAAGACTTAAATGAATATCAATTATATATGTGGAGCCTTACACACAACACTGCAGCATTACTCCACAGAATACAGAATTATGTATATAATTTCACCATATAACTAACATTACTAAAATATATATATAATAATAAACTGTTATCCTTAATACTCTTACACCGTGCTATCAATTAACATGATAAACAACTTTATAGCTAATAAAATAACATTCAATAATATGCACTATCTCTTATGAACACATGGCTATATTAGGCTTCTAAACATCACCATTTCACTCCATAACAGTACGTACAGCATCGCTACACATTGCATGAAACATAAACACCGTCGATACAGAGCTAACTCTGCTAACGAGCATGGCTAACAATTATGCATCCCTTATTTGGCACCTTAAGACATATACCCAAACAGAGAAAGGAAACTTACTTCTCAATGGACGCACACAGGCTCTCACTGTCCAAAATGTCCAAACTGTGCCGTACTAATTACGTAGCTCAACTACTACAACAGCTCACTTGACACGCAACTCTCTGGAGCAACAGAAAAAGGAGACGATTTACCTCTGCTACGGAGGATTGATTGACAGGCTACCCAGCCAATAGAAATGCGCCGTAGGCGAGACTTAGCAAAAAGACAGGTAATGATATAAACCAAGGCATAGATATTCAAGCAACACAAACTGAGGTAGATAATACATGAAAGGATATGAAATCTTCTTTACAGCCGCCCCCAAATATGGCGGCCCATATTTGCAATCAAGGAGAAGATTCACTTAGTCAATGTCATCGTCTGAAATGCAAGGGAGCTTGATAAGGCGTGCGACCGGCCTCATATACGTCTTGCCGTTAATCTTGACCTCAACTGCACGTACTCGTCCATCTGCTCCTGGGAGGACCTTGCTCACTCGTCCGACTGGCCAAGACGCCCTCGGCAGTTGTGGGTCAACGACCATGACCACTGTGTCTGACTGGAGGTTCTCTGAGTCGTTCCACCACTTGGAGCGGGTCTGTAATGTAGGCAAGTAATGCCTCACAAAGTGTCTCCAGAACTGGTCAGCCAGGACTTGGCAGTGTCTCCATCTACGGCGACTTAGAAGTTCCGACTCCTGGTAGACGGCTTGGGGCATTGCCGGGTCGAGCCGCCCCATGAGGAGCAAGTTTGGCGTGATGGGTTCTGGGTCTGCCACATCTGTAGATACATACCCCAACGGTTTTGAGTTTAAGACTCCTTCCACTTCAATGAGGACAGTGTTAAGCACTTCCTCAGTGACAATCTGTGCCTTCACAGTGGCATTTAGGGCGGTCTTGATGGATCTTATCTCCCGTTCCCAAGTCCCCCCGAAATGAGGGGCACTTGGCGGGTTGAATGCGAACCTGATTTGACTTTTCGCCAGCTGTGCTTGAAGGTCAGGGTGCAGAGCTCTGAACGCCTCTTGTAGTTCTCGATCTCCGCCTTTAAAATTTGTCCCCTGGTCGGACAGAAGCTCTGCAGGCTTTCCTCTCCGTGCGATAAATCTCCGCAGTGCCATAAGAAAGGAATCAGAATCGAGGCTGGGCAGGAGTTCTATGTGGACTGCTCTAGTCGTCATGCACTTAAACAG
Organism: Sebastes umbrosus; assembly: GCF_015220745.1. Lineage (NCBI taxonomy): Eukaryota > Metazoa > Chordata > Actinopteri > Perciformes > Sebastidae > Sebastes > Sebastes umbrosus. The sequence continues at coordinate 6,674,116 of NC_051286.1, forward strand.
GACTCCCCACCGTTTCTCATTCCGTCTGCCCACTTTAACTTGGAGAGGCCCAAAGCTGTGCTCTGTCTTGCATTCCTCAGAGTAATAACTGGTGTATAACACACTATGATGTACAGTAGTTTTAAGCAGATATAAGGATTCATTAGTGTACTTGTACACTTCTGCGGGCACCCATAAGTGGAGACAATGAATGATAGTATAATACAACACAGTGAAATAATATATAATATGTCTTCATAGGAGACGTTATAAATACTGTCCTTAAATAAAACATGTATATCTGTTTGCAGCTACATTACAGTGTTTTATAAATCATTTGTGAATATACTGCTAATAAATGATAAAGTTAAGGGCTGCTAACTTTTCTTTGCATGTTGGGAAGCTGGTGTGTGAACTGCAACAACCAACCGTATAAACAAACATAATACTACGACTTTTTTTTCTCGTATACTTCTGACTTTATTATCATAATATTACAACTTTTTTCTCGTAAACTTATGACTTTATTCTCATTATATTACAACTTTTTTTTGCTCATAAATCTCTGACTTTCTCATAATATTATGACTTAATTCTTGAAATCTCAGATTTCTCTGTCTAACTTTATGTCCATCTTTTTTGTGTTCTAAGATTATAACTCTCGTGCTGCTCCAACATGGCTGATCTGTTCTCTGATCCAGATTTATGGCAAAATCAAAGCGTCGTGTTGAACAAGACGGCTGTTAACAACAACACCAGTTACAGGCTTTCTCAGACGGCGGACAAAGCCGTAACCATACTAACGATAATCGTCATGTTCATCATTATGATTTCAATGGGATGCACCATGGAGCTGTCCAAGATCAAGGTGATACATATCCATTATCTGTGTTCATAAAGGATATAAACGACCATGTTAACATTTCTGTACCAAAACATATTTTTTCTTCTTTCCAGCATCACCTAGTGAAACCTAAGGGGGTGGCGATAGCATTGCTGTCCCAGTATGGTGTCATGCCTCTTACAGCCTTTTGCTTAGCTAAGGTTGGTATTCCTGTTTTAAACATTATAAACACTTTATTTTACAGGTACAGGAAGCATGTGAGTCTGCAGTCTTAAAGAATGCACTCAATTTTACTGATTTAAACAATGTTGAACTTAAAACTTAAACTGACTGTAGAACGCCTTGAATGACCAATCAGAATCAAGTATTCAACACAGCCGTGCAATAACAGGAATTAATGGACGACAGGGAGACCAGAACCGTCCGTATTATCCCTTATATATATATATGTACTATATATATAATTTATATATATTAAAAAAAATCTCCCTCTCACCCTTGTGGGAGTTTGAGGGTTCTTTGCAGTATCGTAGCTGTTCCTAGGACTGCGCTCTACTGGACGGAGGCTTCAGGTGTCGTTCCTGGAATCTGCTGGGGCCACTCTCCCAGTTTGGGGGTCACAGCCCCTGAGTGCTTCTACTACCACGAGGACCACGTCGGCTTTGACCTTCCACATTTGTTCCAGCTGTTCTTTCAACCCTTGATACTTCTCAACCTTTTCATACTCCTTCTTCCTGATGTTGCTGTCAGCTGGTATCGCCACATCTATCACCACTGCCCTTTTCTGCTGTTTGTCAACCACCACTATGTCCGGTTGATTAGCCAGCAGCTGCTTGTCAGTCTGGAATCTGAAGTCCCACAGGACCTTAACCCTGTTGTTCTCAACCACATTCGGTGGTATGTCCCATTGGGATTTGGGTACTTCTAATCCATACTGGGTACAGATGTTCCTGTACACTATCCCAGCCACTTGGTTCTGCCTCTCCATGTACGCTGATCCAGCTTGCATTTTACACCCTGCTACTATGTGCTGGACCTTCTCAGCACAGCCTGCACCTTGGGTTTGATCTAGTATGGTAGACCCTGGCCTCTATGGCCCTTGTGCTTAGGGCCTGTTCTTGTACTGCCATGATTAGTGCTTCTGTGCTGGCTGCCAGTCAAGCGTTTTCCAGCTATTGGTAGGTCTTCTTGATATCAGCCACTTCCTCTATCTGACGGTGGTACATGCCATGTAGGGGCTTGTCCTTCCATGTTGTCTGCTCCTCTTCCTCTTCACTATCATCAGGTTTCTGCTGTCTGAGGCATTCACTTAGCAGCTCATCATTTGGGGCCATCTTCTTGATGTACTCCTGGATTTTCGATGTTTCATCCTGGACTGTCCCTCTTTCCGCTTAGTGTATAGCCTTAGCGTGCTCGACTTGGGGTGAAACCCTCCATGCATTGTGTTGGATTTATTATGTACAAAAGTGCTTACAGTGACCTGCAATAACCTGACTGTTGGATTTGTTGTGAATGGAGTGATTGCGAGGAAAGGGAGGCAAGTGCTGTTCTTTTTGCAAGGTCAAGAAGAGGAAGGAGTCAGAAGGAGAAACAAAGAAGAAGATATGCAGCAAAAATATCACGTGTCATAATCTCATGAATGTTAATATTGTGTAAACCATGAATAGACTGGATCAGGGATAGCTCGGGGTTAAGACTTCGCGAACTGACCCATGCACTGTATGTTGTCAGGGACACGTAGATTGGATCCAGATATCTGTAAACTCTTTTATTTTACTTATGCAACATTGATTGTTCGGAATAAATTGTATTATTATGCTTTAACCCGTCTGTTTGGAAAATCTCTTTGTCACACAAGATTAACCAACACGTAACTGGGCCTTGACCTCTTGGAGGTAGAAGGCCAGTTCCTTCAATTGTAAGGAGCTTTCTTGTCTTGATATCTGTGTCTTCTATCTCCTCCTTTGGCCAGCTTATGATCCCAGCTGGGTATCTGATGACTGGCAGTGCGTACATGTTGATGGCTCAGACCTTGTTCTTACCATTCAGCTGACTTCTCAGGACTTGCCTTACTCTCTGGAGGTATTTGGCTGTGGTTGACTTCCTTGCAGCCTCCTCATGGTTTCCATTAGCCTGTGGGATCCCAAGGTTCTTGTAGCTGTCCTGGATATCTCCTATTTTTCCCTCTGGTATTTCAACCCCTTCACTTTTGACCATCTTGCCTCCCACATTTGTCCAATCCGAATGACATCCCTATGTCGTTGCTGTAGATCCTGCTGGTGTGGATCAGTGAGTCGATTCTCGTGTACAGCTTGATGTCATCCATGTAGAGCAGGTGGCTGATTGTTACCCCGCTTCGGAATCGGTATCCGTAGCCACTCTTTGTGATGATCTGGCTTAGGGGGTTCAGGCCTATGCAGAACAGCAGTGGGGACAGAGCATCTCCTTGGTATATGTTAACTTGGGCAATCGGCTTTGAGTTGGCTTCTAGGGTCGTCTTCCACAGTCCCATTGAGTTCTTGATGAAGGCTCTTAGTGTTCTGTTGATGTTGTACAGTTACAGGCATTACAGTATCCATGTGTGTGGCATTGAGTCGTAGGCTTTCTTGTAGTCAATCCAGGCGGTGCACAGGTTGTTCTGCCTGTTCTTGCAGTCTCGAGCGATTGCTCTGTCGACCAGTAGCTGGTGCTTGGCTCCTCTGGTGTTACTGCCAATTCCTTTCTGTGCCCCGCTCATGTACTGAGCCATGTGACTACTCATCTTAGCCGCTACGATGCCTGACAGGAGCTTCCATGTTGTGCAGAGACAGGTCATTGGCCAGTAGTTGGATGGGATGGTTCCCTTCTGGGGGTCCTTCATGATTAGGACTCCCCTGCCATGGGTTAACCACTCCGGGTGGGTCCCATCCCTTAGCAGCTGGTTCATCTGTGCTGCAAGGCGTTCATGGAGTGCCGTTAGCTTCTTCAGCCAGTATGTGTGGATCATGTCGGGGCCCGGTGCTGTCCAGCTCTTCATCTTTGACACTCTTTCTTGGATGTCTGTCATTGAGATGGTAACTGGTTCTTGTTCTGGGAGGTTGCTGTGGTCAGATCTCAGGTCCACTAGCCGTTGGGCACCGTCGTTGTGTGATGCTTCTCTTTCCTATATGCCTTTCCAGTATTTTTCCATCTCAGCTCTTGGTGGGTCTGACCGACTGTTATTGCACTTTACACTACACTTTACATTACACTTTGGCTGGTTCAGTGGAGAACATCCTGTTTATTCTCCTGGCTTCTACCTCTTTGGTGTATTTCTTCAGCTGGGTGGCCAGAACTGTTAGCCTCTGTTTGGCAGTCTCTAGTGCCTCAGGTATGGAGAGCTTGTTGTATTTCCTGGTTACCCCTTTATTCACCTTATTGCCTTTCTGAAGCTCTGCTAGCTGGCTAACTTCTCTCCGTGCTGCCTTTATCTTAGCCTCTAACCGCGTCTTCCACAGAGGGTACTGCTTCTTATGTACTATGTTCATCTTGTACCCGAGCATCTCTAGGATTACTGTTGCTGTACTGTGTATCAGCTTGTTGGTCTCAGTGATGGTCCCTGTAGGGATTGTACTCAGTGCAGCCTTCACATCTTCTAGCAGATCTTCTGAAGGTACTTGGCAACTCAGCCTCAGTATTCGTCGTTGGCTCCAGGATCCCAGGTTGGTTGCGATCTTCCTTCTCAAGTCAGCTGCCCTTGTGCTGAGGCTATCTATTGGGGCTTGGTACCCAATCTCGGATTGTGGGGGTGAAGGTGACATCACCCCACTGACCTGTTGTCCTTGCTCCCCCTTGCCATAGCATTGTTGTAGTATTTCATCGATCTCTAGTTGTGATAGTAGTTGGCGATTCCGGATATTGGAACATTGAGCTTACAACTGTTTCTTTGTTAGTCGATTGTGTATATTCAGAATCAACATCAGATCAGCATTGGTATCACTATTAGACATTGTTATCAGTAATAGACATTGGCAACACAATCAAACAGACATTGTATGAATTCATTTTGGTTTCATGCTGTAGGCGTTCCAGCTGACTGACATTACGGTTGTGGTGGTTCTGGTTTGTGGCTGCTCTCCTGGAGGAAGCATCTCCAACGTCTTAGCCCTGGGTCTGAAGGGAGACATGAACCTCAGGTACACACAACCTGTTTGGTTATCTTCTCCAATTACCAAATAAATAGTCCCAATAAGAAATATTCAACTTAAACTGTGTAAAAATACGACCTCTGTAGCTGCAATAGATGATGCTGAGCCAATAGGCCTTTCTCACAGCAGACATTTTGACTTGTCGTAATAGGAAAAGCACAGGTGTTACTAATGACACTAACGATGGCTCTGTTGTATTCAAGTGTCCCAGTGAGAGTGACAGTGAACCAGCATGCACGATACTTGGATCCTGAAATCATAGCAGCTAAATGGAAGTCAGTTATCATCAAGTTAATTGTTTACGCCTATGCTTTTCCTACTGTGATGAGTCCAAATGTCTTCTGTGAAAAATGCCTATCAAAGAACATCCTGTGATTTATCCTGTGATTTATTAACGTGTGAATGTTGTTTTTCTTTCAGTTAATAAATCACCACAACAAACGCTCTCAAACACATCAGAATCGAAATATACAGTATTTCTCAGCAGGATGTTTTTCCCCATGCATTATCACAATCTCACGCAACTCAGTTAATAAGCCTGAAGCCCCACATGTTCCCCCTGGAGGCTACAATGTGCATTACACCTCTCACATTTAACATACATACATTTTCTGCAAAAGAAATGTGACAAAAAATGTAAACATATGACCTCTAAATGCTTATGGAGCTCTCTAAGCAGCATTATCGTCATTTTCACATTTCTTCTGTACAAGGGAAAAGTTCAAGGTTAGCGGATCACCAGAAATAATTACAATGAATATCCAAATACCAAAATATCTAACTAGTAGCTGAAGTTCTTGACCTAGAACAGCAGCTGAGAAAACAATCTTACTACAACCTCAATAGAGCTCTTGCACGGAATTACAGAATTTCCATTTTAAAGGACTTTTCGTCCTTGTTGGCTGAAAATCTGAGATTCAAAGTTCATTCTTGAATTGGTCACTTAGTAACTGTTCTTCTCAAAAGCTCCAGATTCCTCGTTACCAACCAAAGTGCTGGTCATGGAAACATTTTGAACAAAAGGTCATGGGTCACCAACATAATAAAGAATCATCCTCTGGGGACCATGAACATTCATACGACATTTCCTGGCAGTCTGGCTGGCGGTTACTACCGTATATAGCAATGGACATGTGATCATCCAGTGATTTAAATTACATTAATTCTGTTTGAGGGTCAATTCTGGCCCAGCAGCAGTTGTTTACCTGCCGTCCCCATCACCAGCCAGAGAGTCATGTTTACACCAGGCTGGGATTAAGTAGCTATCTCCCTGTGTGTTTCCCCTCAGCATTGTGATGACGACCTGCTCCACGTTGCTGGCTCTGGTCATGATGCCTCTGCTGCTCTACATCTACTGTCACGGCTTCAACCTGCAGAACACCGTGCCCTACGTTGACATCCTTGTAGCGTTGGTCTCGATCCTCATACCCTGCAGTATCGGCATACTCATCAACTACTACAGGCCGCAGTACGCCAAGACCATCACAAAGGTTAGTGCAGGGTCGGAAGGTCAGATTAATAGTTGATTTTTTAACAGGCTACAGTTTTCATGATTGATTTGTTGCTTCCTGTCGGTAGGCAGGCGTCATTGTCCTGATGATTTCGGCGGTGCTGGTTAGCATCCTTTTCATCTATACAGTTGGAGGCTTCGTCCTGACTGTGCTGTCTCCTCCCATCATGGCCATCGCTGCTCTCATGCCCTTCATAGGCTACACCTTCGGATACATCATCTCCTGGCTCTTCAGACTCAACCAATCGTGAGTTATTTGGTTATAATCTAGTTTGACAGATATAAGTCATGTCAGAGAATAAAGAACCTTCCTTTATGTATCCTGTGACTTATAAATAAGGGAGCGGAGGACCGTTGCTATGGAAACAGGCTGTCAGAACGGCCAGCTGTGCTTCACCATTCTGAAACTGGCGTTTTCCCCGGAGGTCATGGGCCATCTGTTCCTGTTCCCCATCGTCTACTTGTTCTTTCAGGTGACGGAGGCGGGGCTGCTCATCATGCTGTTCAGGTGTCACCAAAGGTTCACTCTCAAAGAAAAGAAAGGTGAGATTGACACCGGGTTTTTAAAGAGTTCTTGTGGAGATGACAGAAAAATACAGGCCTTTTAAGACCACACAAACACACTAACGTTGGGTTTAAGTGGCATCTAGCTATATTTGTGATCCACAATCACATTTAAATTACCTCCATCAGACAGAGCAGAAAAACGGCAGCTCCTCCGTTCACTTGTATAGGGTTACAGGCAAGGCCTATGGAAAGGAGGCTGGGTCACGTGTCATCAACGCGTCATATCTCTGGGGGTATAACATATGCGCAGTAAAATCTGGTCTGCCCTCGCCGAAATTGAGCCAATCGCAACGCACGACCGCAGCTTCAGTTACACTGCGCATGTGTTATACCCCGTACCCCAAGACCCGTGTCCGCCCGTGACCAACCCTCCTTTCCATAGGCCTTGGTTACAGGCCAGTCTTGCCTGATCCAATATGGCGCCAACATAGACGTATCACTACAACGGGCTGAAGCGTCCAATGCGGCGTCTATTGTTGCCTTCAAAGGAAACTGGTGAGCTTGTGTTTACAACATGGGAAGTCGTGTACACGATATGCTTGGCTTTCAAGTGGTTAAGTCATGAGAACGCCGCTGCTAAGCAACGGCAATATTAACGTTACTGTCGGCGTCTGGAAGCCACAGAGGCTAACAATTTAGCAAGTTAACAAATGGGTAACATAATGCAGGATATGCAAAGGCCTAATGACTCCTATAGTAGACTACACTGGTACAGCCCCAGTATGCAGTCACCATTACAGATTGTTCTTGCTAATGTTGAGGGGGTGACTGTATTATACTGGTATTTTTGGCATACTGCATTTGACATACTATGTTTTGGGACAGCTTAATCTTTTAAATAGTATGGTAGTATGGGTATTGGAACTCACAGATTGCCTGCATGTGTTTTCTCCTCCTCCTGCAGGTAGTGAGCCGGCAGTGGATGCTGAGCTGGCTTACCTACAACACTAACGCTGGCCAGTTCAGTCTCTCTCTGCTCCCCCATGGTCTGCTCTGCTCTGTTTTGTGTTTTCTTTTAGTACCTTCATACACTATTTTCCATCCTTATACATCACTGGTGTTAGTGATTGTTCACTAATCTGTTTTGTAAATAACTATTTAAAGGGACTATTTGTAACTTTGTACACGCATAAATGTAGCTACAGGGTTTGGGCCTTTTGTAGCTGATTGGTTGTTGTGACAATAAACTAATATATAACCTGTTTTTTCTATAGTATATAAATGTGTTTACTCACTATTTACTTAGACTCACACTAATTCATAACCCAGGTTTTCTCACCTCAAATGATCTGAGCTACTCTACAAGCCTTTCACCAGTGGTGGAATGTAACTAAGTACATTTACTCAGCTACTACTCAAATTAGATGCACTTATATTTCCATTTTATGGAACTTTACGCTTCTACTGCACTACATCTCAGAGGCAAATATTCTACTTTTTACTTTGAACCATGAATGAAGTGTTTCTTTGCATTATTCTCCTACTTCTTAAGCTAAATAAACTATTTAAAAAGCCTTTTGGATCAGCTTCAAATTGCATCATCACACAGCTGAACACCGGCTGTTTTTCTGAGCTTGTGTCTTTTTTAGAGAGGAGTTTCCTCTTTCATTCATTCTCTACTGCAGAGGTTGTTTTTTTTTGCAGCAAATGAAAGCTATCAGGAAACTTGGCATGAGAGCATGAGCTTAATTTATTTACTGAACGTAATTTATTATGATCCTGTGCAGAGTTTGTACTTGGCAAAAGCTAATCTGCTGGCTCGCCAGTATGCTGTCGCCAACAAGCCTGATGATAATCATCCATTTGTGTTTCTAATGATAAATTCTGAGGCTATTTTTGGCAGCAAATGGCCACTTTGAGGGCATCATTTCTTCACTAAAAGAGGAAGATCTTTTTGTAAATAATAACACCAAAACTAGCATTTAAGCCTCTCTATTGGTTAGACACCAGTAAAAGCTATTTTGCTGTTTTTGTGTTACATCCTACAGTTTTCTAATGTGACGTGTAATGAAAAATTGCAGCCTCTTGAGGCCGATAGCAGGTTTTAAGATTTAGGAGTTGCTTTGTCTGACTAAGAAAAAGTCACTCATTGTAGTGGCTTGAAAACAAATCCAACAGAGAGTTCGAAGAGTTTCTTCCAAAAATGATAAATAAAATAATAATTAAAGCTGCGAGCAGCGATGAACAGGCCCTCGCCCCTCCTCGCGGGTCGGGGTTGCTGGCGGGATGCCGACCGACGCGGCCGGGCACCGTGAAACTGAAACTCTGACGAGCGCCATGACGCCTGCCGCAAGGCTCTACGACAAGCGGTTCACGAGTTATGAAGGGGGGCGTGGCTAATGTGTAGGGGGCGGGGATAACAACACCAACTTAACAGGCACTCTCTGCTGAGTGATATGACACCTCCCACAAGACTCTACGACAAACGGTTCATGAGTTATGAAAGGGGCGGGGCTAATGTGTAGGGGGCGTGGCTATGACTATATTTTTGCATTTACATATAATCAGGACTGGACCCTTATCATACCTGAGAAATTTGGGGCAGATCGAACTATGTACAGTTGAGTTAGGGTTAACCCACTCTCTGCTGAGTGATATGACACATCCCACAAGACTCTACTATAAACGGTTCATGAGATATGAAAGGGGGCGGGGCTAACGTCTTGGGGCGGGGCTATGAGTATATTTTTTCATATACATGTCATCAGTACTGGACCACCATCATACCTGAGAGATTTGGGGCAGATCGGACTATGTACAGTTGAGTTACAATAACTGCCTGTTTCATGGCGAATGGCTCAAAATGGCCGCCACGCCACGGTCAGGTCGTTAAGTGAACACTCACCATTTTGATAACTTTTCATCCTCAAGGTCTTAAGATGGTCCTGACCAAATTTCAACTCAATCTGATCAAATCTGTAGGAGGAGTTCGTTAAAGTATACGGCCTACAAAAACCCCCAGAAATGGGCGAAAAATGGGCAAAATCGCACATAAAATTCAATATGGCTGACTTCCTGTTGAGTTTTGGGCATACCTCCAAGAGGCTTTTTTGTTTCTCTCCACATCTTACATCTGTCTACCAAATGTTGTACTTGTAGGTGAAACCGGAGCGCGGATATCAATTTTTCCATTTCATGGCGAATGGCTCAAAATGGCCGCCATGCCACGGTCAGGTCGTTAAGTGAAAACTCACCATTTTAATAACTTTTCATCCTCAAGGTCTTAAGATGGTCCTGACCAAAATTCAACTCGATCTGATTAAATCTGTAGGAGTTCGTTAAAGTACGCGGCCTATAAAACGCTAAAAATGACATGAAATCCAATATGGCCGACTTCTGGGTGGGCGGAGCTAATGAAACCCAATGAGGAATATGTTTCAAATGATGAGTGGGATATGCATACCAAATTTCATGAATATCAGATCAACTTTAGATTTCAACGCGATAGGGGGCGCTATGGAGCCCGCTGGCGAAAATGTGTCATTTGTGACTGACAGAAAAGAGGGTGAAGGAGTAGATTTAGTTTCAGAGAGAAGAGGAGAGAAGAGGAGAGAAGAGCAGAGGAACCTCTGGCCCAACAGGTAGCAACACAATATATTCAATATTTGAACTTCATGCAGGGATACGTATCCACTTGGGGGGGATTTTTTTCTATTTTCTACAAACTGACCTCCAAGAATAGGTGTGCAATTCTCACCTTCAGAACAGCCAGTAAATTAGTATGTGACACATTTATGAAGCACATTTATGAAGCATGAGAGCATGTCAGCAGGGAGGATGTGGTTGGAAACTCTGGAGATGGAGGTTAACTTGGCATCGAAGCACAAAGGAGAGTGAGGTTTGAAGAAAGCAAACGCTGTGTGTCGTTAACAGATTAGCCAGATTTAAGTGACTCTCTGCAGAAACATGTTTTTGGTTGGAAAGTGTAAATATAAAGTGTGCAGCTACATTACAGTGTGTTATAAACCATTTGTGAATATACTGTTAATAAAAGATAAAATTAAGGGCTGCTAACTTTTCTTTGCATGTTGGGAAGCTGGTGTGTGAACTGCAACAATCAACTGTATAAACAAACACATATGTTTTCTGCTACAGGTGATTTATTATAGTCATAGAGAATCAAATGTATTTCTAATAATGTACTATACATATATATATATATATACTATAATAATGAGCGTGAGTATACACAACAAGGCTGTAAAGGCGGGCGAATCGGCGTGATGACGTCTCATTTAGCCACTTGTTAGAAACCGCCTTTTTTAAGACACATAAAAGCCTCAAAGTTCACGTGTGGGGTGTATTTTGTAGAAAAAAAAACTTAAAATCTCTTAAACTTGTGTTAACCACAGACCTTATTTCAGGCATCTAACTTAAAACCAGTGTTGCCCTGATCTCGTGAAAGAAACAAGCAAGCAGGTCTATAGAAACAAGCCCAAAAGAAGCAAACTTACTACCTATACCACAATATGAGAGAGAGAGAGAGAGAGGCGGCCACCTGATCACTTCATATGTGTATGAATTTATTTTGGATTGCATGCATTTCATTTCATTTTTGCATGGTATTGCATCCATTTTTAGATTGTAACTTTACATTTTTCTTGATATAAACTTAAAGTTGATGGTTTCATGTCATGGATCGGGGTTGTGTATGGATCCTGCAAAAGGACAAACTAGACCAGTATAGAGGAGAGAGACGGGAGCAAGCCCAAATAAGCAACTTCACTTTAGAAACAAGCCCCAAAAAAACTCAACTCAATGCAACTACCAATATTTGTAAGTGACTTTTCAGGAAAACAAGCCCAAAGTCGCTTATAACAAGCAGACATGGCAACTCTGCTAAAAACCCACTCAAAATACCCATTGACTTCCAGACGATGGCACCGGAAGTGCTAAAATGCGAACTTATTTCCGGGTTTTAAGACTAATTTCTGTTGCACTCTACATTTCTGTAGAGAAATGAAATGCGTGTTGCTTTGCTTCTTATCTAAAGTCCCACTTCATGCGTGTCAGTTCAAGAATATTAGTAAGAAATTTCACCTAAATAAAAAAAAAAAACTGGAGAAGAAATGTCTTTCTATTCTCCGTCTAACTTTGTGTCCATCTTTTTTTGTGTTCTAAGATTACAACTCTCGTGCTGCTCCAACATGGCTGATCTGTTCTCTGATCCAGATTTATGGCAAAATCAAAGCGTCGTGTTCAACATGACGGCTGCTAACACCAGCTCCGTTTACATGTTTTCGCCGGTGGCGGACAAAGCCGTAAACATACTAATGATAATCATCATGTTCATCACCATGGTTTCAATGGGATGCACCGTGGAGGTGTCCAAGATGAAGGTGATACATATCCATTATCCGTGTTCATAAAGGATATAAACGACCACATTTCTGTACCAAAACATCTTTTTCCTTCTTTCCAGCACCACATAGTGAAACCTAAAGGGGTGGCGATAGCAGCGCTGTCCCAGTATGGTATCATGCCTCTTACAGCCTTTTCCTTAGCTAAGGTTGGTATTCCTGTTTTAAACATTATAAACACTTTATTTTACAGGTACAGGAAGCATGTGAGTCTGCAGTCTAACAGAATGCACTCAGTTATACTGATTTAAACAATATTAACGCTTCATTTGTAGCCTACTCTACACATTTCCATAAGGCATTTGTGTCACAAAGTCTGCAGCCGACACATGGCCGGGGACAACGACATGACTGGATAGCTAGCTAGACATACTGTCAAATTATATTTACTGTTTTTCTACCGTACGCAATGTTATTGACGTTGAATCTTGATTGCATAACGATAGCTTTCTGGCTCGTAGCAGAGCTAAAGGGTTCTATGAGCTGAGCCGGACTAGAAATATCTCCTGTTGCCAAGTCGTAGCTAAGGTCCGACCTATTTACTGGAGCAGTGAACAACGTTTCCATCCTATAGGACCCTTATGGGATGGTAATGATTTTTCCAGGTATTAGCAAACCCTCGGGGTTCCAGGGGAACAGAATGAACGGCTTGGGAAAAACTTTAGATTTTGGCTGCAAAAAGCAAGTGACCATGGTATAAGCCGGATAATGTACAGCAAGCTGGTTATTGTTGTGAAATAAACCCTGACGCGAAGCAGTCTCTCATCGCCCTGAAGTGATTATTTCACAACAATGACCCGCTAGCTGTACATTATCCCGTTTATTACACGGCTACTTACTTAAGAAATCAATAATTTGTCACAAAAACAGTCCGTTAGAGTCTGACACCAGAACTGCGCCCATAGCAACGGTCGGTTATACATAGCAACGGTCTGTTATACATAGCAACGGTCTGCTATACATAGCAACGGTCACCTATAAAGAGATAACAGACCGTAGAATGCCGTGATTGACCAATCAGAATCAAGTATTCAACAAAGCCGTGTAATAACAGGAATTAATGGAAGACAGGGAGGCCAGAACCGTTGGCATTATCCCTTATATATATATATATATCCAGAATCTACATCGATTAACATTGGTATCACTATTAGACATTGTTATCAGTAATAGACATTGGCAACACAATCAAACAGAAATTGTATGAATTCATTATGGTTTCATGATGTAGGCGTTCCAGCTGACTGACATAATGGCTGTGGTGATTCTGGTCTGTGGCTGCTGTCCTGGAGGAACCCTCTCCAACATCTTTGCCCTGGCTCTGAAGGGCGACATGAACCTCAGGTACACACAACCTGTTTGGTCATCTTCTCCAATTGTAGAAGTTGTACTACCGAATAAATAGTCCCAATAAGAAATATACAACTTAAACTGTGTAAAAACATGTTGTTTTGGGATCTTGGATGAACTGGCCCTTTAAGGTAAAGTTCACAACCTCTGTCCATGCTTGGTTTCATGTAGCCGCAATAGATGATGCTGAGCCAATAGGCCTTTCTCACAGCAGACATTTTGACTTGTCGTAATAGGAAAAGCACAGGTGTTACTAATGACACTAACGATGGCTCTGTTGTATTCAAGTGTCCCAGTGAGAGTGACAGTGAACCAGCATGCACGATACTTGGATCCTGAAATCATAGCAGCTAAATGGAAGTCAGTTATCATCAAGTTAATTGTTTACACCTGTGCTTTTCCTACTGTGATGAGTCCAAATGTCTTCTGTGAAAAATGCCTATCAAAGAACATCCTGTGATTTATCCTGTGATTTATTAACGTGTGAATGTTGTTTTTGTCTCAACAACAAACGCTCACAAACACATCAGAATCAAAACATACAGTATTTCTCAGAAAGATTTTTTTTTCATGCATTATCACTATCTCATGCAACTCAGTTAATAAGCCTGAAGCCCCACATGTTCCCCCTGGAGGCTACAATGTGCATTACACCTCTCACATTTAACATACATACATTTTCTGCGAAAAAAATGTGACAAAAAATGTAAAAGTTCGACCTCTAAATGCTTATGGAGCTCTCTAAGCAGCATTATCGTCATTTTCACATTTCTTCTGTACAAGGGAAAAGTTCAAGGTTAGCGGATCACCAGAAATAATTACAATGAATATCCAAATACCAAGGTGATGAAGGTGTGATGAAGGTGTGATGAAGGTTTGATGAAGGGGTGATGAAGGTGATGAAGGTGATGAAGTTGATGAAGGTGTGATGAAGGGGTGATGAAGGTGATGAAGGTGATGAAGGTGATGAAGTTGATGAAGGTGTGATGAAGGTGTGATGAAGGTGATGAAGGTGATGAAGGTGTGATGAAGGTGATGAAGGTGTGATGAAGGTGATGAAGGTGTGATGAAGGTGTGATGAAGGTTTGATGAAGGGGTGATGAAGGTGATGAAGGTGATGAAGTTGATGAAGGTGATGAGTGTGATGAAGGTGTGATGAAGGTGATGAAGGTGATGAAGGTGATGAAGGTGATGAAGGTGATGAAGGTGTGATGAAGGTGATGAAGGTGATGAAGGTGTGATGAAGGTGTGATGAAGGTTTGATGAAGGGGTGATGAAGGTGATGAAGGTGATGAAGTTGATGAAGGTGTGATGATGGGGTGATGAAGGTGTGATGAAGGTTTGATGAAGGGGTGATGAAGGTGATGAAGGTGATGAAGGTGATGAAGGTGATGAAGGTGATGAAGGTGTGATGAAGGTGATGAAGGTGATGAAGGTGATGAAGGTGATGAAAGTGTGATGAAGGTGATGAAGGTGATGAAGGTGAGATGAAGGTGTGATGAAGGTGTGATGAAGGTGATGAAAGTGTGATGAAGGTGAGATGAAGGTGTGATGATGGGGTGATGAAGGTGTGATGAAGGTTTGATGAAGGGGTGATGAAGGTGATGAAGGTGATGAAGGTGATGAAGGTGATGAAGGTGATGAAGGTGTGATGAAGGTGATGAAGGTGATGAAGGTGATGAAGGTGATGAAAGTGTGATGAAGGTGATGAAGGTGATGAAGGTGAGATGAAGGTGTGATGAAGGTGATGAAGGTGATGAAAGTGTGATGAAGGTGATGAAGGTGATGAAGGTGTGAGGATCTACCTGACAGAGAGGTCCAAGACGGCGAGTTCTGCACTGAGCAGCTGCAGCTTCACCTGAGCCTGGTCCGAGAGACACTCACTGATCTGTTGGGATTAAGTAGTTATCTCCCTGTGTGTTTCCCCTCAGCATTTTGATGACGACCTGCTCCACGTTGCTGGCTCTGGTCATGATGCCTCTGCTGCTCTACATCTACTGTCACGGCTTCAACCTGCAGAACTCCGTGCCCTACGTTAACATCATCATATCGCTGGTCTCGATCCTCATACCCTGCAGTGTCGGCATCCTCATCAACTACTACAGGCCGCAGTACTCAAAGACCATCACAAAGGTTAGTGCGGGGTCAGGAGGTCAGATTAAAGGGACTGTTTGAAACTTTTTAAGCTCCTCCACTGCCTGCTTGCCTTCACTCACATCGCGCGCATTCTCGCTGTCTCGCTCCATCTCTAGACGTGAACGCGCGCTCAATCCACGCTGCAGAAGAGTTCGCTTAGCTCTCAGAATATCTAGTGAATGTTCAGTGGACTTTTGTGCATAAATAAATGCTGCAGCTCCTCCAGACCAACAGAGGTTTTCCGTGTCTTGTGAAGTGACGGGGCTCCGCAGCGAGAAACGTTATCAGCGGGGCTGAAGCAGGTGAAATATAGAGTGATATTGTGGTTTTAGCTGACGTGTGTCGCCTCACTGTTTTGAGCGATGCTCGTTCATGTCTATTTAGAGCAAGCGCGAGCCCGACGCTGACTTTCGTTGACTTCACGGCCACAGGTGTCGCTGTTAACAAGCATTTCTGAAAGTTACAGTAGTCCCTTTAATAGTAGATTTTTTAACAGGCTATAGTTTTCATGACTGATTTGTTGCTTGCTGTCCTGCAGGTAGGCCTCATTGTCATGACGATTGCTGTGTTGGGGATCATTATCGCTGTGAAACCTGGGAAATCAGAGCACACCTGATTACACTTGGAGCCACTCAGTCCCTGTCAGTCAATTAACCCCTTAACTACCCACATAAGGAAAAACAAAGACAACTGTGATCAACCCCACTTGGCTTTACCAAACAGTTAGTGAGGGAGTTGTTGCTTCCTCACAGGTATGTCAAATAAAATAAAATTAACAGGCTACAGTTTTCATGATTGATTTGTTGCTTCCTGTCCTGCAGGTAGGCCTCGCTTTCATGATGATTGCCGTGGTGGTGATCGGCACCATTTCCAGCATTGCAATCGGAGCCTCCATCCTGACAGTGCTGTCTCCTCCCCTCATGGCCATCGCTGCTCTCATGCCCTTCATAGGCTGCACCTTCGGATACATCATCTCCTGGCTCTTCAGACTCAACCAATCGTGAGTTATTTGTTATAATCTAGTTTGACGGGTAGTATTAGTCATGTCAGAGAATAAAGAGCCTTCCTTTATTTATCCGTGACTTATGAATAAGGGAGCGGAGGACCGTTTCTATGGAAACAGGCTGTCAGAACACCCAGCTGTGCTCTACCATTCTGAAACTGGCGTTTCCTTCGGAGGTCATCAGCCCTATGTTCCTGTTCTCCATCGTCTACTTGTTCTTCCAGGTGATGGAGGCGGCGCTGCTCATCGTGCTGTTCAAGTGTCACCAAAGGTTCACTCTCAGAGAAAGAAGGTGAGACTGACACCAGGTGTTTAAAGGGTTAATGTGGAGACGACAGGCCTTTTTATTTTGGACTGAAAAAGTCATTCAACCATTTCAATTAATAATTAATTAATCAAAGTTACTTATGAAGCAAAAATACAAACTATATTCTGGTTTCAGCGTCTCAAATGTGAAGATTTGTTGATTTTCTGTTTTAAATGATTGTAAATTGAATATAGTTTTGAAGAGTTGGTCTGACAAAACAAGCATTTGTCACCTTGAGAAAGCGTGATAGGCATCTTTATTTTCAGTCAGCTTGACAGTGACGTTTTTTAGACTAAATGATTAATTGCCTGATAAAAAAATACTACAAATAGGTCATTCACCTGAGTGAGTAATACACACTGGTGCAGGATGTATTCACACCATTGTATTAATGGAGGTAAACAAAAATACCAGCCACACCACATATAATATAATATAAAAATTAAAGAATAGATATATAGAATAATAAATTAAGATTGATTTGACTGATCAGAATAAACAGAAGGGTTTTCCCTACCATTGTAAGACTTGGACATTGCACATATTTGTTTGTCAAACAGAGTTACTTTTATTTATTGTTTTGGTTGTATGATTTTATTTTTTCATAAGTTTAAATACTCTAAAGTATTAGAAGTTGCATTTGCACTTGAAAGGGTTTACTTGCATCACCAGTGGCATAAAAAAAAAATGTTAAAATGACAATAATAACGTTTAGCACAATCATTTCTGGGACAATATATCGTCCAACAAAGGTATTTATCGTGAGAGGCCTAACATTGTCTGGAAACCATGAATGTCCCAACATTTGGTACCAATCCATCAAGTAGATATTGAGATATTTGTGGCACCCTGCTTAAAAAAAAAGACCGTTATATAGAAAATCTCCAAGCTTATGTAGTGCAGTAAGAGGAATAATCTCAGCA
This sequence comes from Sebastes umbrosus, assembly GCF_015220745.1. NCBI lineage: Eukaryota > Metazoa > Chordata > Actinopteri > Perciformes > Sebastidae > Sebastes > Sebastes umbrosus. The sequence goes on from NC_051286.1 coordinate 6,692,261, forward strand.
TCTTGACATCTACCACAATTTAGTTTAGTCTAGTATTTTACCAGTTACTGACATTTGTTTGACATCTGGTTCTGTTGTTAACTTAAAGCTTAAGTTCATAAAATGTAATATGTAATCTATTTGTCTGTCTGACCTACAGAGACGTACCAGTCAGCAACCACTGAAGAAAGGTTGAGCGAGACCACTGAGGGGACTGTATGATGGATTTCTGCTGACCAAAGAGCCTCCACGATTCAAGTAATTTTTAAGTATTTACAAATATCCTGAATTGACAACGTTGTAGATGTTTCATTATAAAACACTGATTAACACAATATTCATGATTTAGTTAAAATTGTTTTATTGTTGAAGTCCACCGTCTTCCAAACACCATACAAACGTCCATCATATTTTTTCACTGAAAATAAAACCCTTACGTACAAAAATGTTGCATTTTTTTTTTTTGTTGTCAAACTCTTGTCTACACGTTCATTTAAACCACAGTAACATCAGTCACAGTACCAACAAGCATTCTTGGAATTACATTATACACTTATGTAAAACAAAAGTCTGCAATGCTGTACACAAAACCCTAAACCAAAAAAAATTATAGAAAAATAAAAACGCAATGCTAGAATAAACTGCATCATTTAAGCAACATCATTTTAAAGTGTTCAAATTAAAGTGTTGACCTTATCCTCAGAGGAGAATTACATCTCCCAACAAAAAAGTTTAAGATCCAGGACATTAACGGTTACTTTACTGTACAGCTGTGAACAAAATTGTACAGTGTTCTTGATACGGTCAATGCCAATAATATGATTCAAATTTTTTTAATCAAACAAAAAGCACATGCAAGCATCCTCAGGTATAGATATCACGCACACGGCAGCTGTGGCAGCTACAGTCGGTCAAAAAATACAGGAAAAAAAGAGGCGAAGGGACTTGGAAAACATGAGCGACGAGGACAAAAACGTGTAAATCGATTAAAAATTCTCCCACCGACGAGCAAAAACAAGCAAAAAGTATCGCAAAAAAAAGTAGAGAAAGTGGTCACACGACTTATCAAAAGCATCCTAGTAGTGCCAAAAAATACAGATTCCCCCTTCAGAGTGTAGAGATTGCTAACTTTACAGACCCGATAACAGTGAAACTTGACGCCGGTTCACTTGGGTCTTTTGTGAGAAGAGACGATGGTGCAGCAGTAGAGGACCTGCAGCCTAGTTGGATGAATAAATTTGGGATGTGAGGAGTCACTGGGTGTAAACATACATATGGGTTATGAGGGAGACACAAACACACAGCATCACTGTATAACAAGTGTCTTCTGTTTAGGTTATTTAATTTAGACGCCCTATAATGATAAAATATTTGACTGAATATCGCTGTTCCTGTCTGATGAGTCAGTGTTTTGAATGTGAAAGGATATTTATGACAATCCAGAGAGGAAAAAACAAACTTTACTGGAGGAAAGCTCTCGTCTCGGCTTTCAGAAGGGGGTCATGGGAGCTCCAGATCCTGCTGAATCAGGTCGTTTACTACAGTTGATTCTCATTAAACTTAAACGCGACGGTTTAGCGCTGGCTGTCAGTAGAAGGAGAGCGAGAGCGGGAGCGTGAACGAGAGCGTGAACGGGAAACGGAGGTTCTCTCTCTCTCTCGCTCTCTCGGCGGCGGAGGGGAAGTCGGGGTGGCAGACTTGCTCGTCTTGGAGGACCGCTTAGCGGGCTCCTTCGATTTGGCGGATGGAGAGGAGGCACCGCCGGCGGGGGAGCCGCTGAGGGAGCGGGAGCGGTTGTGGGCCTTGTGGGCGGGGCTGCGGGAGCGTCTGGGGGAGCGAGATGGGGAGCGACCGCGAGAACGGGACCGTGAACGAGAGGAGCTCTCAGACCGGGAACGACTTCTCGACCTGGGAAAGAGAAAAGAGAGGGAGAAGAGCATTAGGATCAAGAAGTATTTGTACAATTAATTCATATAGTCTAAACACGTAGTAATGGCATTTTCAGCTGGGGAAAAACACTTTGGTGAACACGGGGCCTTGAGTGCTCATCTGAAAAGCGCCTTAGTGGCACAGTAATCAAAAATCAATACAGTTTTACACACTACAGATGCTTTCCAACAGCACAGTTCAGCCCAGCTCTACTAAATCTATTTAGTGTGATAAACTATGTTCTTCATACACATCTTAGCTTGTTTCTATTGGGAGTAAAAAGGAAACATGAGTGGAAAGTGGAAGCCTTCATCTGTGTGCAGCTCACCTCTTCCGGGCTGCTTCAATGAGCTTGATTTTCCTGCCATTGATTTCCTTTCCAGACAGTTTTTCCATGGCGTTTTTCAGATCGCTGCAAGAGGCAAACTCAACAACCCTGTAGACACAACACAATATTAATTACAATCTTTTCGTCATTCTCAAATTGCAAATGTAAACTTGATATGGTAGACACATGACTCGCGCCGTGTAAATGGTCTTACCCTTCGTTGAGCTTGGGGCGATGTGCGTCTGCAAAAGTCACCTCTCCAGCTTGTCTCATGAAATCTTTCAGGTCCTACACAGGTAAACATCAGTCAACTTATGGAGAGGCTCCGGACACAAGCATAGTCTGAGACATAAAAACAGGACTGATTTACCCAAAAAGAGAGATTGTTAGATTGTCTGAGAGGACTACACAGGCTACTAGAGATAAGGAGGATGAGTCCAAGAACCTCGGGAGGTTATTAAATCAGCAAGTCATTCAACAAAGTGTGTTTTATACAGAAAAATACAAATGCTTAATTAAGATATCATGTTTGCCAATTTAGATATCACCCAATTGTTACATGTGCTATAATTATTACAAAAGCTTTGAGATTCTTGGACTCATTACAACTACAGAGACATGACCACCATCTGCAGGAACTGAACTGCAGTGGCGCCACTTGGGCAGCCTTTGGCACCCAGAGCCCCATTTTCCCTGACAAGAAGGGCACAGGGCTCCATGCCGGGACCGCCCCGTCTCGGCACCCTGCCTCAGCAAAGAGAGTGAACAGGGTGGAAGAGAGGAAACTACTACCTGAGAGCGAAACCCTTTGGAGTGGGCCGCAGGCTCTCCGAGCCCACCATAACCTCGGGATAACAGCAGATTATATCCATGGGCACCTGGGAGGAATTCACACTCTCTCTCTCGCTCGCGATGTGCGGGAACACCAGTAGGGGGAAGGGAGGGGGGATATCGATCGACCGAAGCCCCTCAAATTAACGAACCATCGAACCATCGATCAATACGCCATCACCATCGACTCTCGCTCTTTCCTCTCCTTTCTCTCTGCCAACTCTCTGTTTCCTCTCTCTCAGCCACACATCAGTCGCCCCCCTGCCTTCGACAGGGGGCGTTGCGAGCGAACGAAGGGGCCGCCAGCGCCTCTAGTGTGGAGCGAGCGCTCACATGACCAGCAGGCGTCAACTAGGAGTAGGACAGACTGGCTGACACCACAGGCTCAACCCAGACAGAAGGACCCAGAAGGGGTTAACTCCACCATAAGCGAGCTCTTCCATATGACACAACAGTCAGGCTGGCAAATAAAGGGGTGAAGAATTGGTTAAAATTTGAAAAAAAGGAACAAATTAAATGTTTTGACTTTTGATTACTTAACTGCATGAGATGCAGATTTAATAGAGCGGCCATTTTTAAAGAACAATTTGGGCCTTATCACAATAAAATTAAACATTTTAGCAAGTTGAGTAAAGTACTGATCTGATTCCAGATATTCTATATTTTTTAGCAGCATGGAAATCTACAATTGTATGTGTGTATTGTTGGAGGCAGACTGTTGGAGGTGATAACATTGCAGCTTGTAGAGACTTGTTGTGTTTAAAGAAACATGTGGAAGTACTAACCTGCCAGCTAACACGAGAGGACAAGTTCTCCACGATGAGGCGGTTCTCAGTGCGCATCGGAGGAGGGTTTCGGCTGAAACAAAGAAAATGTAAAAAAGACTGAATAAATTGAACGACAACATTGTGGGGCTGAGAGACACTCAAGCACAGAGCCTGAGAGCTCTCATTAGCTATTTGTCAATAGCGAGGCTAATTCATGTCATGGATCTTTAAAATGCAGTGAGCACAGGGCTTGTGTTGCATTTTAAGTAAAATATTTACAGTCTGAATGTTATTTGTTACATCCTAATTAAACAAAGAAAAACAAGACTCTGAATTTGTGGCTAAATTGTTACACAAAGCCAGTGGTCATATCTATAATGTTAAATCCAGCGGTCAATGTCCACCAGGTCTGGCGAGGACACTAAGGGACGCCTTGCTCCACTCAACTGGCCGCTCAAGTGATGACGTAGACTGGAGACTCTCGTGGAATGCACCCGATTGGTCCCTGGTTTTCTGCTCGCCGTTTCAATCAGGAAACTTACATGTGGCCTGCTCATAAACTTTCTGTTATTCCGTCTAAACAATCCACCAAAACCTACTTCTGAAAACATTCTAAGCGAGAAATAAGCGATGCCACTGCTGCATCTTGTATCATTTTAGATCACCTAGTTTGACAGCTTGGTCTAAGATTCGTGAGCCGGATGAGCTCATTTGCATAAAATTGAAATTTTTCAAATCTATGCAAATACAGACCCTCTCCAACCCGCTGCAATACTTCCACCATGCACTGGGCAACTGCTTCTACTGCATTCCATAGGGAACGAATGGAAAGTGTTGAAACACCCTTCATCACCGGATGTGGTGGAAATGCGCCGCTAGAGAAGCACTTGCGCAAGTGAGTGGAATTGCTGACATGCCCCCTGAAAACGTTAACCAATTGTGTAACTTCATCACTCAGTCAGTCAGTGACAGACTTTTGCGTTAGTAGGGCTGGCCGTCTGTGGTCCAGCCAAAAAGAAACTTGGACATTAACTATTATAAACATGGGCTGCAATAATTAAATTATCGCCCCTTTCATCAAATAACTGTTTAAACTTGACTAAACCGAGCTGTTTACACAACGTACTTGTATGTATTCATTAACACATGTTCTGGTTGTTACCAAAACTGTGGGTGGTGTGACAACTTTACCTCCGACTATTCTGGGAGCCTCGGCCATAACGATCAGAGAAACGGCCTCCTGCACTGCCGCCTCCTCTGCCACGGCCGCCCCGCAGACGTACGCGGGCGTGCTCAATGGTCACCCTGAAATTACAGTACATGTTTTTTTTTTTATTAGATATAATATAAAAAACAGTAACCATGGAAACAGACAGAGAGCAAGCAGACAAATTCAGATTATCCACATCTTTTATTCACATCATATGAACTCCTACCTTTCATTGCACAACTCTTTGCCATCAAGCTCATAAACAGCATCTTCAGCATCTCTGGGGTCGTCAAACTCCTACGACAAACAAAACAAACAACCACACTTCTTAACATTTGTGCTTTTACCACCTTTTATGCATCATTCTTAAAATGTGTGAGGAGAACAGCACAAACTATTTTAAATATAACTTATCTATTTATGCTAAAATGAGTGGAGCTGGACAAAGACAAATAAAAGATTATGTTGCCGTTAAGAGAAATAGCCTATTAATTATCACATACACAGATGCTGCTAATGACACCAACGATGGCTCTGTTCTAGTCAAGGCATCATTAAGTTAATTATTCATCACCTGTGCTTTTCTTGCTGTAACAAGTCAAAATGTCTTCCATGAAAAAGACCTATTGTATTGCAACAGTTTGGGTCCATGTGTATACTTCCTGGCACCTTATATCACTCACATGCAACAGGAAATAAACTGGGACACATTTGGAATATTTACATGGTATATATTTGACCGTTGAAGCTGTTTCCATGTAAGTTACGTGACGTGACTCACCACAAAGCCAAAGCCCCACTTGAGGTCTCTTAACTGACAAATTAGACCACACACCCCCATTTGATAAAATTTTGTCCCGGGGTCCTCCAACGGATAGGATTTTTTTACTTTTAGATGTTTTATTACATAAAGTGTATGAAACCCATGACCAAAATAGTCATACTTTTTTGTCCTTGTGGTACTTATGGATGGAATTATTATCAACATGTGGGTGTGTCCAGATATGGAGCAAAATGACGGTGGTAAATTAAAAATAACATATCTATTTATTTATTTATTAATTGTCACATACACCGTTTTAACAGAATAGGCCTTTCTCACAGCAGACATTTTGACTTGGCATAGTAGGAAAATCACAGGTGTTACTAATGAAACGATGGCTCTGTCATAGACAAGGCATCATTAAGTTAATTATTCATCACCTGTGCTTTTCTTGCTGTAACAAGTCAAAATATCTTCCATGAAAAGGCCTATTGTTGGGTCCATGTCTACTTCTTGGCATCTTCTATCACTCACATGCAACAGGAAATAAACTGGGAACACATTTGGATTATTTACATGGTCTATTTTTGGTTGTTTGAAGCTGTTTCAATATCAGTAAGGTGACTCACCACAAAGCCAAACCCCCTCTTGAGGTCGATATCTCGGATGCGGCCGTATCCCTTGAAGAACCTCTCCACATCCTTCTCTCTGGCCGACGGGCTCAGACGGCCGATGAAGATACGACATCCACTCATTGTTGCTGCTGCACGTTAGTGAAGGTTATCTGCAAAACAGGCGCACATTACTCTCACATATACAGCTAACAGAAGATGATAAACAACAGTAACGTGTTCGCAAATGCAGCAAATTAACGTTACTCCACCTGTGGTCATTTTTTTGTTAGCATGCTGGCTAGTCAGACAACTGTGTGGCCTAGCACAAGGCCTATTGGAGGAGGATAGCACACGCGTCATATCTCCGGAGGGGGTATTGCACATGCGCAGTAAAAATCTTGCATGCATGTGAATTGTGGATAGATGTCAATACTTTTTATACTTGTTAACATTTTTCTCAGATTTTGCACTGTACTATAGTGTAATATTATATTTGGTTGCTATGGTTACGGTGACAAAGCCAGTAATGCATTTTTTCTTATGAATTTAATTTTAATTCTCGTGAAGTTCCACATTCACAAGTGTAAATTTACCCAGAAATTGTTTATATATATATTTATTATAATATATATATTATAATATATATATATATGTATATTAAAAATATTTATAAAAGAAATGGAATATATCTTTCAACAATGTCTTCCTCACAATACAAAAAAGCAATGAAAACAATGAATGTATGCAATATCTTTACAGTTTTTAAGTGAAATTATTGTCATACTCACGTTGTCTTTTTTTATTATTATTATTTATTTAGTTATTTTGTATTTATTGTGTTTTTTTATTTTTATTTTATGGTGGTTTTGTTTAATTTCTGTTGTCCTTTTATTGTTTGTCACAGGTCTTTGTTTATGTTTTCGCCATGCTTCTTTTGTATGTAAATGTTTTTAATGTTTTCTGATGTTAATATGTATACTGTCATTTTGAAATAAAAACTAATTAAAAAAAAAGTTATGTGGATATACTATAGAAATATTATTTGGTTGCTATGATTACAGTGACTAAAGACAGTAATGCATTTTTTCTTATTAATTTAATTTTAATTCTCGAATTTCTTTGTATTAATGAAAGAAATGGAATTATTTATTTATTTAGTTAGTTATTGTGTTTTTATTTTATTTTATGGTGGTTTTGTTTAATTTCTGTTGTCTTTTTTTTTATGGTGGTTTTGTTTAATTTCTATTTATGTTTGGCACAGCTCTTTGTTTATTTTTAGCTATGCTTCTTTTGTATGTAAATGTTTTTAATGTTTTCTGCTGTTACTATGTGTACTGTAATTTTGAAATAATAATAAAAAATAAAAAACATTTATTCTGGTCCTGTAAATTTACAGGTGAATTGTGGAAAGATGTCAATAATTTTATACTTGTTAACATTTTTTGCACTGTACTATAGAAATATTATGTGGTTGCTATGATTACAGTGACTAAAGACAGTAATGCATTTTTCCTTATTAATTTAATTTTAATTCTCGTGAAGTTCCACATTCACAAGTGTAAATTTACCCAAAAAAACGAATTTCTTTGTATTAATGAAAGAAATGGAATTATTTATTTATTTATTTTGTTAGTTGTGTTTTTATTTTATTTTATGGGGGTTTTGTTTAATTTCTGTTGTCCTTTTATGTTTGTCACAGCTCTTTGTTTATGTTTTGGCTATACTTCTCTTGTATTTAAATATTTTTAATGTTTTCTGCTGTTAATATGTATACTGTCATTTTGAAATAAAAACTAATTAAAAAAAAAAGTTATGTAGATATACTATAGAAATATTATATTTGGTTGCTATAATTACAGTGACTAAAGACAGTAATGCATTTTTTCTTATTAATTTAATTTTCGAATTTCTTTGTATTAATGAAAGAAATGGAATTATTTATTTATTTATTTTGTTAGTTGTGTTTTTATTTTATTTTACGGTGGATTTGTTTCATTTGTTGTCCTTTTATTGTTTGGCACAGCTCTTTGTTTATGTTTTGGCTATACTTCTCTTGTAGTTAGATGTGTTTAATGTGTTCTGCTGTTACTATGGATACAGCTTGAGTTCCACTGCGCGTGAAGACTCGTGTCCCAGCCTCCTTCTATAGGCCTTGCGTTAGCCTAGCCTAGCCTAGCTTAGCTTAGCTCAGTCTACCTAGCGACCGAATTTAATCGTTGAGCCGTTTCCCGCTAATTTAAGCGACCGTTACTAACACACGATAGATAACAGTTTGTTGTTATGAAACCGAGAGCTGCGTTGTGATGTTATAATGCTGTTTAATAGGTTGTAAACGTACCTTTAAGGTAATGCTGGTGGAGTTTCCTTGCAGAATGTCGACGGTGACCGCAGAAATCAAACAAAATGGAGGCTGTAATGTTTTAGGGAGGAGGCAAAGCGCGGGAAGCTCCTCCTTCTTCTCCTCCTCCTTCTTCTTCTTCTCTGAGGTTAAAACGGTAGACTGCAGTCGTGGTGCTTACCGCCATCTAGTGGAGGTGGTTAACTCCTGCAGTGCCAGAGACCTGAAGGGACCTCTAACTCTCAACTTTATTTATTTATTTACTTTTATTTCAAAATGACAGTATCCATAGTAACAGCAGAAAACATTAAAAGCATTTACATACAAAAGAAGCATAGCAGAAAACATAAACAAAGAGTTATGCCAAACATAAAAGGAAAACAGAAATGAAACAAAACCAACATAAAATTAAAGAAAAACAACAATAACAAACAAAAAATAAATAAATAAATAATTTCATTTCTTTCATAAATACAAAGAAATTCGTTTTTTTTGTGGTAAATTTACACTTGTGAATGTGGAACTTCACGAGAATTAAAATTAAATTAATAAGAAAAAATGCATTACTGTCTTTAGTCACTGTAATCATAGCAACCAAATAATATTTCTATAGTACAGTGCAAAAAATCAACAAGTATAAAATTGACATCTTTCCACAATTCACATGTAAATTTACAGGACCAGAATAAATGTTTTTTTATTTTTTTATTATTATTACAAAATTACAGTATCCATAGTAACAGCAGAAAATATTAAAAACATTTACATACAGAAGAAGCATAGCGAAAACATAAACAAAGAGCTGTGCCAAACATAAAAGGACAACTGAAATTAAATAACATAAACATCATAACAACATAATATAAAAAAAAATAAAAAACACAATAACAGAAAATAAATAAATAAATTATAATGAAAAAAGACCAGGCTAGAGTATGACAATAATTTCACTTAAAAACTTTAAAGATATTGCATACATTCATTGTTTTAATTGCTTTTTTGTTTTGTGAGGAAGAAATTGTTGACAGATATAATTCCATTTCTTTCATAAATACAAAGAAATTAAAAAATCTAACTCCCCTTCATTTACAGAAGAATTAAATGTTCAGATGTAGGCAATATGTGTAAATAATGACATAATAATTTAACCAGTAAAAATAATGGTCCAAAATGATGTAAAATAGTTTTATGTCAAAAACCTTCACATTTTCTTGGGGTAGGACCCCCTTTTATTCACTGTAGAATATATAATATAGTAATATAATATAATATAATATAACAATATAATAATAAATAGCCCAAGTATAATAATATAGCAATGAAATCACAACTGATTGTGACTGACACGGTATAATATGCTTAAAAATAATAATGAATAAATAAGAATAAGTCACAATAGATTGCTGATACCGGCCGATAAACACGCCAACATGTGAATAAGAGAGTACTGGCACTAACACTTAGACCCTCTACAGATACACCAATTGGTTTGCTGATATAGACATTTATTTATTTATTATTCATTTTATTTATTTATTACTTTTATATATATATATATATATATATATATAACTTTTTTCTATTGGTAGGGCAATACACTCTTCTGGGAACTGTACATTTTTATTATATGACAGATTGTTTATTGCAATTGTATAATTATAATAATAATAATAATATAATATAATTGTATGATCTCTCATGTGGAGAGTTGTGTTTTTCAAGTTACAGTTGTTAAAAGCACAATGAAAACAATGTTGAAAAAAGAGAGAGCGAGTACTGGCACTTAATCTTTTCCACTTCAAGCACTGATTTTTTTCAAATAACTTCCAATAACAAAAAGCAATTGTGTTATTATCACCACAATAATCAAAGACACAGGAATTATTGTCCAATATTAAAATGAGGCCTTCCCTTACATGTCAGACTATTTTTTTAAATGTATTTATTCTTATAAATAATAATAATCTGTTATAGTTTTCCAATATAGTATTTCTTATTGTTTGGACATAAATCAAATTGTTAATAAAGTCTATATTTTATTTTATTTTATTACAAAAAAAAACACTCCCAAAGTCTGTCTTCATTTCCTCCATCGTGTCCTTTCTCTCTAATATATATTTCCTGCAACTAAAAAGCACATTTTGTGCAGTTTCTAGGTACCTGAGTGAAGGTGACACTGCAGAACACGGAAAAGGCCGAAGTGCGGCGGTAGGGTTTCCGAACATGACGTCACGAATGCCGAATGCTAGATTCTATTAGTGTCATTTCACACTCTGACCACCAGGTGTCACTCAGACACAATATTACTGCATAGAGACACAGCATGGATCACATACTGTACAGTAGCTATAGCTGAAGAGGACTCAGCGACAGAAACACAGTATAACAGCAGGACAAATAATAATAATAATAAACAAGTTCAGCTAGAAATAACCATTTTCTTTCATAATTGCATGCATACCAAATTGGTTTTAAGAAGTCATTTAAAAGCTAGTATGGCTTTAAAGCTCCTGAGGCAGCTCATTCTGCAGTCTAATCAAACACAGCAGCAGCATAATCCAGGAAGCAGTTATAAAATAATAATAAACTATGACTACCTTTGACCGAGAACAGCTTCCCTTTAGACCGGTAAATGATTGATGCTGAATTGATGGAGCAGATGTAGTAGCACGCTCTGCTGAGGTTTTATAGCTGGTAAGAGTATCATGAGGTACTGTAATGTGACTAATGTACTACCATATACCTGAGGCACACTAGGAATAACTCCAGAGACATTACATTGATTACTGGGTGCACAGTGCCAGGAAAGTAGGCTAGTGCTTTCATTCAAGATGATGGTGAACAGAAGCAGGATTTCTATGAGTAAAGGTTCAAATCTTCCAGGATCGAATCCAAAGGAAATAATGCTCGATAGGTGCTGGAAATGTTGACATTTGACCTAACTTTTAGTGTGCAAATGTGTACTTTATCAGGGCCGGATTAAAGCCCTTTTAGGTGCCAACATTTGGGGTCCCCACAATGGTTTTAAGACAAAAATTAAGATTTTCATAAATACTTGTATTTATTATATCATAAATAAACAATTGGTCCCTGATATTGTTGGCTTAAGTATGGAGGACCACAAGAGTCATGGAAATAGTGATACAGCATTTAATTGATTAAATTGTACAATAAAAATAGGCATTAACAAATTTGTTTACAAATGTATTTATTAATCTATGAATAAATGGACTAAATTACAAAGTAATTCATTATTTAACATTTTAATGGGCAATACAAATAAGAATTATAAAAAGAATTTACAAATGAAATATGAATCCATCCATGGATTAGCTAATACATTTAGTAAAAGCAGCAGGGAAATGCTGATGCAAATGGGAAAAGAAGTTGCCCTTTTAAATAACTGATTAAAACCTGTATTCTTAATTCAGTTTGTGAATCCAGTTGTTTATTTTGCCTTTTTAACTGCATTTTCAAGTAGAATTTTGAGTTCTATTATTTATTTATAAATTCATTAATGTATTTTTAAATTATGTGCTTATTGATTGTTTTATGGTGTTTTTGTAAATCTCTTTTTAATTTGAACTATTTATTGATGGATTTAATTTGTAAATTCATTTTATGCTTCTTTTTATTGCCCATTAAAATGTCAAATAATGAAATACTTTGTAATTTAGTCCATTTATTCGTAGATTAATAAATACATTTGTAAACAAATGTATTAATTCCCATTTTTATTGTACAATTAATAATAAATCAATGAAATGCTTTATTAATATTTCCGTGACTCTTGTGGTCCTCCATACTTTAAAGTGTCCGCCTATATGACCTATGCCTTAAGCGGCCCTGTACTTTATGTCAGTTAGATCAACATTTTCCAAGAATAACACAGAGTCTGATTTGGGTTTAAATAATGACACATCATCTTCCACATTCAAAAGAAAGCTTTAATTAGAAAGTTATATACACACTGTAAAATTAAATTAAACTTTATACAAATATTAAATTACTATCTTCACACCCACTGCCATGTACAGAGGAAAAACCAAAGCTGAAAGCATTTGAAACTAAGAATCAAGATGTGTACTTTTTTAACCTGTTATTTTCAGGGACGCAACACCGTACAACAGTGCTTCTGAACGCAACGTTTTTTCTTCTTTTCAATCCCATAATATTTTAGCAAAGGAGAAGCAAAGGAATCGTGAAATATAGGTGCTTATAGGTTCATCATCATCATCATCATCATCATCATCATCATCACAGTAGCTGTTACAGCTAGGGGAGGACAGAGAAGAACGGACATTCCTTTTGTCCACAACAAAAGTAAACTCATTGATAAATACACAAAGACAGTTTTATGCATAGAATAGAAAAGAACAGAGTAAGGCCATTGGGAGAACAGAATACGTTGCAGTATTGTAAAGCAACCAACGCGGAGGCTTAAGATTATACAAAATAAAAAGAAAATGTACAAGTCTAAGGCAACATTCTGTTTGCATTAATAATGTAGCCGTTGACAGACAGACAGCCACGGATGCCAAATAAAATAGAAATTCAGACGTTTTTTGTTTTTTTTAAGCTTGAAAAGTAATTCTCAGGATCCTTTCGGGAGTCATGCCGTTTCCAGGGTAACCAGCTCAACCACCAAAGCTTTTCAACTGGCGACAGAGGATGATTTCTAACAAAATAATTCTCTCTTAAATTTTGGCATTAGGAGGGGTGAGTGAGTGGATGTAAAACTTTCACTGCAACCAGTTGCAGTTGTGTCCATAATGCACAAGAGTGGGGGGAGAGTCTTGGGTTCAGCGTGAAGGTGGGCGAGACAGCCAGTTCCTCTGAGGGGATTTGTGTGTTTCCAGCCATTCAGCAGAAAATGATAAATATTCTAGCTGGAGAGCAGATGAATAATACACACATTGTGTAGTGGACTCGTTGCCTGAAGTGACGCTGGTTTGTTCATGTGACTTATTCAACGCTGGGAGGGATATTTTTCCTACGGTGAAAGACGGGGGACATTGTGAAGCCAGTGTCTGATCTGAAGAGAGGCAAATCAGAGGCCTGTACTACCAAGCAGGATTCGTGGTTAGCAATGTAACTTCAGGGTTCATTAACCCTGGGTTTTCAGTCTATATTACACAAATATGAAGGAGTTTAAGTCATTATCCAGGCTAAAAGCAACACTGACAAACGCAGGAAGGACAATTTACTGTATGCTGTGGGTGTTGACCCCTTTGAATTATGTTTTTATATTTATTTTTTTACTTGCTCTCAAGTCCATTTCACACCGCCGGAGTCAGGGACACAGCTGAGAGAAGGCTGAAATTGTCAACAGTGTTATTTATAGGCTTTTATTACACGGCTGTGTTGAATACTCAATTCTGATTGGTCAATCACAGCATTCTACGGTCTGTTATTTCTTTATAGCAGACCGTTGCTATGGGCGAAGTTCTGATGTCGGACTCTGGCGGACCGTTTTTGTGTCAAATGATTGATTTCTCAAGTAAGTAGCCGTGTATTAAGCGGGATAATGTACAGTGAGCGGGTCATTGTTGTGAAATAATCGCTTCAGGGCGATGCAAGACTGCTTCGCTGTACATTATCCCTTACTTACATAATTCTAGGCTACATCTATCTCTCAATCTACACATATCTATCAATTGACGCATTCACACATTGGCATTTTTTTCTTTTGCCAGCTGTCCTTCCTGCATTTGGCAGATTCAACTGTGTTACTTTTAGTCTGGATTATGTGTTTAACTTGTTCATATTTGTCTAATATTATAGTTTGCTCTTGGTTTGTAAGATATGCCGCTCTGCTGATAGTAGACTTGTCCATGTTTGTGATTGGTCATACGCAGCAAACCCCGCCCCTTTCATAGCCAGATTGAGAAATCCTGGGTTGATAACCGCCGTTGTAGGACCGCTTAGCAGGATCTTGTTTGTTAGGGTTAGTTAAGCCAGATAACGAGAAGATACCCTGGGTATGTTGAACTCGCTTCGTAGTACAGGCCTCAGGAAATGGCTAGGCATACCATAAGAAGTACATGTCCTCTCCTGTTTAGCTGACACACACACACACACACTCAGATTCAGCAACTCAAAGCCACACACCAATAAATACAGTGGGGAAGAAAACACAACCTTAAAGTTTAGTCATGTGCCCAAATCACCTCTCCTCAAGCTTCCAGACTAAATGTGACATCATGTCTCCCTCTCCTTATACAAGTAAGACGTACAGCGCCGTCCTGAAACCAAAACACCAATCAATCCCACCCATGCGACAGAAGGAGCACCTTCCAGATACCGGGTGCAGCTGGCAACAGAAGAGAAAGGGGTCTTTTTATAGTGATGTTGATATGGTGCTTCGTAAAATGCTGCACCCTGCTTTTAGCTCTTGTGAAGTGGTTCTCAATCCCACTAATCCATATGCTAGACGCCACCCGGATACGCAGAAAGCTAGAGAGAGAGAGAGGAGGCTTCATGCTTCATTCAGAGTGCCACCGTGCTGTGACAGCAATAACTAAAAACAACATGCAGCATTCACAAAGCGGGCCGCGAAAAAAAAACCCAGCCGTCACTCACAACTTTTCAAGTACAGCGGGAAGACGATTCTGAGCGCCACGGCGTCAGGAGCGAACATCACAAGTTTTTTTAGTTTTTTTTTTTTTATCCGCAGTAATCCCAGACAGAGCCGACGTGTCTCGATTGCTATAGCCTTCTCCGATGAAGCCTCTGAGAGCAATGTTTATATAGAGGAAGGAGGAGGTATGGTGAAACACAGCCTACAGTACACAACCTTGACTCGGTATGTATGTTCTACATATACATAGGATCTACAGGATTTATGTTGAGCTGGCACCACTTTGTTTGTCCGGCTTGTCTTTAGTTTGATCCAGCAGCTGGGTCCAGTGGTGCTCCGTCGTTGGCTTTTGCTCTGCATGGGTAGCAATGGCAGAAGAGGTTGCATTGGGGAAGGACGGGGACACAGTTCTAGTCTTTTCTCTGCTGAGGGGAGTCGAAGGGGGAAGTACAGCCACAGTCAGTTCTGGTCAGCAGTGACAGATAGGGAAATAAGGGCTCTGCTGCTGACGCTGATAGCGGGCTGGGAGGCTTCATGCTTCCTTCAGCAGGGGGATATCTGCAGGGGAACAGAGCAGACGTGTTAGAATAGAGACGTGTCTCAAAAGTCAGCTGTTTACCAGTCCATTACATCACCAAAACATTTCAGTTTTACTTGATTTCATGCATGCTTACATCATTGTTTCGTCTACTATACACATTCTCTGATTGAGGTCTTAACCAATAAAACAACAGGCAATATTTAACAGACTCCTAATTGGCTATTTGTAACGTTATTCTCCACAAAGAACAGTAGTCTAATAGGGCTGCTAACTGTTTCCTCTTACCATCAGAGAAGTCATCCGTAGAGGTGACAGAAAGCAGACTGTGCTGATCGCTACTCTCAGAGTCTCTACGGAGAGGTAGGGGGCCTGCGCATGCACCCCCAGGGTGATCTCTAGCCCATGATGATGAAGAGGAAGAGGAGGAAGAGGGGGCCTGATGAACCAGTACCGTCTCTGCGTGACGGCGGGAGGAGAAGGACGACGATGAGGAGGACGTGGATGGGAGACAGAAGTCTAAGTCTCTGTGGTGGCGGGCTCTGCTGGGGCCTTGGCCTCCCATGGCTCCCTGAGGAAGACCCTCGGAGAGCACGATCGGGACCCGGGACTCCGGAGGAGCCGGAGGAGGAGTCGGAGAAGGGGAAGGAGGAGGACCAGAAGCGCTGCAGGGTCCGCCGCTTCCGTATACGGCCTCTTCGTAGGAGGGCAGAGTCACCTGGACGCCCTCGACCATGATGGAGCTGGACTGGCCTGAGACTCCCTGCTCCCTCCTGGTGGACAGAGAGAGACAAGGTAGATCAGACAGGTTGATAGGCGTGATGCTGTCAGGTGTGTTGCGTGCCGCAGCAGAGAGGAGGTGATTAGCGATGACTGTACAATCTCCTTATAGCAGGCTGCACTAAGCTCTCAGGTCTACAACACAATCAACAGGAGTGCCAATGAGCATTAGATCAAATAACCGTGGTCTTTTTTTATCACCGTGGCGTTTAGCGACTGTGACGGGATTAACTCCTTTATCCTACATTTACTTTCATTTCTCAAGTACTTAAGAAATGCCACCTTGATAAAATAGTTGTTAGGTCTTGTGCATCATAACTTGTTTTTCTAACTAGTTTCAACCAGAACTGAATAATAGGTGTGTCCACAGAAAGAATCTGCTGTGTCACTTTGTGACATATTGGGAGGTGGTTTTACAGCACCAGATATAAAAAAAGGGCTGTGTTCTCCCACAGCAAACAGAAATAAAAGCTCCCAAGAGTTTCTGGCAACAACAGGTTTTGTAAGAAATCCTTGTCAACATGTTTGTTCAGGGGAAGCCAAGGAGAAAACAAAAGGCACACGAAGAGACACCGAGGTTGAAGGCTCTGGGTCAAGTGGGGCATTCTAATGTGGTGTCAAATATATGACGATATTTTAATGAGCTATTTTATTTATGTGGAACAACTTCACAATGGAGTCTATTATGTCAAACAACAGAAGAATTCAGAGGATCAGAGATGTTTTGTAGGCACCATTTTTGTCGTCCGTCTCACCGTCTCACAAAAATATTCTAAATATATTGTACACTTAAACTGATATTGATTTTTTTAGGTGGGCCTTTCTTTTAAGTGGGTAAAATATGTTTTGCTACCGGCCCCGTCCACAGCAGTACATTGCTTCCGTGTCTGTTTCTCCAAACTGGGGGCATGCCGACCGCCATCTACTGTAGGTAATACACCAACTATGGATAAGTACCTCATACAACCCCACTTCAAAACACCCGAATTATCTCTTTAACTTATATATTAGGAGTGAGAATACAGTAATGCGTGTGTGTATCTTACCTGCTGTGATGGAAGGACTTGAGTTTTGGCTGTACGAGAACAAACAGCACCACTAACAGCAGGATGAGTGCCACAGAACTCGCTGTGGACGCCACAATAGACAGAGCGGGTATACCTAGCGGAGAGCTCGGCTCTTTGTCTCCTTGACGGGCACAAGAAGAGACAGACGGGAAGTGAAAATGTGGTTCACAGATTTTCATTTACATTTCCTGCATGAAGCTGTGTGTGTGTGATATCAAACATAAAGTTAGCTGAGGCGACAGACCTTGTGTGAGTCGGCAGCTAACTTGCATGGGGCCGTCCCACTCGCCGTTCTGGCAGGTGAGGAACTTGTAGTCCCCCTTCAGAGCGTAGCCCTCGTCGCAGAAGTACTCGATGACGGTCTTCTGGGTGAGGCGGTGGCAGGGAGACGGGTGACAGCGGTAGCCGCCGTTCTCTGGCTCAGTGGGGGGCGAACACACTGCGAGGAGAGGCAGAGAGGTGATAGAGGTTTTAACAATCGCGGCTGTTGTTGTGTATCGAACGTTATTTCTACCTGTGGTCAGGTTTGATTCCTGTGGTTTAAACGCTCGTATTGAGTGAAATTTCCCAGCGTTCCCTGCTGGCTCTCAAGGACAGTCCTCACTATTGGTGTTATGATTCTGTGTGATATTGAACTGATGCGATATTTCAGTTCTCATGCAGTCATGTGTGTTAAGTGCACATGCTCAACCTCAGCTGGCTTTTCAGGAAGTGAGAAAAAATTCTAAAGTTCATCAATCCATGAACTTAACCATGAAAATGAATCATTCCAGTTATAATACGGCTTATCTATAGACAGACAAATTAGGCCTGCATGTGAGCATGAATGACAGACCATACACTACTTTATATTGTACGCTAAATTATGTTCTTGTGTGTTTGTCTCATGTATGTATTTTTGCTCACCGGAGCTTCTGATGCAGCGCGGCGGTTGATGGGACCAGGCTCCAGAGCTGGTACAAATGATGGTGGTGGTCCCATCTGCAGTGTAACCGGGCTCACAGCCATAAGTCAGCAGGGTGCCCGGGGGAAAGGAGCCCCGGTTAGCTTCGGTCTGGTTCAGCAGGTCTCCGTGCTGCACGCCGGGTGGCCGCGCACAACCTAAAAGGACACAGAAACAAGAGAAGAGAATCAGAATGAGTCGTCTGCTTGAAGGCGTAAAGTGATAGAAGCGTTTTAGGTTCAGATATGGAGCTTCTTCCTCTGGCTCTAGGCTGGACTTATGAACATTTACTCCTTATGTGAGGAACTACCAGCTTCAGGCCAGAAGCCAAACTGAGATCCTGAACCACATTTTAATAATGTAAGGTAACAAGGTAATTATAAAAGTGTGTAAGTAAACTTGGTCGAGTTAGAAACCGCCTTTAGACAGGATATGGAACATCTTAATTTTCAATTTATGCAGGGATTTAAATGTATTACAGGCCTGCTGGGGGAACAGTTTTTTTTAAATCATGCTTTTTATTGTTTCCTTAAGACTACAACAACCTAAACCACAACAAATAAAATAATATGTACATATAATAACAGATAGTAACTGTAAATTGAAAAAAAACAAAGTATACAAAAATAAAAGGAGAAAAAAGTCTATAATAATAATAATAATAATAATAAATAAATAAATACATAAATATAAATATAAAACAAAAATATAAATATAAAATTCAATTAAAAAATATAATAAATAAAAAAATATAATAAATTTAAATGTTTAATGTCTGAATAATAATAAAAATAAATAAATAAATGACTAAATAAATAAATTCACACACCAGATTCCCAAGGCCTGCCATGGAGACGATTTGTCTCACATGTGATCTGGTTCTTTGACAAATAATGTACCAATATTATGTCAAATAAACAGAGTACTTATGAGCACTAATGCTGCTCATGTTATGGCTGTCTCCATCACAGTCTAATAGAGAAGAGCCCGTTGTGCTGTTCTATCATTACGCTGACATAAACTGTCTGCCGGGCTCCTCTGCAGGCAGCTGCCACTGGGTCAAACAACTCCTCACAGGGAAACTCTGTCAAGTTGACAGGTCGAGCTGATAATTAAAACTCGGAGGTATTGTTACTTGAAACTAGGCTGCATTTTACACAGGCGAGGGAGAAGCACTGTATCAACATGACAAGCTGGGTGGGGACAGCCGTGCTGCGCAGTACAGTGCGGAGGATACCTGAAGAGCCCCACAGTGGATTAAAACGTCACGAGAAGCTCCATATAGATCTAATTTCTCTCCATTATCTGGTGCTCATTAAACTGTCTCCATCCCAGGCCAGCGTCGGGTCGACGTGTCCGGCGGTGAGACAGCGGGGCTCATTTGCTCGGCTCTAATGACAGACTCGAAGCTCTAAGCCGGCCAATAACGACGGGATGAGGCAGAAGACCTAAAGTTAATTGCGCTTTGATCCACCTTCCCACGCTGCAGCTATGATGTTGCAGTGTGTCACGCCAGCTTCTTGTGTCTGAGTTTTATCGCAGTATCTGAATGTGTGCTGCACTCCCACAACTCCACACACACACACACACACATTCGGAGCTGCAATCTGGCGAGAGCAGAGCGTCTAAATCCAGCAGGTCTGACATAACATTGCAACACCTGTGTAAACTGAGACACGACAGCAGGAGGCCGGCTTTACTGTCAGTATTACTGATCTTAGAGAATGGCCGACAGACATACCAGTTTTATTACGACTGATCTGGATCATCAGGAAGTGGTTCTGCGTGACTTTGGGCTTCAGTGGAAATGTTTCAAATACAAACCCTCAACACTTAAT
This sequence comes from Sebastes umbrosus, assembly GCF_015220745.1. NCBI lineage: Eukaryota > Metazoa > Chordata > Actinopteri > Perciformes > Sebastidae > Sebastes > Sebastes umbrosus. Next base: position 6,712,766 of record NC_051286.1, read on the forward strand.
ACCCATCTGGGTCATTATACATAATGCGAAAGACTTTCAGTGGACATCTTATCTGTTTGATTTATTAAACGGAATTATACAACGCTCAGTGATTTTTCTCAGTAACAAGGCCCAGACATAAGTGCATTAAAAACACCCCCACAATAAAAGAACATTAATAATGCCATCAACGCTAATGACCATACGGCTCATTATTTAATCCTTGGTCTGAGTATTTATAAAATCATATTAGCCACGGTCTATTGCGAGGCCTTATCGCTTGCGTGACACAAACAAATGTCGCAAACAGCCACTTTGTCTCGCCTCCGTGTGTGTTTAGAGATGGAAAAGAGGGACTATTTCCACAGCGCTGCCTCTAACATCCTCTAATCTCCGGGAAGAAGCGTCGCTCTAAGCTGGCAGCACAAGATTAAAAGCAAACACTCGAATGTGCGAGCGCCTACTCACCCACACACACACACAAAATCACACACATTTAACACCCACAAACAAAGACACTCCCAGGACTGTGTGATACCAAAAGGGTGTGTTATTGGATTCAGCTGGGGACAGATTTAGTGTGTGCTCAAGCACTGCTTTAATACAGGTATACTATAAAACTATATACAACTACTACTGATGGCCTACTCACCAAGTCTATCATCCTCTATCACAAGATACGTTGTTATAGGACTACAACTAGGGATGTGAGAGGATATGATAAACTTTAATACCACAGTATGTGATATACCTTGAAACCGTTACAACCCTAAGTACAACTCATTATTAGGGCTGTCCTCGACCAAAGAAATTCTTAGTCGACTAACATTCATACAATTTTGTCGACTAATCGATTAGTTGATTTAATCGACAGATCTGTAAAACTGAGTTTCTCCACAAAGAATCACACAAAAAGCACCTCTTTAAATCTTGTTTTTACCAGAGATGAGCTCATACATTTCTTGGAAATAATTCATTCAACATGAAAAACAACTAGTCGACTAAAGAAATCTTAGTCGACCAAGACCAAAACAGCCGATTAGTCGATTAATCGACTAAGATTAATGTTTTGAAAACAAATTTAATGCAACTATTTACAGCCCTGTAAAGCACAGAATTATAATTCAGTGGTTTAGCTGAGATTATGTAGAGAGCCACATGTGCAGATCAACTGTATTGCCATTAATACAGCCATGACAAAGAGTCTGTTTTAATGTCTCAAACACAAACGGATTTTCATTGTTTAATATTATACAACACTACACGCGGTTTGCGTGTTAATCCTTCTCACTCAAACACATCCACGCTCTTTCACTCACATGCAGAAACACTATCTCAGCGCACACCCACATGTCAGGATGCCATGTGACACCGTGACCCGAGCAGTTGTTCGCGGAGTTGCTTCGGGGCGACCAAAGGCTCTCTGAGGAGGAGCTGGTGTTAATGGAGGTGGTAAAGGTGATGAATGGATGACCCCGGGATGGGAGGCAGCAGGGGACAAAAAGGCCTGAGGGGGCAGTTTAGGACAATAGCCCGGAGCCGACGGCCTCTGTTATGATCTTTTGTGGTGCGCGGGAGGCAGTCAATGCAACTGCAGAAGACAGATGAGTGTTAACGGCATTCATTATCTCACTTTGAATAGCTTTCTTATCTGCAGGATTGTCTCAGAAATAAAAGGCATGCAAAGTACTTTTATTCATTATCATATAAAAAGGTGTACAGTAGTATTTTTAACTACCGTGCATGTATTTAAAACATGGGGCCTTTTAAACAAAGGATTCTAGAGAAAAGTTCCTCATCAAATACAGACTGGGAAAATCTAGTTTTTCTCGTAGCTTTATGCAAATCCACTGTTGTTTGTATGGTTGTTAAATCTACAAGGAACGTCGCCGCATTAGTGCTAAGAAACGGTTACAGTGTGAGGCTTAACCCACTCGAGGGTTAATTCTTACAGAGAGATCAGGAGGTCACAGAGGTCACTGAAGTGAGGTCGGTCTAAATGAACCATGAAGCCAGTAAAATGTCTATTTTAAATCTGGTGGTGACAAACCAGGCTCTCCCTCTCATACCAGGGAAACCTTGTGCTGCCTGTACAAACCAGCCTGAGGTTTCCAAAATCAGATTAATTTGCATTCATCGCACTTACACAAGAACTAGTGGTTAGATGGCATTAAGAAATTCCGCTACAAGCCATTACCTGCCGTGAAACACACAGCCAGGTCCTTTATTACAGTATGAGGAAGAGCACAAAGTACCAGTATGAATTTGACCAAGTTTTACCAGTTCCTCCCATATTGGACAAAGCAACTTGAAGTATTCAGACTTTCTGTATCTTTAACTTTACTGGTTTTAAACCAATATAACAAAGTTGCCAGTAAAGTGCTCCAGGGTGACGTGTTTTAGTAGGCCAACCAGGAAGTTAGAAGTTGCCCTCGTTCCCTCGACAGAAAGCAAATGGGTTTTTTCCATTGGGTTTTGGATTATTGCAGAAAATAAGCTCTGTGGCAAACACACGTTTATGATACTAACATGTTTTGTTCAGCAAGATGATCTCCACAAATGAAGACCACTTTTATGATTTTTGAAGTGTGAATGTAATTGTCAGAAGTAATGACTTCACGTCACCACCACTAAGCTAAAGGCGGACGAGTCGGCATGATGACGTTTAGTTGTCTCATTTAGCCACTTGTTAGCAGCCGCCTTTTTGTGCATCTCTAGGTTATGTTACCATACTGGTCCTAGAGTCAGGTCAATTAGTCAATTACTCAATGCTTCGATCGGGAGAAAAGTAATCGCCAACTAATTTAATAATCAATTATTCGTTTCAGTCAATTTCCAAGCAAACATTTTCTGATTCCAGCGTCTCAAATGAGCGAATATACGGCTTTTTCTTCGTCACATGTGTTAGTAAACTTACTATCTTTGGGTTTTGCACTGTTGGTTGGACAAAACATGTAATTTAAATACATCACCACCTTGGACTACTATACAAGGTCTGGATATCGTAATATGGCATAAGTGTTGTCTTTTCCTGGTTTTAAAGGCTGCATTACAGTGAAGTGATGTCATTTTCTGAACTTACCAGACTGTTCTAGCTGTTCTATCATTTGCCTACCCACTTAGTCATTATATCCACATTACTGAGGATTATTTATCAAAAAGATAATTGTTTTAAGTATTTTCTTGGTCAACCCTACAATCATCAAGGTATTTGGTAAAAAGCCCTAACCTATACCAAGAAACTAACTGGCAGATGAATTGTTGATGAAAACAGCCCTACTCTGTATATTTTGCATATTAGTAGCAACAAACAACACGGAGCCCAAATATAGACTAGATATGCATAAATGCACACACAGACTTCCTTTGCACACTACATCCCCTGAGAATAGAACAAGTCGTACCTATGTCAGCTTAAAAAACGGAAATGAAGACAAAATATGGAAAGGTAATGAAATGTCAAAAAAGAAGTGGATCTTAAACTTAAAAATCACTCCTGTGAGATTATACTTGTCAAAACAAGTCAGAGTTGTCTATCTTAGAACGGGAATGTGAGACAAATATATATATTCATCATCAAAAATGTGACACTACTTTTTCAAATTACCAGGAAAGGTTAGAAAAAAAGAGAGACAAATACAGACGGGAGAAGGTAGTCATCATCAGGCAGAAAGAGAGAAGAGAGAGGGGGGAGGGGAGATAGGAAGAGAGAGCAGAGAAACGTCAGCATCACGGAGCGCTGTGGCTCTGAGCAATTACAAGGCAAAAAGAGACATGTCGTGGCAGGTCGACCAATAGTTGTGTGCGTGAGGGAGAGGCTCTGTACGACAACAATGGGAAGAGGAGGCAGCCGTCAGCTACAGTACATACCACACTGTGGGTTGGGCTAGCACAAACGGAGAGACTCTGTTAGAGGAAAGAATGAAACGCTGGTTCAGGATCCAGAGACGCTAGAGCGGTTATAACCTCGCTGTCTCTCCCTTTTCCATCGGACCTCTCAGCCCAGATTGAATATTGGCTTTGAAAACACACAGGGAGGAAAAAAAACTGATTAAAGCACTAAGCAATGCCAGAGTGGATTTCAGCACGCCATGTTTTGTGCTTATGAGGAGGGGAATGAGTCACGGTTAAACACAAGCTGTTCTCCCACCGGTCTGATGTGAAGAGTTTGCTCAAGAGAGCCGGATTTCGAGAAATGTAGAAAACAATAATGACTGTTTTTTAGAGTCTTGTGGAAGCTAGTGGAAAAGGCGAGAAAGAAAAATATATTTCCATTACTTCAAAAAAAAGACAGAAATGTTAAGTACATTTGTGTTTAAAGACGTGTCAGAGATCATCCCATGTTTGTTTTTAATTAGCGGTGGGAAAAAAGTAGATATAGCATAGTATCGCAATATTTTGTGTGGTAATATTGTATCAAGACATCAAGTATTGATCTTTTATTATATAAACTATTAACATCTAAACAATCTGATGGTCACTATTCTGTATTTCAGAGGTTGTATCAATTAATAAATAATAATAATAATAGCTAATTAATTATAATAATTAATTCAAATGTTATTTTTATTTAAAAACAAAACATTGTGACTTGTATATAGTGTGTTATTCTAGGGTTATTTTTTATATTTTTTTATGCTAGTCATAGTAGTCGGGTATACAGTATTTATAGTGTATTATAATATAATTTTTATTGTGTATTCTATTGATATATTTCTCTAGTCTTCATTTTATATACTGGTCCGGTGCATTGCCTGGATGACCTGCTGCTGTAACACAATAATTTCCCAATTTGGGATCAATAAAGTACGTCTATCTATCCATCTATCTTGTAGCAGGCTCAATCTTAAAGTAGTGAAGATGCTGGCATCATATGAAACTAGAAAACCAAAGGACAAGAAATCCATTGTTACCAACCATGTCATGTTAGCTTGTTAGGAAGAATGTTAAATAACGCTCCAAAGTTGTGCAAAATTTTGGTGAAGAAAAACTGGCATGGCCATTTTCAAAAGGGTCCCTTAAACTCTGGATCAAAGAAATATACCAGAATAAAACAGATTGATCTGAACACCAAAAAGCTCTCGTTTGAAGGACTTTTATTAAACGTTACAGCGTCAAAAAATCCTTCAAACGGCAGCTATTTGGTGTGCAGATCAATCTGTTTTATTCTGTTCCTTGACCTCTGACCTCAAGATATGTGAATGAAAACTCTGAGATGAACAGAGTGAAAAATATATCTTATTAGATAAAACAGATGTTGACAAACTGCATAATTTGCAGTTGGAAAAGGTAATAAATATAATAATAAAGATAATATATCTTACGGAAATACTTATATGCATATCGCAAAATGTTTAAAATCTCAATAAAATCGTATTGTGACTTAAGTATTGTGATAATATTGTATCGTGGGGCCTCTGGTGATTCCCACCCGTATTTTTAATATCCACTTAAGACTCAAACGGTGCTTAAGATTTGCCATTGTGTTAAATAAAGTGGACATATAAAAAGGTTAAACTATTAGAAATCTTCTGGGCACAAAAGTGTAAGCTGATCAAAGAGCTTAACTGCTAAAAGGTTGGAGAGATGCTTCGTGTAGTGGGAGGACTGGGCCGGGACAGAGCGCCCACGAGGCTGATCGCTAATCCCAACATCCAGCGCCTTGAGGCTGCGCCGGAGGAGACTCGGGCTACGGGGGGCGTTAAAATCCCCTGCCTCACTCTGAAGTGCCTGCCTGGCTGTGAATATCTCCCTTTCCCCATCTGTTACCGATGGCACTCGCCCGCTAAGAGCCGCAAGGGGGGGTGGATTGAGGAAAACACGGGTGGTGCAGGGGGGGAAGACAAGGGTTTTAGCCCTCTTTGCTCAGGCAAATTAAAATTCTAATTATCCTCTATTACAAGCTGGGAGCGCTCTAAAGCAGATCAGATACTGATGACTTCTGCAGCCAGCTGTTTGGCTGCTCCGTAGAACAATAGGCCATAAAAGAGGGTGTGTTTTCCAGTGTGTCAAGAAGAAGCAGGGGAATTTGTGTGTGTGTGTTACTGTATGCTGAAGGGGTGTGTGTGTGTGTGTTGGATTAAAAAACCAAGAGGATGATGATGCTCTCTTTGGCCTGGTAAATATGTTTATGTTGCTTCGTTGGCATCACTCCAAGCCCTCTGTTGTTTTTGATGATGTTGCCGTCATTTTTAGACCGAGGGTGTTTTTGTTTTTTGCCACGTTCCCCCGTCTCTCCCGCTAATCCGTGGGATTTTTAGCCAAGCTGTTGTTATTAGAGTGCAGTACAGTGCAGCACGGTGGGGTGGTGTTGGAAAGAATAGGAGGGCTCACAACTCATTTCTGCCATCGGCAGATAGTAGTTGCTCAAAAGTCTTTAATTTCCTCAGATCATTTTTTTGCCATTATTGGACAGCTGACAGTGTAGCTGCAGACAGGAAATGGGGAGATGGGGAAAGAGGCGGGAATGTCACGCTACAAAGGAAGTCAGGCTGTTCTCATACACCATTCGGAGCTATACCTATACGAAAAGTCATACACTGTAATTTGTAGATATCCAACAAAATCAATTTGTGTGTAATCCACTTAAATGTGAACCAGGAAGTATAAAGAGCGATAAACGCCGCGTAGGGAGGAGGTCGGGGTGGATGGGTGGGTCAAAAAACACCGGACATTTGCCCAGGAGACCGGTGTCCGTTTCCCGTGTGAAACCAGAAGTCAACATTGATTTATTTGTCAGGTAGCTTCCGTACTTAAGTTATGCCAATTGCGTTTGTTATTTAACCCAAACCACGATCTTTTCCTAAACTAAATAGTTTTGTTGCCTAAACCTAACCAAGTCGACCGTTTCCTAAACCTAACTAAGTAGTTTTATTTTGGAGCGGAAATTGAGACGTGCGTCACATGTTGCTGGAAATTCGTAGGAAAAGGCACGAAAAATTAGCTTTTCATAAGAAATCATAAGAACGTTGTATGTTGAGGAAGTACAGTAGCAAATCTCTAACAGTTTCCATATTCATTAGGACATTTTTCAAGCAATAATGGGAATGATTCACTCGAATAGTTTCAGTTTTATGATATCAAACTGAATATATTTGTGTTTTGGTGCTGTTGGACAGACAAACCAAGATATTTGAACACATCATGGGCTCTGGAAACTTGTAATGGGCATTTTTTTTTTTACAATTTGCTGACATTTTATAAGCAAGTGGTAGTCTAATAGAAGACAGACACATAATTAGAAAGTTAAAGTTTGGTAAACTCATACGTTAATCTGACTTAAATTCCGGTGACAGTGAAAATGTAATCTAGAGGTTATTAAGCGAGTCATAGTTCAGCTGCAAAATGTGATATTGTATGTATAAAAGTACGTTTCCTGCACTCACTTTCCTTCTTTCACACATACACAAACATCAGCTTTCAGTGAGAGACGCTTCACACAGTATGAAGTGACACAACTCGCTGTACGCTGACCTGGTTGGGTGACCGCAACACAGGACGCTTAACGTCTGGGTGAGCGATACTAGCAGAGTCATATTCTACAGCGAGCGAGTGAGAAGTCGTCATGCTGTAACACTGACACGCACACACACACACAAGTGCACACACACAGTCCTTTCTGCTTTCATATTCTGTCCTCTCATAACAGCTGGGAACTGACTCAAAGAGAAAAACTAAAGCAGATTTTGTTGAACAGGGGGAAAGGTTATGGGAAAGAAAACGTGGAGAAAAAAACAGCTTATGAAAAGGTGGACTTGTATTACTGTAGGGCAGAAAGAATGCAGAACAAAGCTGAAACCTCAAAGCATGAAACCCATTTTTTTTTTCCTCAAAAAGCGCCGTTGTTCCATCTCCAGGGCCTCTTGGGGAAGGTGGGGGGGACTTAACTGAGAAGGAGGAGGGAGGAGGCGGAGGAGGATGAAGAACAGGGAGGCAGTGTGAGGGAGGTGCCGGCACATTTATGCAAGAGTACACACAGATACAGGCGGACAGTTCACTCGCTATGCAAGTGTAGGTTGCGAGTGTTCCAAGGCGGCATTGTAATCAGCGGGTTGGCATTGCTCACTGACATCCTATCTGAGGGGTGTGAGTGTCAGACAGAGCGGTGGGCACTTCATCGCCACACACTCCTATAAAAGGCAGACCGATTGTACGTCGGCGCCAAAGCCAACAGTGTCATTTCTACAGTAAACAGGAAGTTAGCCAGAAAACATGAGTCAAACAGCTGTGGGCTTCCAAAAGAGCATTTCCAGAGAACTTAGCGGTCCTGCTCGTCACATCTCTTCCTGCAGCTGCAAACACACGCACACTGCGTACACCCAGGGGTGAAGGAAGTCTCTAAACAGACAGAAACATCCTCACTCTCCCCACCCATTCCTCCCCTGCTGTTGCAGTGCGTTTAGAAAAGCCACGTGCGCACCCCATTGTCCCCGCTCGCTGAGGGACGGGGCGCTGTGACAGATTTAAGCAGCGTGCCTGCGAACAGGACAACAGACAACTTTGCATTTGAAGGGTTAAATATGCATGAGAGGTGGGTGAGGGCAGGGGAGGGGGGTATCGCCATTGTGTGACCCTATTTCCAACCCCAAAGATACAACACATACACACTGTGCCCTCCAGTAACAGATGGGAGGATGTTAGCGAACGGCGAGCTCCCCCTTCTCTCCTCTATCAGCCTCGCCGCTGAGGACAGCTGGGAGGCAGACATTCCTTCTTCTCAGCTTTCAGAGGAAAACAAAAGAGTGTGTGGGACCCCTCCTACACACACGTGCATGTGTTCAGACACACACATACACACACCCCCACCCTAAAAAACTGTCAATGCGACTGTGGGCTGATCATATTTCAGCAGCCTGGGCCGACCGGCCAGTAGAGGTGTATGAGTGCTGAGCTTGGGACATTTGTTGAAGGTGAAAGTCAGGGAGATAATCCCAACCCTGCTTACCCGGGCTGGCACGCTCATATGTTGGTAGTAGCAGCGAGGGGAGGGTAGTTTAAGGCTACATCCACACTAATACTTCTTACCTTTAATGCATAACTTTTGCTACATTTATGCCTAGTGTCCACACTACTCCGGCCTTTTACGAGCCCCTAAAACGGAGACGTTTTCAAACGCTGCTGACTCCGTTTTAGTTTGAAATCTCTGGGATTGCGTTTTAGTCTGGGCGGACAGAAACCGATGACACAGACACCCAGGTTCGCTTCTTAATTGGGTCTTATCAGTCATGATGTGTCCTTCCCTGATTCATCATGTGAACCTTTTCCGGAAGAAAACAACGACCTCCAGTGGTTAATTTCAACATGGCTAACGAGTTAAAAGTGTTGCTGACCTTGTTGTCTATGCTAGCAGCTGTTGTGCAGTTAAATTCTGCATTTTATAATACCACTACTGCCTACATGCGCAGGAGGAACGCTATTATTTGAGCACTTTGCATCAATTCCCGTGTCCAGCGCTGCTTCCTGTTTACACCGGCACGCGCATGCCCAGTGTACGTGAATGGTCATGTGATATGTGTTTTCAGACATGGTAGTATGGACGGAGATTAATTCTGAAACGTCCCTAAAATGCTCATCTGGACTGAGATCATTTTCGTATTAAAACACCGTTTTAAAACAAAAACGTATTAGTGTGGATGTAGCCTAAATCTGTTGAGAGCTGTAATAGTAATTACAAAAAAAACCTGCAGTAAGACAGAGCTTAGTCTGCAGCTGGCGTTTCTTATCTTTACCTGCATGCTTGGGTTTGCATGGTGAACAGGTTCAGTGAAACAGCACAGTACATACTGTCCTACAGAAAACACAACAGCAACTTTAAATGGAGCGGTCACATTGCAGCAGAGAGCAGGAAGACTTATAACAGGATTTAGGATGCATGATTGTGTTGATTTATCCCCGTAAGAAACAAAGAGGCAGGGGGAAACAAAGGGATATTAAAAACTGAGACGGCGTCCCGCGCTTTGAATTACATCTCCAATGATTCAACAATGCAGTCGCTGTTATAGCCAGCCATCATCACCCTAATACAGTGAGTCCAACTGGACTTTGATGGAGCAACTGCTCCGGCGTGTCACCGAGAGGGTGAACAAATGGCAGCAAGTGTATGACCTCTTAACACATGCAGCTGACTGCTCCGCTGAGAGGAGAGGTATGCTGTATGTTGTTAACACTAGTGGGTTCTTACACGCTAACATGGTGTGTGTTTAGTAGACAGTATAGGTTATTGCAGATTGCTATCACCTCAAAATACACTAGAGAGTACTGAAAACCAATCTCCTTATCATACAGGAAAGCTTATTAAAGGACATACTCGCCAAAAGTAAGTGCAGATACTGTGTGTGTTTACATTGTTGCTAGTAAGGTTGTACCAGGACAATCCAGGCATTTCTTAATAGATAGTATCGGCTATATACTTCAAAGCTTTACTACTTTAAAGTATATAGTATAGAGTATATATACTACTATACTTTAAAGTCTTTGTTTGCTCTGGGTATGTTCCTAATGAACAACATTGTGAGCATATGATTGGGTCTTATCAGTCATGACGTGTCCTTCCCTGATTCGTCACGCCCCATCATGTGAACCTTTTCCGGAAGAAAACAAACGACATCTGTTGTGTTTTCCGCCCCGTTGAACGCCTTATACTCTCCAAAAAAATATCAAGCTCCTGAGAAACTATCCATTAGCCTCAAGTAAAAACCAAGCAAGCCACGTCAAGACAAGTTGGACAAAGCTTCAAGTCTTTTTACAAGAAGATAAGTTGAGGAAGTGCACACATTTTAAAAACACTAGATGAAGGGAATTTTGTTGTCAGGAGGAAGTCCAGTGAGAGAGTTACCGACAAACTACTGTTTATCATCATGAGGAGGATGCTAAGTACTGTTTATACCGCTGGCTAGACTTCTAACACAGCCAACAGTTTGTGGTCGCAAAAACAGATACGAAACTGCATCATCATCCAAAGCTTGGATAACATCACCAACACTCACCAGTAACTTGTGAGAGAGTGAGAGTGTGAGAGTGTGAGAGTGTGAAAGGAAGCCATAAACAATAGACAATATAGTTGTTAACTTACACATACTGAAATAAATGTTGTGACTCATAAGTCATCAAGCGTTAAGTCAACATATGCGTCACTAGTTATTTTTTAAATGTGAAAAATAATTTCCAAATAATCTATAATGTGACTCAAGCCCATAATAATAACAATGGTTTCAGCCCACACATATAAACACAAGCTGTTAAAGATCACGTGTTTAAAAAAAAAAGCTGCAGTTTTGATAATTGTTTCAGTTATTTATCAACTAAAAACATAAAATATCTGCAGATTATAGCTTCACAAATAGTAAAGCTTTCTCAATTTCTCATTATAAATTCATAATTTGGCTGTTGGTCAGACTAGAGATATCTTTGGACCCTGAGAGCTTGTGATGTCCATTTGTTATTGTTTATAAATTAAAGATTATCTTTTTTTAATCTACAGATCAAACAGATATGCAAATGAATATAGATATGACATACATGCACGCTTCTCATAAATCCTGACACAATTATCCAAATGGACTCCAGCGTGGCCGGTACAAAGACCTTCGCCATTTGGCTGCTGCGTGTTGCAGAGAGCTGTTTACAGATGATGTAATAAGGACAGAGGGCATTAGAGTGGAGCTACGCCAACTGGCCACTAAACATCTCAACACTCCACCTAATGGACTGGTTACAGTTTGAGGGATGGCATTAGACCGGAACAAAACAGAAAAACAGGAACTAATGAGAGGTAGGCAGGAGATATTGAATGTTAATTAAGACATCCTGCTGGCAAAAATCGAGACATTGAGGCATGTATCATGTAGTCAGAGTGGAAACTGATGGCAGTGTCAAGGGAGTGGTGCAGAAACTAGGGAGGCCATGCTTTAAGTCAGGCCCGCGAGTCAGCAACTGTACTCTCCGACTTCCCTCTGGAGTGAGAACAGCTAAGAATCATGGGTTGTGGAGTGTCATCCCCTCTCTTCCCCTTATTTACTTTATACTTACTTACTTTATACTTTATTGTCAGACAGGTCTGAAATTTGTTTTGCACAACAGCAGCTCCGTTTGCAACATCACAGAAAGGACAAAGACAATAAACAAGGATACAAACATTTAAACATTACAATCACAGAAGACAATATTCAGGGCCCTTTAACGCACATTTGATCTGGGATTAGGCTCCATATTTAGTTTAAGGATTGACTGATGCACAAAAGAGTGCTTCAGTCTAACCTTATTAAATCGTGGAACCCTGTATCTCCGATTCGATGGTAACAGTTGATATTCACTGTTCAAAACATGATTGGAGTTAGAGACGATGTTGTTAGCCAGCCTTAAGATGTTATTATGATAGGCTGATTCATAGAGTTTCTCAAGGGGTTGACCTACTATCTTTGAGCAGATTTTCATTTGTTGGAGCAGTTTTGACTTTAAAGTAGTTGACAAATTCTTGTACCATATAGTATTACAATCTCTATTGAACATCCATTGAAGCAGACATGAATCAGACAGCAATGATGAAGCCGTTTCTGCTGAAATGCAGTCAGTTAAAGAGGAGCAGCTGTACAGCGCCTCCGCCCATGACAACAAGCAACATGAATGCAGCAGGATAGCACATGTACAGCCCAGCCCTTCCCGTCGGCATAAAATCATCAAGTCCATCAGATCAAGTGGTTTTACTTTATTTTACAGCCTGAGAATGACTGTGTTCGAGTAGCCTACGTGTTCTTTGGATACGTTATTTAGCAAGTAAACTAGTAGAAGTTTTGATGAGATTTTGGGGTTGGGCTAAAGCTGAAAGCTGAGTCAACAGATTAAAGGCTTGTGCGTGATGCAGTAGTACAGTATTGCCCCATTTCCAATGTCTCGCAACAGCTGTGGCATGTTGAGGCATGTTCACATGTATTTCCACACTGCTCTACTTTAATGTGCACTCCCAGCAGGAGATAACCAAGCTGACTGGCGACATTACAGTCCAAACCAGTTGGCAACCTCCGGGTCTGAAAAGTGAAGCCAATGCAGAAGTGCCTTAATTCTTTCTAACAGCCAGCAGGGGGCGACTCCTCTGGTTGCAAAAAGAAGTCTGATTGTATAGAAGTCTATGAGAAAATGAGCCTACTTCTCACTTGATTTATTACCTAAACATGTAAACATGACTTTATGGTCTCAATCGCTAGTTTCAAGTCTTCTTCAATACAGCATGATGTTCATTTTGTAAATTATGGTCCCATTTAGAGTCAAATAGACCATAAAGCAGGGGATGCTTTAGGACGTGGCTACCTTGTGATTGACAGGTCGCTGCCATGGCGTTGTCTGGTCTGGGAGTTGTCCGTGTTTTCGTCTTAAAACTTCAACCCTTTCAGAGTGTGTTTTCAGTTCATGAAAGTTAATTGTAACATTTTAGTCACTAAAAATGTCTTCAGGTTCGGTTGCACCCCCTCGTTTCTCTTCTGGCTGCAAAAAGCCAAGATGGCAACAGCTAAAAACCAAGATGGTGACGGGCAAAAAAACTAAATTGGCGATGGCTAAAAACCAAGCTGGTGACGGCCAAAATGCCGACCTCAAGGCTTCGAAATGGCAGTCCCACAAACCAATGGGTGACATCACAGTGACTACGTCCACTTCTTATATACAGTCTATGGTCCAAACATGACAGTTGCAGCCTTGACTGACCTGTTGTTGTGCTCAACTGATGATTATGCAGTTGCAGGCGACTAAAGAGAAACAACTGTTTAAACTAAGACCTAAAAGTGTTGTTATATCCAGCTGTCAGCACTTTAGTTGCTGCTGTCTAACCTAAGAATTTCTGCGGCTTTGTGTTGTAATTGCACTTTTAAGATGGTGCTAATGCAAGCCAAACATTTACTGCTGCTTCACATTAAAAGTAGAAACCGCTTGGAAGCTTTATTGTGAAGTGCAGCATTATTTGCCACCAAGGTTAGCGAACAACTGCTACCTCTTTGGCCTATAAGCAAGAGATGGACATCTTTCTCTGCTTTTTGTCAGTTTACAGTTTAAAATGGTGAAAACCGCAGAAAACTGGTTAGCTGAACAAACCTCAAGCCTTCAACTTGTCATCAAGACATCACCATGTGTCCTTCTGTTACGGTTGTATATAGAAAACCATTCAAGCTGTACCCGCGTCACGACACGGTTGCTCACAGTCTGACACAGCGTGGATGTCTCAACCATTGGCAGATTCAGCATGTGTGTAGGATGCTCGGTGCCTTATGTGTGAGCTGATGAACTTGTCTGAACAGGATGCGGCTGTTGACTAACGGTGTAACGAAAAATCAGCCCACACTGATTCAGTAGGCATGAAAAACACACATCAAAGAGGAACGGGGAAAAGACAAGACCGATGAAGAAAATGGGAGACAGAAGTTTAGAGTTCAAAACAAAAAAAAAGACATTAACATGAATATGTCTTTGGTGAGATTTTAAGGAGACAACATGACAATGCAAAAACAAAAAAGGAAAGAACAAAGATGGTCGAAAACAGAATGAAAGCAAAGAAAAAACTAAAGAAAGAGAGTGAATGAAAGAACAGAAGCAGAAGCAACAGAAGACAGGAGAGGCTGGGGGATATATTTAGCAGCTCATTAGTCAGAGATGTCCTCTACTCAGCAGGCTGGTCCCTCAGATGAGGCCCTTTGGAAATCATTATGACTGCCTGCTGCTTCAGACAACCACACACATTTTACTGGAAAACAATTTACAAACTGCCTCTCCTCTCCCCGGCAGCCTTAATGTCGATTCAGAATAATCCTCAAGTTCTGGAGAGGGGCCTAAAAACAAAGCTTTGAACAAAGTAACATGGTGTTTTTAATAATAGTAACTGCACAGGTTTTAACATTACACCCACTGTATTAACATGACAAATAACCAGGAAGAGTTTCGTTATAAATGCGCCATATAGTATATCTCGACTTGTATGTTATCAGATTGGACCGTTGGTACGCCTGGTGCTGCCAGTGCCACCACTTCCTGCTTTGACATTCATTAACCTTTACAATACAGCACCTGTCACCAGTGGAGAAATAACAAGGTGGTGGTCAGCACACAAAACTAACTGCAACCAGGAATATCTGCAGCAGGAGAATAATGTGAAACGCAGACACCCCAAACATTAAAAATCTGATAAAATGGGAGTCAAAAGATGAAAATCACATCTTATGATAAGCACAGTGCACTGGTTCCCAACCTAGGGGTCTCAACCCCCACTAAGGATCTAGAAATATACAGCTGGCCTATATCTCAGCATTTCATTAATTTCTGTGAAGAAAACTAAAAAAAAATTGTTATTTTTTTAATGATTTGGATTATTATTTAACTTAAAATTTTGAAAGGTACGCAGTTAAATCAACCGAAGAGCTACTAGAACAACGACCAAGCGTCAGGGAGTAGAAAACACTGACGTTAGCAGGTGAAGCGGCAGCGCTGTGTAGCTAACGCTAATCCTGCCCATCTGTGATCTTCTCCAAGTAATTGAACTGCCTGGTCAACTGTTAAAAGTGAATGAAACGGTCCGCACTGCAGTGTCTGTTTCCATGGAGTATTTCTTTGTGTGGCGAGGCGTTTAAAGTTTCCCTTTAGGGCCTGATTGGGTGGGAGAGCGGCTAAATGACACGGGGTGAGAGCAGAGAGTGATGGCTCAAGTGATAAACACACAGGTAATGAAAGAGAAAGGCTGATGGATTCGACCGGACCGCCGCTAATGGGCTCTCTGGTCTCACCTGGCTAATGGCTGGAGCCTTAAAGAGAGACAGTGAGACAGAAGAACAGAGACATCATAGAGAAGTGGCTGTGCGGTGCTCAATATACTCAGTCACACACACACAGAGTGAGTTAGCGGGCCTAATTGCAGAGTGGAGATCTAGTGGAGCTGCAGCTTGCTGAGGTTTGGCCTGTGGCTTCCAACACCCCCCTAAAAGCCCCCTTTGTTCTCACATTTCAGAGCCGGTAGCCAGCGACGTATTGCTTTACTCCAGCTTGCCTGCAAACCGCCGCGCTAACAGGACTTCAGGGGACTATTCTCAACCGTTAATTGCACAGGACCCATTGTTTCCCCCCCTCGGGCTGCAATGTTTGCATACCCAGCCTATCTAGCAAACTTTCTGGGAGGCACACTCAAACACTGTGGCTTTTGTTACACACACACCGTTTTGTTTGGCTACAGAAAGCAACAAGTTTCAAAGACTACAGCTGTTAGAAGACGCTTGAAGCAGGGCAAGGCTCATTCAGATATTTTCCTCTGCGGTCAGAGCCATGACGCTATGCTAGCCACTGGAGTCTACTCTGTTATTAAAAAGAAAAAGGGAGTTGCCGAGTCTTTTTCCTTGACTTTCGAGAAAACATCCTCATATCCTAGTACACGGTGATGCAAGACCTGCCAAAACAAAAGGCCTTCATCAGGTGGAGAAAAATGTATTCAACTGGAGCCAACAATCAAAAAAACAAACACAAATTCCAGAGGAAATAAGAAAGGCGGCTCTCTGCTCCGTCTCTTCGCTCTCCTCCCCCTGCTCTTGACTTTACCCTATGACTCCACTTTTCTCCCAGGCCGGGGGAAAGCCATTTCCCGTTCTCACACATGAACATGCATAAACGTCACCAGCACACGGAGCACACAGCAGGCTTGTTTGTGGGAGACTTCTGGTCCTCACCGGCACTTTTCCTGTCCAGCTCTAACTCAACTTCAGAACACAATGGCTTTTTAGAGGTTTATCTCTTTAAGTGGACCCACAAGGATGGTCCGAGTCCTTTCGCTCCTGACATATAACACTGTTAAAGCAGAAAACACGGCATGTGATCCATGCGAATAGACCCTGTGGCGCTCCGAGTTCCCATCTTTATTATTACTCACTGTCTGGGTCCACTTCCTCTGAAACAAACCACAAAGGCTCACTGTAAGGAATTGACACCATATTAGGAGCTAAGCTCCATGCAGCCAACATTAGTGGGATGTCAGATAGACTCAGAAGAGACATGAAACAAGCAATATTTGCACTGTGCCCTGAAAATCCTCCAGACTGATGCCATTTATCTTGTGCATACACAAAACAGTGTTTGCTGGCACCCAGCGTGAATGCAGAGGATGTTTTGTTTAGCATGAAGCTACTTTTGGAAGAATCATTAACACAAATCGTACGCAGTAATCACAAACACAAATTTGAGGCAGCCATTTACATTAGCTCAGCAGATACCCCGCTGCTAATCTTGTTTACAATGAGAACAACAGATAAAAAAGACACGGCTCGGACTGTGATTGGTGCTAAAAATACCACGGCCCCAAAAGGCTTTGTGACTGCTTCCTAACAGAGCGTATTAACAGGTACAACAAATTGTTGTCTTGGCCTTTATACTGAGAACATGAAGCCACCAATGCAGAAGCTCAAAGCTTTTCCTTTCTTTGTTAAAGAGACCTCAACCTTTACTGTCTATCATCCCGTCTCTCCATCTTATTTCCCATCACTTAAAGGTCAAATTTCCGTAAAGACCACAAATAGAAGTTTGATGCCTCTCCATCTGCGCCGTCTCTGGTGTTTAGAGCTTGTTCTCTAGTATGCAAATGCTGCACAGTATATTTTCTAAGTATCCATTTCTATTCATACCGCACACTGCTATTTGTAAGAGTCTGGAATAAGCCTGTCAGCAGTGATGAAATTTCATATTCATGAAAAATTTCCAGAGCAATCTCCATCCCTGGAACACGTCAAGGGATTACCTGTGTGCATTATGTATGCTGTGCAGGAGAGGGAGGGAACTAATAACATGATGACTTTAAAGCTTCAAAATGAGCGTCTCACCTTTATGGTAATATTTCTAATTATAGATACTTCCATGCTCTAAATGCTGCACTGGTTATTTTACTATTGAGATTTCTGTTAAATCTTTTTTATGTTTTCATACACGCCATTTATGCTGCTCTGATTTATATTCACTTTTCTTGGCTTTGTCCTCTTTTTTTGTACTGCAATGAAGACAACCAAATAAGCATTAAAGTGACATCTTTTCTCTTGTAATCAGGACTGGGGCTGTACGATTTTGAAAAAATATGTAATTGCGATTATTTCAGACTGATACTGCAATTTGCGATATGAGAGGGAATTATAATTTTTACATCATTATTCTCATTTTCATTGAAAAACATAGTAAAACGATTATGGTGTGAAACAAAGATGTTTTCTTAAGCCTGCAAAATATGATGTGCAGGTCAGGACATCTCTGAAGCACCACAATATTTCATTTAAAATGGTACTTTGACACACATTTTGCCTTTAATATTGCACCTCCTGCGATTTGAAAACTGCAGTAGGCCATATTTCGATAAAATTTTGATTAATTGCACCGCCCTAATCAGGACCGTGATCAAAGACATACTTTGTTACTTCTGTTATCAAGGAGCAACGACTCTAAATCTTTCATTTCTCAATATGAGTGGCGTGTGATGTGTGACTAAATATTTAAAGCCTCTGAACACCCACATAGGTGTTCTCAGTTAATCTGGGTGATTAGACCTCTTCTCTATAGACTAATTGAGTGACATTTTCCTGAATCTCCTGTTAGCTTTGTTGAACCGGTTAGGGCGGGACTAATTACACCTTTACCATTCTTATTGGTAGATGAAGACTTGTGACTCCGACCCAGCATCAACCTGAGCAGAGGTCTAATCAGCCAGAATAACTGAACATACCTGAGTGGGTGTTCAGAAGCTTTAAGTTCATACTTCAGTGCCTGAATTGAAAATGCTCTCATCAGAAATCTGAAACTCTGCACTCAATCATCAGTTAGAGGTTAGAAAGGAGGTTTATTTCAATACAGGTCTTTTATATATTTGAGCTTATATTCATTTAACGCAGGAGAGCAAATATCAAGTGCTATACAACATTTTGAAGAGCCAGTCCTCTTGAACTGTGTGTCAGCCTGAATACTGGCTTGTACACTACAAGGAAGTCATGCTTCAAATACACAGCTACGACAACACCTAAAACAACCTTTGTATTGTTGTCAGCTCACTCAAAGCACCGTATAGAATGTTCCGTAACCCGTTATAAAACTAGGTTAATTACAATGTAAATAATAGCAGAGTCAATATGAAAACAAAAGAAACTATGTGACTCCGTAAAGGGTTAGTTTGATCGGGTGTGTTCATACAGATTCTTTCAGGTGCCGTACACATGCCACATCTTTTGTGCGCTCAAATCCATTGTTGTCAGTGTAGATGCGCGGCAGGCACGCCCAAACGCAAGAGCGACGTCATCACGAGATAAAAATAGTTTCAACTTTTGGAACGCTGCAGCGCGCACTGCATGTCAGGTGACAAGGAACAAGTTAATTATTTTAGTGCAGGGCTATCCAAAGCTTTATGATCAGTCCCACGGACTATTTTACTTGCTTCATACTGCCACAATATCCAGTTGAAAGGTCAGCCAGATTGACACATCGAGCAGTGAAGCTACTGTGAGGGATTTACGGTGCTGGAAATCCATTTATCTTTGTTTTGACTGAGTTTAGTTTAGTCAGTGAGGCTTCCTGCTAAATTACCGCAACTTCATCGTCATCATCATCAGGTTATGCAGGTTATATTTGTTAAGAAACGACAGGCACAACAGGACCGCAACCTCGCAAGGACAATGGAAACAAAAAAAAGTAGTGCAGCTGGCATTTTCCATGCATTTTAGATGCGGCAAGTGAACGGCCCCGAAAGAATCAAATGAGATAGTCGGTCTAGTAGCCAGTGGAAATAGTCCTAGTGGTGAAGTCTAGAGAACTACCTGTCCTTTTCCATCAGTTGACTGGCAGTCTTAAAGGCGCAGGTGCATCATGGGTACTGGAAATAAATTCTAGGGCGCACATTTGCCCCTATGTAACGCACCAGCTGTCACGAACACAGGGTCTGTCTAAGGATCTTATACCGTCTGTTATATGTATGACATCCACAAATAACCGGAGTATGTGGAGCACACACAGAAAGCACACAAATACAGTACACAGAGCACGTGGGCTGGGGATTTGAGGACACATCTCCTTGGTATTGGTAGGCAGTGTGTTGGATGCAGAACGTGAGCGTGATACCAGCCCCTCCGGGCTCCACATGAATCATGTGTATTACATAAGACTTGAGAGAGAGAGAGACGATACACTAGGGATCAGCGGTGCCCTCCCCCTGCCCATCCACCACATCTCTTTCCCTCTATTCCTTCTGTTGCTGCTTCTCACACACTTGATTCATTTATTTAAAGAAAGTAAATCAATTAAAGCTTTAAAAACATCCACCCCTCACACACATTTATCACACACACACACACAGTCGGCCTCCTCTCTGTGGCAAGGACATCTGGCACGTTTCACAAGCTGGCTATGTGAGGGGAGAGAGTGTGTGTGTGTGTGTGTGTGTGTAGGCATGTGTGTGTGTTTGTGTGGGGGGGGGGGGACTGGAACATTGGACGGCTGAAGTGAAAGGAAAGCTGGCACAAGTGGCGGAGTTCAGCGAGTACATGCCATTAACAGAAGAAACAAGAAGGACACAAGCTCTATAGTAGGGCCGGGACGATTCAACTATCGCCTGATTTGATACTATCACGATACTTGGGTGTCGATTCAATGTGATTTTTAAGTATTGTGATTTGATATTACGATTTATTGCTTTTTTTAACACTAGATCATGGGAAAAAGTTAAATGATACACTTTTTACTTTGTAAAATATCTAAATTAATTCAGTAAAAATATTTGATTTTCAGCATGTATATAGTCAGAGATGTCCTGAGGTCAAATATATCAGTCATTGTCAGGAATTATTTGTTACTTTTTTTTTCAGCAACCCAAAAATCAAAGAACAAACATTTCTGTCACAAATTAGTGGTATTTTATTTTTATTTTATAAGGGACATGTAATGTTTTATACTTATACTTATTTCCATATATGTATTTTGTATATAGTTCCTTTTGAAAACACCTTATTTTGAAAACCGGACATAGTCACACGTGTATACTTCTGCCTACTTCGCCAAGTCCGTCGCTAGCTCTCCCGTCAGCTCTGTTCTCTTTATACAAATGCATTTAACATAAATGTCAGTATATGGGTGCCCTACAGTTGTAGCATCGGACGATTTGACCACAGAGGTGAGAGTGACAGCTGGCTTGACTGCACGTTACCGCAATACGATAACATTTCCTGTCCATGACAGAGTTAGCATGCGGCTTTAGCCATGATGACTAGCTCTGCTTTTCCTGTCAATGTGTGAAACCCAAAGTGATTCCATACTTTACTGTATGTGTTTTGTTTACCACTTTGGATTTAAAATGCGAGGGTGCAGGTCGTATCCACGCCGACCCCCCGCCGCTTTCTGCTCTGTCATATCTGCCAGTTTCTGCTGTCTATGGCCTAGCTTGTTTTGATTGAAGGATATGGCACGAATATGAAGTCACGTTGCTCAAACTACAACAATAAAAGCGGTAACTTCCTTCTACCTCCGCATAGACTCAAATGAAGCAAATATATCGTTTCTGGCATTAGAAAATAGATTTCAAAATCGTAAAAAAAATAATTGCGATACATAGGTGAATAGATTTTTTTCCCACCCCTTACTCTATAGGTGCTGTGGTGGCTGATGCCACTTCCAAGCGTGAACCAAATGTCCCTCCTCTAGGCAACAATCAAATCAATTTGAATATCTCACAATAAAAGATAATAATCTAAGATCAAAACCTGATCTGAAGGTTGTTGTGGGCCGATAACCAGAGCTCGCTAGCCGTGCTAAAAGCCCCCAGAGGACGCTAAATGTCACGGCTGATTAAAACCTTATGACAGCAATGTGACCGCAGACAGCATCATCTCTCCGTTTCACTCGATAGCGGAGGAAAACTGTTGCGACTCATTAGGGCAGTGAATGGATTCGCAGAGTGGGTGGGATTGAGCCCTCAGCCGCCGCTTTCGGAGGCAGAGGAACCTGACCGACCCAAGGGTAAAAGGAAGCCAATTTAATCTAACTGACCTGCAAGACGGAGGGGAAAATAACCTCAATCAATTCACAAGAGACGGGCGAAGATGGTGGTTTAGTCGATGTGTATCATGTGGGAGCGGAGAGAGAAAAAATTTTTTGTGTTTGTGTCTTACCTGATGCGTGACCATGAGGGAGCAGGGTGAAGAGGAGGAGAAGCGCGGAGGCAGCCAGCCTGTGGGCTAGAGAGGAGGAGGAGGTGGAGGAAGAGGAAGAGGAAGAGGAGGACGGGGCTCTCGTCTGAAACGCTACCATTCCATCGCACATCTTTTCCTCCGGCGACCAGCGAGAGTCCTCTACGGCTTAACCTGTCCAGGCCACATAGAGAGGAAGGGGGGGAGGGAGGATTACTATCAACATTCAGCGAGGATTATGTAACCAAAAGCAACACAGAGCGACAGAAGGGAACACAGTGAGAGAGATATACGGGAAAGAGAAAGGGCCTTCTGCACGTCATCAAGTGTCAGTTGGTTTCCTGGTAATAACGAAGGCATGAATGACTCTACGTGTATTTCCTCTTCTCATACTTTAGTTCCTTAAACGGCAGCCTGCTATTTAAACCACCCACAGGCAGACAGACAGCAATTTCCAGCGCTCCCTTTTTTGAAAACCATCAGCAGCAGCAGCAGCAGCAGGAGAGTTCCTCTGATCTCCCCTCGATCCCCACTTTTGGCTCTGCCACGAGATCTAACTAAATAAAGCAGCCATTACACTCCGCTGTAGATGATGTAACGGGGAAACAGATCCGTGCTGCTGATGAGGTGGGAGCATTAGAGGGGAGAGAGGCTAAAAGTGTGAGAGAGAGAGAGTCAGCGCAAACCAAAACAGTGATTACAAGTGCAACTTTTGCAAAAAAAATCCTAATGGGTAGGAGAGGAGCTGCATTTACTGTAGCTTCATCATTAAATGAGTAAAACTTCAATAAGTTTAGGACTCACTCGTGTATTGGGCAGAATTGCCTATCAACAAAACTTTTTGGTATTTGGTCAATAATAGTTTGTTTATGCATTTAGAAATGTCAGGGCTGTAAAGGTTAACGCGATAACAACGTGTTAGCGCAAATTCGCCACTAATTCCTTCAACGCAAATTGCAACTTTTAGGTTCTTTTACATTGACACACTGACAGCTGTTGTTGTCTGTTGGGTTTGAGTTTGCCATGTTATGATTGGAGCATATTTTTTTAAGGATAAATGCAGTGCCTGTGAGGGTTGCTGGACAATATTTGTCATTGTTTTGTGTTGTTAATTGATTTCCAATAATAAATATATTCATACGTTTGCATAAAGCAAGCACATTTGTCCACTCTCATGTCGATAAGCGTATTAAATACTTGAAATACTTGAAATCTCCCTTTAAGATACATTTTGAACAGATAAAAATGTGCAATTAATCTGCGATTAACTATGGACAATCATGTGGTTAATCGCGATTAAATACCTTAATCGATTGACAGCCCTAATAAACGTACATAAACAAAACCTTTTGTAGCAGGGATTCATCTAATGTATTTATTAAAGCTTTTTTGACAAAGAGGGTGCAGCACTTTACAGTTGAATGATAAACAGATGCCATACCTGCTGTGATGCTATGCTGCCATATGCTGCACATTGTTATAAGCAATAGAGTTTGACAGATAATTTATGGAAAGATAACTTAATCAGGTGCTACTTTCTTAAATATGTCCTGTACTCTTTATCTGCTCATATGGTCAACATACTATATAAGCTGTAAAGTATGTTTTTTTTGCCAATATCAGCTTAACAAGCTTATGTTTGGTTCCTTGCCCCGCTTATTACACACTGACAAAATGTTGTTTAAGTTCTTATCTACTAAAAATTGTTATATATGTCTGCAAAAAACAAAAACATTTAAATGTCAAATCAAACACTGTGTTCCCAAAACAGCTGGACGACAGCCGAGAAAAGTGAAGAGGAGATTAAGAGTTTTATCTTTAAATCAGAAAACACAGACAACACAAATCTCTCTCCATGATACCAACTTAAAAAACTTCCTAAAAGCATTTGTCGGTTGATTGGGGGGATACAACAAGACGAACACCATCATTACATAAATGAGACGCAGGTGCACATAGTGTTGTTGCAACAGAGAGATTGGGATGAAGTAGCAGTAGTTGCGTTTTTGTGGGAGAACTAGCTTAATGCTGGCAGGCAGCATATCCTCAAGAGAGGGCAGAGGGCCCATTACAGCTACACAAGGCTGCTGAGCTAATGGCTACAGTAATGGCATGGCTGCACTTAGAGAGAGCCGTGAATTTGATTGCAGATCTGCTGCGTGGCCACTGGCACTGCCACGGACGACCTGGAACTACAGCGACGAGGGAAGTAGCTGTAAACACACACATTCATAGTTGTTTTTCCTGCTCTAGGTTACATTTTAAATGACCAAAAGATCAAGATATTTCTTTTCCAAACGATTTTCCAACACAAACAGCAGGACCCCCTACTGCCTGCCACCTTTCTGATGTCCCTAGGATGGAGAGGCATATACCTGCATGTGGTGCATGCCACTGGGAGAGAGTGACGTAAGCCGGATTTGGCAGGACAGTTTGGGTGCCGCGTTGAGCCAAAGGGCAGGCAGTCAAAAACACATGCAGGGGGCTCTGTGCCAGCCATTTGATCCATAGACACTTTCTCATTTGTCCATGTTGGGATCAGAGCGCTGCTGGGTTACAGAGAGGCCCTACGGTAACTCACATGATGCTTTTACCAGATGAATGTCTTATAAATATCAAGGACAAACAAAAGTCACAAAAAAATATGTTTTGTTCACTCGTTGGGATGTAAATAACCACTTGGGATGGCATTTCTAATGCAGTGCTGACCTACTGAGAGAGCTGAGGGCAGAGTATTGACCGGCAAAGTGAAAACTTAAGCAGAATTAGCTCAATTGCTTCCACACAAGAGCGTCTGAGAAAAAGGACAAAGTCATTAAATCTGCGCTAAGGTATCCCACGAAACACAGCGTTCCAATTAGCTGGAACAAGATAGCTCGGAGCCTGAAAACGGAAAGATCTTTTAATGCGCCGACTGTATGCTCATGTATTTAATTGATTAATAACACAGCAGGCAGTTTGACAGCAAAAGAAAGCACAAAAATACTTCAAGTTTGGATGTCAACTTTCTAACTGTGTGGGTTTCTTGTCAGACGCTGCCAAAGATGTCGAGCTTGACGGATCACATTAAAGAACGAGCCGCTATTTTAAAACTTCCAAGAGATTCAGTTTGTGTTTCCTGGAACAAAATTTGGTGTCAAACCACGTAAACAAACACTTCCTGCCGGCAGCTGCATGTAGCCAGGTAACATCGGCTTTCAGGCCTGTAGTGCCACTGATGTATGTACAGTCAAACAGCGTGTGTTTAAATAGCTATCAGTATCATTGCAATGTCATTCTTAATGGCTGACATTCAAGCCGTTATTGCAGTATGACTACTCGCAGTTATATTAGTGTCACTGGAACAGGATCGGTGACAGAATATGATATATATCTTATCAAACGGGAAGCACCAACAGAAGCTACTGAAAGGATTTCAAATATACGAAGAAAGCAAAAAATGATCTAGACTTACTCACAGAGCACCTATTATGCTTTTTACCCTTTTCTTTAGTGTTATATAGTTTTTTGTGCATGTAAAAAGTCTGCAAAGTTACAAAGTCTACGCCAAAGGGAATTACTCTCTCCCACAGAAACACTGCTCCTGAACTGCCTGAATCGCCTTGATTGAAGTCCCGCCTTTTCCTCTGTAGCGTGGTGATGTCACCAAGTAACACATTTTGCTTAGCAGCTAGTTTGGCACACCCTCAAACAAAGCTAGTTATTTCATCTCACGCAGGCGCAGAACGTACGTGGTAGTTGGCCGTCGGCTGTAGTCTTTGCGGTGTGTTCGAGTGCAACTTTTTGGCCAAGACAAAGGCGATGTGAGGCGACTCAAAGGTCCGCCTCCGTCGCCGCTAGTTCTTTGATGTCGGGTCGGTGTGTCTGGGCCATAAGACAGAGGGTGAAAAGAGTTTCTGCAGCCCAGCCGGTATGAGAAAAATAAAACGTGTTCTAGTAGGAACCCAAAATACAAGTATGAACCTGAAAATAAGCATAGTAGATCCTCTTTAACATATTTGATAAAACATGTAATGACACGAAACACGTCAGCTCATAACCACAGATGTTGCAAGAAAGGCAAACACTTACTGGCGTCATACAGAAGAACAAGACAACTTCCTTGTTTCATACAAGGAACAGGACGGGACAGTGGATATAATTGTAAACTGAGTATCTTTTGGTTTCTAACTGTTAGTCACATAAAAAAGCTAATTTAAGATGTTACCTACTTAAAAAAATCATCAATAATGTAAATAATCATTAGTTGCAGGCCTAAATGACATTGCTAAAAATAGCAAGGCTATTTCTCAGTTGTGTAGGCAGCCATATTTTCGGCCCATTTCATTAAGAAATTGGAGGTTTTCACAGCATAAATACTTTGTCTGTTTAGTCCTCCACTTGGGGAAAAAACTACGCAACTCTCCACTTCAGACACCAGTGAGACGAGCAGCCAGCCAGCAGGCTGCTACTGCAGTTTTTCAGCTGCCCGAGGCTCCTGGAATGCAAAGGGAGCCAAGGAGAGCAGCAGCGCAGGCATGTGTCCGGGAACAGAGAGCACTCAGTGTGCCAAAGAAACAGCCGGGAGGAGATTTCCACCCGATAGGCCCCAATGCTACTGCTGCTGCTGGTAGAGCCCGCCTGGGCCTGTGGAGGGAGCCCAGAGACGGGGCTCTGCATGGCAGCACAGAAAGGACTCTTTGTTATGAAGCATTATGTAGTGTTAAGCCCCACAGCGCCCGAGCATCCCCCTGCTCTGCCGCAAGGAGGGGGACAGAAACAGACTGAAAAATGGAGGAGAGAAGTAAGATGAAACAAGAGAAACACTGTCATATGTTATGTTGACAGTGGTGAAAGGTGGGGAAAGCCGAGAATGGGATTGAAGCCAAACACAGTGTTCTTATCTGTACTCACAAGATGTTTTCTCTAAGCTATGTTGTCAAACAGAAAAAAAAGCCTCTGAATGCTGGACTGGGAGTTGTAAGAAAAAAATCTCACTGCAGTCACACAATGGGTTTTAAATTGAGAACCATTAAAGCTGCCTATTGTATATCTGCTAGAGAGCCAGAGTGTGTACAATGTGTAAGAACAAAACAAGTCGATCCGAACAATGGGAGTCAAATGAGGGATTGTGACACTTAAGTTCTGCGGGTGAAAAACATCTTTAGGTTTGAATCAAGTCATTAAAAGTAGAAAATATATACACAAACACTGGGTATTGTTGATCACTTAGAATGATAAAAACATAATAAAATACCAGGAAATAATGGAAGCAGGCACGCAAACACACATAAAATGACAGTTGCCTACAAAAATCGTATTGGCGGAATTTCTAGGGACAAAGTAGAGCAATGACTAAGTGCAAACAACATACTGTTTGGTCAGTTTTTATATTTGATCTTTCATCACAGTCCCGCTCGACAAAGTCGCCCACTAACGGGACAATGTTCACTGATAGTGGGTTTTATACTTGTGGGCAGGGAATTAAATTAGCACCTGCCAAATACAAGGTAAATGTTGGCAGTTGCAGGTAAAATCTCAGGTCACCTACCACCGTGGCAGATAGGTTTTCCTTATATTAAGGAATATTTATAAAAAGCTTGGAAAAGATTGACTAAGTCAATAGTTTATTTCATTTGTAAAGAGATGTGCCCTCTCAAAGTAGTGCTATGCTGTTCACCAGATCACCAGATCACCAGATTCTTGCTCTACTTCATAGGTCATTTAAACGTGTATATTTCATCTTTGTTCTCCATTATGATGATAAACAACAGCTCACCTTTGGACTTCCCTGCACTTTGCTGTGGTTTAAGTGTCATATCTCACCCTGCCCAGCTAAACAAGTTATGACTCAAACTCTCAGAGGGAGGGCGTGGGGAAATTACACTGCTAGGAATATCTGAGCAAGACGGGACCCTCAATAACTCAATAATAATACATCTCTGTAACTGTACGAAACGTGGTCTGTCTTAACTGGCTTCATAGCAGCTCTAAAGCAGAGTCACACGCTTCGACACGTGCAACTGTACTGCGAGCTATTTAAACAAAGAGTGTGGTGGGCTGCCAGCACTACACACACACACACACACACACACACACACACGACAAAAACAAAGACAAACCAATTCTAACAAAAGTAGCTATACAATACAATTGTTAGAGCTTCTGTCCCAGCTAGTCTCACGTTAAAAAAAACACCATAAATAATCTAGATATTGTGCTACAACGTGTATTAACTGTACTCTGTGTACAATAATTGTTGTGTTTACAATACAGTAACGTTACAGCTGTTAACTGTTAGAGACTTTAGTCAGTGTCATTGTCAGTGCATGTCACAGCCTAAGAGACAACCACAACAACACATAATAGATGTAACTCACACTCTGCCTTTTATTTAATTTACTTTTTATTTTGTTCTTTTTTTAAATTTGTATTTATTATTGAATTGACGCTTTGTGGCAATATTGTTCACCTGACAGTCATGCCAATAACGCAAATTGAATTGACTGTACTAACTAGCTACTGGAGCCAGGTTTTTACTGTTTTTATTGTATTTTCTAAGCACTTTACGATACGATACAACTTTATTGTCATTTTGCACTGAAATTCATTTTGCATCCATAGGCAGCTCAGTTTGAGGAAAAAGTACACATACAATAGACATACTGTTACCATAGACGGACAGACAAGTAAGACCCATCAGACAAAAAACAAAACACATCACAATTATTCATACATAACCCATTACAAAATTACCATCTGTCCTCTGGATTTACATGTCTTTAGCAGCACATTAATTATTATTTAAAACTTTGTCAAGCAAAGGGTGTGTTATATGATAACAACTTTACTGACATATATGTCAGACATATATTAATACACTGAATGTGAAATACATTTGTCTCTGCAATATATCCTTGATCTAATATACACCTCAAGTGCAACTACCTTTGTTTACATTTTATTTATTACATCTACCCTACCTATTTTACAAGTGCAATTACCTCTGTTTACATTTTATCTATTTTTTATATTTTATACTTCTAGTGTAACACTTCTGTTTATATTTATTTATTACATCTACTTTATTTTATTTATATTCTATTCTTTGTATCCCAGAGTTCCTAGCGGCTAGCTTAATTAACAACACTTGACGGTTGAAGCTAGTTAGTTGATAAAACACTAAATTGACAACTCATTATTCACCTTGACTAATCAGTAAATGTTGCTGTAGCTTTGTAAACATGTTCGGCTGTTTTTAATAATATAAAAAACGAATATAACAAGGAGGAAAAGAGAAAGAGAAGAGCTCTAGTAGTGGCCTTATGTGTGCTTAGCTTGCGAAAAACAACAAGAGCAGACTCACCAACGTAAAGGTTACCAGCGGTGGAGTCCTCTCTCTCCTCTCTCTGCTTCACAATAAAGGCATTAAAGATGGTAAAATAATGGCGATAACTCCAAACTAGAATGTGGTAAAAAATAATAGTAAAAAATGTGATGTTTTCGTCGTGTAGTTCCGTCAGTAAAGTGATCCGTTTGTTCCTTGTCCTCCTCGGCTTCTTCTAGGTGAGTGAGCGGAAACACAACTCAACTCTACCAGCTGCCTCGCTCTCTGGCTCTCGCGCGGTCTCCATGGCTACCTCGGTGAAAAAGGGCGGTGACTAAATCTGTCACAGGGCGACTACGACTTCAAAATAAAAGCACAGCACAGAGACAAAAGAAATCGACAAAATAATAAATAATAAAAAAAAATACACCCCAAATTCAGAACAATAAACACTTCAAATGTATTTTTCTTATTTTGTCGATTTATTATATTATATTATATTATATCATATTGTATTGTATTATATTATATTATATTATATTATATTATATTATATGATGTTATATTATATCATATTATATTATATTATATTATATTATATGATGTTATATTATATCATCAAAATAATAAATAATAAAAAATACACCCCAAATTCAGAACAATAAACACTGCATATGTATTTTTCTTATTTTGTCGATTTCTTTTATTATATTTTATTATATCATATTGTATTGTATTATATTATATTATATTATATTATATTATATTATATTATATTATATTATATTATATTATATGATGTTATATTATGTTATATTATATCATATTATATTATATTATATTATTTTACACTTTACAATATATTGCAATATATTACAATATAACTGTACATTTCTATAGGGAAATTCTCTATAATGACACATACACCATACCAAATGCAATTTTTTTAGTTTCTAGTCAAGACACCAAAATTCAGAACAATAAACACTGAAAAATGTCTTGACTAGATACTAAAAAATTGCATTTGGTATGGTGTATGTGTCATTATAGAGAATTTGTACAGTTATATTGTGTGATGATCTGCAGAATGGCTGAGATGTCAAGCTGTAATAATGGCATATTAAAAAAGTGTAATATAATACAATATAATATAATATAATATAAAAAATAAAACTATTTGCTGAGAATCAGGAAATGCAACAACATGTACATTTGGCCTACTTTTCTTAGATTAACTATCTTTATCCAAACACCTCTTGTATGATGACTTTATATATATGTAGATAGATAGATAGATAAATAGATAGATAGATAGATAGATAGTAACTTTATTGATCCCGAGGGAAATTCAAGTTTCCAGCATCACAGTTCCATAGTGCAAAACATGTTAGTAAAAAGGTAGTAAAAAAGTTAGTAGTGCAAAGTACAAAGTACAAAACAATATACCAGATATAAAAATACAAGGAGATGAAGAAAACTGTTAAAACTAAATATAGTGCAGGGTAATATATTGATGTTTGCATCCTGAGCTATATCATGTCATCTTCGATGTGTTGTCTGCCTCTGCTTTGTCTAAAAATACATCTGCAAGCACCTGGCTGTACCATCTGAAAGGTTCTTACTGTCATTGCAATATTTTCTTCACCTCTAATAATTCACAAAGTCTTTTCAGTTGCTTTTGCTAGGCTGTTTCATTAGATCATCTCATATGTTTTTTCTTTGTAGTTGTTGCTGCTGGAGAGAGTACATCATCACAGTGTGCATATGCATTACATCTATACTTAGATGAGTAGTTGTTCAACACAAAAGGTGGTGAATAAATAGACATATGATCTAAATGTTCTTATGCAGTATGACTATATTCCATTATATGATATACAGTACTGCACTATATTTGCACAATGTGCTTGCAGATAGAAGATAGAAGAGAACGAGTGGGTGGAAATTTTACTTTCATTCACTCAGAGGGGAAAGAAAGTGAGATCTCTCATCGCACTTAACCGCAGTTCACCATGCACAGTAACCTTGCAAAACATAATGCGTCACTGCAAAGAAGCATCAAAAGAGGCCGTGACTTATTCAATCCTTTAAGAGAGTTCATAAAGTATTTACAAACATCTCTGTCCTACAGCTAGATCAGAAAATATTGAATCAATCATGTCTTCCGAGTAGTTGTACTAAAGAAAATGAATGAGTAATTGATTTTCTGGATCCATGAAATATATGAGGCAGATATGGCATCCAAGATTTATTATAGAGAAATGTTGACTAGGAAGATATAAACTGAATTTGGCTTTAATGTGAGAATAATTTCATCCGTATCATACAGTTATCTATCCTTTATCCTCGTCATTTTCACTTCACATAGAAAGTAAATAGGTGCCTTTAAGAAACTACACTCAAATTAGTATTTAGCAAAGTGAGACAATCTTTTTTATATTGTAATTTTCCATACACAAGAATCTATTGTAATGGCTCATAGTGTTTTGTGAAGGTATTCATGATAATTGTATGGTTATTCAATTTATATTTCACAGTTTTATCTGTTTTTCTACTTTAAAATATGTATTGCATTGTCTTTCAAATGTTGGTCTAACTAATCTGTCTCTGTACTTGTTATGATGTTATTGCACATAGCAAAGGGTGCAAAGGTCAACTCCAGTCACATGAATCATTTCATGCAACAGTTGTTGGTAGGAAGGAAAGTCATATGCCAGCAATGACTAAAGAGGTGCTGCTCTAAATATAAAAATGCATACTAGGGTGGCACTGCCTCAATGTCCAAAAACAGATTAGTTAAAACCATTTCATTTCATTGGCAAATTGTCAGATGTTTACAAGTGAATTCACTTTTACTTTCGCTTTCTCCATTTCCAGTTAATGTTGGCTCGCTCCCTTGTCTCTACTTACATCCCCCTCCTGTTCTAATTTCCCGTCTTTATCTATGAACTCCCTTCATGACCCCAGAGGGTTTGAAGCCCATGGCACTGGTCAACCAATGATTCATTGGATAAAACTCCTGCTAAACACCTTGACATGTCATTGAGTCCTAAAAGAACCTCTGAGATGAAGACACCCACAGCAGGTCTCGCCTAGAGAGATAAACATGAGGCAGCTGAGCCCAGTGTCCTGCCATTTTGCTCATTAATATGTAAATACATGCAGCAAGGTGGTCCAACTAATCAGATAACCTATCCAGGGGAACATGTGGTGTAAATTAGTTTCCTATCATGTAGACTAATGTCCTTGTCTTATGGTGTTCATGCTGATAACACAAGGGCATACTCCAAATACCATATACTGTGTTAGGAGATCAAAATTAAATGTTATTCTTGTACAGGAAGGGCGACTTGACCTTTCAAGGTAATACTCTGTGCCAATGCTGACATCTAGTGGCTGCTTCACCCCCCTACAAACATGTACAGGTTCCTGAGTTCATCATATTTGTTGGCAAATATTTATTTCTTAATAACATTAAATCTTTATTTCATTTTATCTCATATTTGAACAAAGCTAATCTCACGTTGGTGCCCTGCATGGTGCCCAGTGTCAACTGCTAAATATATGGACGGTTACGTGAAGACAATGGAGCTGCTGGGTCTCTGTGGTAATCACATACAGGTGCTCTTTGGATCCTTCAGGTGTATTGGGCTCATTCAGTCTTGTGAAGGGCTCATTGCATGGGTGGAAAAAAAGTACAAAATGCAAGTCTCCCTCATAAATAATCCAAGGCACACTATATGGTTTGAACAAAATTAAAATGCCTTTATTTTACATGGCAATAATTGTTTAAAATGACCAACTCATTGCAACCAGCATAGGTCTTCATCAGGGTCACTGTGAGCATTCAGCAGTAGCTTGCACACCTATATTGCGTTATGCTAATCAGTAGAGTGGGAGGGTGGTTCTCCATCAATGAGCAAGCCTATTGGTGGAAAAACATGGTAACAGGAAAACATAAATGACTAAAATAAAGACAAATATGATATGATACAATGTGACTACTAAGTCAAGGTGGACCCTATACTTTCTTATATAGGTCTACACATGATGAGTTCCTCAATATATAACTATAGTCTCATCCACATTTGTCTGCCTACAAACACACATTGACTGCAAAATGACCTTACCTTTCAATAGTTCCATATATTAAAACACAATTGTCTATTATTCCTGAAGTGATATTTCATAAATATTTCTGCTCATGGCAACAAACACATATTATCTAAAAATCACCTTAACTTTCAGTAGTTCAATCAATTAAAATACAATTTGTATACAGTGTTATTGTGATAAAGTGATAGTGATATTGTGATATTATATATAAGTGATATTTCACAAAAAAGGAGAAAAGTCTGTCTCATCATTGAGGCTGGGGTTTGTTGCTTTTAGTTGAACAAGATATATGTACGGTTACATTCCACAGGGGGGGATAACCCCCTGCTTTCCTTGTCCGTACTGCCACACAAATTTCTTCTTAGGTTTTATTTTTAATACATTTATTTTAAATTGATGTTTAAATATACGATGAGTAAACAAAGCAGTACACTAACTAAGCAAAAAAACACTAGAGGCAGCTTATCCAAAAAACTGTCCCCCCTATTCCTGGAAAAGTGGTTTCGCCCAGTTGCCTCCCACTCCATGGTTGTTTCTGTTTACAAAATGCTACGCAGTTGAACACTGAAGGTATTTTCAGGCTTATTAATCATTTTCTGGCTGGTTTGGAGATAATATTTGTGATAGGTATTTACAGTATGACCCAAACTAGTCTACGGATAACCAGTTTGTTTAAAACAAAGGCGGTAAGCTAAAACAAAAACCCTTAAACAAGCTCGAACCTGCAAAGTTACTCTCTTGCTAACTAGTTATTTAAGCTAACTAGCTATATCTTCAGGAGGAATTCATCCATAATGTAAGTTAGCTTTCATGTTTTAGTTGCTAAATACTCGTCGCAGGATCCTTATTTTACATTTGGAGAATAGTGAGCTGTGTTATCTTGACCTTTCACCCAATTAGGTGTCCTTGAATGACTCTCTATTATAACTGAATGACCCCACTGTACCTGGATAATAAATTAGGATAATATGTGACAGAAAACACACAAAACTAAATTGTTTAAACACATTAATTTATATTACAGTTTTTCTCGATTGTTTACACACATTTTCTGAAAGCATGCCTCATACTCTCAGAACTCTACACACAAATCAAAAAACACACACACAATGGGCAAAACCCCTCAATTCTCCTGCAAAATGAAACTTTACATTCAAAACAATGTTATTTCTTCTCAAAATGGTATTTTGTTTTCAAATGACACACACAAACCATCATATGAATAGACATTTATAAGAACCAGTTGAACACTGATGTGCTCAATGTAAAACACTATGATGAATGGAAAACACTTCTTCTCCATTCATCATAATGACTTAGGCCTTTTTTTTGTTCAGTGTTACACTTACTACAGACAGTACATACATAAGTGTGTTGTAAAATATTTTAGAATATTGTTTTTATACTCAGAACACACAAATACACGGTAACAAATATATTTTATTTTCCCCACAAAAACAATGTACACAGTGTACATCTCAACCAACACAAAGTTGCACATACAGTGGTCTACATACAAAACAACAGAGGAATTTACTGTATACAGTTACAGTAAAAAAAAAACGAAAAAAAAAACTATGCTGCATCCTCTCTTCTGTTTCGGTCTTGCCACAGCACCTCATCCACATCACAAGCAATGTTTTCCCTGGCCAAGCAGCGGGGGAAATATTGCTTAGCATGTCGAATCCAGCCATGAAAAGCATCAACTGATTGCTAATTGTTACACTGTGTGACAGGTGTTTGCCCATGTGATGAGTCAGTGTGCATAGTAGGGCAATTGACTTTAGAATTTTGAATGACAGTGTGTTCCTTGTGAAAACGAGATTTTCTTCATGAAAATTGTGCCAAATGCAGAGAATTGTGTGTAGTGTTTTGAAAAAAGTGTGTTTTAGAACTGCAATTTGAGTGTAAAGCAGGAATTGTGCTTGTAGTTTAGCAGAATTGGTTCAGGGGGTTGGTGCATGAGTTACATGTTGTGGTCATTGTGTGTCAAGTACCAATATTTGTGTGTAAACAATTGAGAAAAACTGTAATATCTGTAATTTAAAGATATACTCACAAAACTCTAAAAGAAAAGCAAAAGATAGGTACAGTGGGGTCACATTTTCTGACAACAGCTGTCAGAAATTAACCTTATGTGTTGCTGGCTCACATATTTTGGTGTAACAGCAGGACAAAACACAGTTGTAATTGATTAACTTGGTCCCTTTCTATTTAGTGTGTCACAGTCATTCCAGTGAGCCAGCATGCACAATACCAGAGCCCTGGCCCACCTCAATGCAACAGGGCTCTAATTAATGTTATTAATTACATCTGTGTTCACCCTGCAATGACATGTAGCCAAGTCATGATATATAACATGATATAATTCTGTATAGAATAGATTGACAGGGACCTGCACAGACATTTAGGGGCAGTTATAAATTATTATTAATATTTCTGAGTTTACCTGACCAAAAGTAAACTGCACGAAGACACACCCACATCATTATAACTCCATAAAAGAAAGTTACACGAGCAGAACTTAGGTGTTAAGGGACATTGTCCTTTAGGGACATAGACCTTTAAAAAAATCACTATGAAACATGGTCCCTCCAGTGGCACGACGGCTCATGGACTAAAAACAGATTTAACATCTAAGTTCTGCTTGTGTGACTTTCTTTTATGCAGTTATAATTATGTGGGTGTGTCTTCATGCAGTTTACTCTTGTTTCAGGTAAATATTTTTACCTGCCCCTAAATGTCTGTGCAGGGCCCTGTCAATATATTCTATAGAGAATATATCATGTTATATATCATGACTTGGCTACATGTCACTGCAGGGTAAACACAGGTGTAATTAATAACATTAATTAGGTGCCCTGTTGCATTGAGGACCATAATTAATTTAATCAATTACACCTGGGTTTTGTCCTGCTGTTACACCAAAATCTGTGACCACAGAGAGCCAGCAACACATAAGATCACCATTATAGTATGTAAGTTTAAGTATGCTTTTATTGATCTTGACACATTCATGAGCTTAGGTGCCTGCATACATTTTGGTTCCCAAGATAAAAGTAAAATACACAGAGAATATCATTCAGCAACTTCAAATAAATGTTAAAATATTTTAATTAGAAGAAGATTATTGATGATTTGTGAAAATCCACACAGCAATGTTTTTCTATAACACTGAAGGTTTTAATTAATAAGATGACATGTGATACACACAGATGTTTTATTTTTTGTGAAAGCTATGACATTCATTTAATTCTTGATTGCATTGACAGATGCAGTGACAACATAGTTGTACCAACAAGACTAAAATAAAGGCCTGAGTAAACGGAAAGGACATTCAGGCCATTACAGTGAGTCAGTGCTCCCATCTTG
The DNA here is from genome assembly GCF_015220745.1 of Sebastes umbrosus. Taxonomy (NCBI): domain Eukaryota; kingdom Metazoa; phylum Chordata; class Actinopteri; order Perciformes; family Sebastidae; genus Sebastes; species Sebastes umbrosus. Next base: position 6,749,699 of record NC_051286.1, read on the forward strand.
AAGAGCTGAAATGGCTTACTCACAGATCCGCCTGAAGATTCTCCCCAGCGTTCGCTGTCTCTTCGACAAACTGGTGCAGGTAAAAGTAGAGGGACTCGCTCCTCACAAACAAGTTCAACTGAGGTCCAAACTAGTGGATGACAGAGGGGTGATTTTCAAGGCTTCTGCGCTGTACAAAGCAGATGAAACTGGCCAGGTGGATGTCTGCCGTGCACCGTCTCTGGGAGGAAGTTACACCGGAGTGGAGCCCATGGGTTTGTTTTGGGCCTTGGCACCGGAGACTCCAAACAGTAAACTCCTGAAGAAGAATGTGCTCAGCCCAACACTGGTGGAGATAGAAGCGCTTTGTGGAGAGTCTGGTGAGGTCTTAGCCTCTGAAACCAACGAGAGAAGATACATGACAGAGGGGATGAAGAGAATACCTGTGGAAGAGGGAAGAATACGAGGAGTCCTCTTCGTACCACCAGGTTAGTTGTGTGCTGTTGATGATACCTGAGAGATCGTAGAGATGTCAGTGTCCTACTTAACTTTCTCTCCCTTGTTTTCTCCAGGAAAGGGTCCATTCCCAGGAATAGTGGATATGTACACATTTGGTGGCCGTCTTACTGAGCCCAGAGCCAGCCTCTTGGCAAATAAAGGTTTTGTTGTTCTGGCGCTGGCCTATATGGGCTACGAGGATTTACCAAAAGGCCCCAAAAAGTTGGATTTGGAGTACTTTGAAGAGGCTGTAACATATCTGAGGAAACATCCAGAGGTTAGTGTTAAAGATAATCACATTTATAATATTAGAATCTCCATTTTATCTTTCCCAAAACCTTGTTATGTACTTATTGTGAAAAATGTGTCCAATGAATTAATAACTTAATATAAAGTGAGAATGTAATAGATATATAGGCCCATATTTGAATTTACTGAGTCAGTGTTGCCATCTACTGGCTACTTTCTGATGGCACAAAGATAATTATAGAGCTAAAATGATTAGTTGATTCATCAGTTGACAGAAAATTGATCTGAACTATTTTTTTATAACTGATTTTCTAGTTCCAGCTTCTTATTATGAGAATCTTATGTGATAATAAACTGAATATCTTTAAAAGGGCTGCAACTAACAATTATTTTCTTTGTCGATTAATCTGATTATTTTCTCGATTAATCGATTAGTTGTTTTGTAGTGAAAGTTTGTAAGTCCAAAACCCAAAGATATTCAGTTTAATATGATATAAAACAGATAAAAACAGGAAATCTCCATGTTTGAGAGGCTGAAAACAGCATTTTGACATTTTTGTATGAAAAATTACTGTATCGATTAATCCATTATCAATATAGTTGGCAATTATTTTTCTGTCGATCGACTAATCGTTGCAGCTCTAGTACAATAATCTAAACATGATCATTAACACTATACCTCTCTGTGCAGGTTAAAGGTCCTGGGATTGGCATCCTATCATTGTCTCACAGTGGCGGTTTGGCTTTGGCCATGTCATCGTTCCTCTCTGGGATCTCAGCGACCGTCTGTATTAATGCCTGCAATGCAAACACTGTGATCCCTTTGCACTACAAAGACTTAGTTATACCTCCGCTCCCCCCCGTCATAGAGAATGTTAAATTCACAGACTCTGGGCTTGTAGATATTCGCGATGCCTTACCTGACCCTTCCTTGGAAAAGAACAGGTCGTCGCTGATTCCAATTGAACGTGCCAGCTGCCACTTCCTGTTTGTGGTCTCTGAAGATGACCACAACTGGAACAGTGCTTTTTTTGCCAAGCAGGCTGCTGCAACGCTGAGAAATAATGGCAAAGAGTCTTTTATGGTGGTGTCGTACCCTAAAGCTGGACACTTTTTGGAAGTCCCTCACATGCCGTATTGTCCATCTGGGTTTCACGGAGCAGTCGGGACCAATGTGCTGTTTGGTGGGGAGCCAAAAGCCCACGCCGAGGCTCAGCTGGACCTGTGGGAAAGAGTCCAGGAGTTCTTCAAGAGACACTTGAACAACAAGAGTGCTTTATAGCAAGCAGTGCTGCATCAAGTGCATCGAGCATCCCAGAATGGCCGTCATTAGCAATGCTTAACCCTGCCTTTAGGTATCTAATGAATGGGATTATCAAAGGGGTATTAAATGATACTGTAGTGTAGAGTAGAGTTGAGTATTCTTATGTTGAAGCTTTGGGTTTAATGGCTTTTCAGAAACAAACTCTGCAACTGACTTTTCTCCCCCATAAGCTCCAATAATAATGATGCGTCTGTTCCATTTAAGTATTTCACTACTAAGGCGAGACAGTGAGCGAGCACACACAATACCAGGACCCTGGACCTGATGCATCTAAATGATATGTAGTCATCATCACTGTTACTTATTACAGCTGTGCTTTTTCTATGATCACATGACAAGATGTCTGCTGTGAAAATGACTCCCTATATACAGTATATTATAACAAGTCATTCAAGTTTTATTTATATACTACATGCCATATGACGGGTAGACTCAATGTGCTTCAAAATAAAAACAAAAAACAGGCACAGAAAATACATGACAAAAAAAAAAATAAGAATATAAAAGATAAGATGGTATTATATATACAGAAAAACAAGATAAGGTATTACATAAGTAAAAACACAAGATAAGGTATTACAATAGAAGGGATAAGAATAAAGCATTATTATTAATAAAAAGGGAATAATATTGTTTCTAGAGTAAGTGAACACTCCATGCCTCTGTCAAATGCACTGTTATCGTTCTGAATTCACTATTGTTGATAAAAGTTTCATTATTTGTTGTTTGGTTGGAAAACTGCTGAGTAATAATTTAATAATATATTTTATTGACTTTGACTGCGATCGTATTATGACGATGTTCTCATATTGTGGTACTGTTTTGCATTGAACGTTAATATGATTATTTTACATGTGATTCTGCGTACGTTTGCCGTATCATAATAATACTGTCAGAAAAGTATTCTTACTAATGTAAGTAGATTGATTTCTACAATATTGCCAAGCTCTGGGTATGAGAATAAAACTTGAACTTGAACTGCAGTCGATTGTGTACGTACTGTTCTTTTCTTATTTTAATAATACTGTGATATTTCTGCTGTTGGAAGTTTAATAAACTGAAAATAAAAGAAACAATTTAAATGATGAAGCAAAAAGTGACTGTATTTTTAGGGCTGCACAATTAAACGAATATTAATCGCGATTGTGATTTTTGGCTTCCCACAATTAAAGGAACATGATCGCCTGTGATATTGACATTTAAAATGTGTGCTCAGCTCATAGAAATCTTCGCTGCATATCAAATCAAGTGCTTCCTAAACTAACAGCAACCAGCCGGTCGAGATGTTTTCACTTCTCTTTTGGTGAGCCGTCATGCTGCTGCAGTGCTCTGTTTATTTATTTTTTTGTCGCTATTAGGGCTGACACAAATGCTTCGAAGTTCCGACCACCGCCATGGAATTCGACCTCCAAATCACTATTCGAATGAATGATGATGTATAAATCCCCAAATAACCCATGAAATAAGGAATAATCCCACGACATTGTTCATTAGTCATACTCAACATTACTTATTATTAGTTATACTCAGATGGATATCGCTGTTTGGCACTGACCCGGGCACTGAAACGGGGGAGATGAAGACAGACAGACAGAAGAACATATCAACCTGCCGCGCCATGCTGCACCTCGAAGCTTAGAATATTTCTCACCAAAGCTTCGAAGTATCAATATTAATAAAAAATAATCGTGACTATCATTTTTGGCCTCATTTTTGTGTTGTTCTATATGAATTACGGTCTTTCACTAAGCCGATGATCAATTGCATCATCTTGTTGTTTCAACCTGTATTTATAATTCCTCCTCTGACACCAATTCATGTCATTATGATACGGTTAAAGCCTCTGAACACCCACACAGGTGTTTTCAGTTAATCAGGCTGATTAGACCTCTGCTCAGGGCGTGTAGAGACTAATCGGGTGACATTTTCCTGAGTCTCCCGTTAGCTTTGTTGCACCTTAGGGCAGCACAAATTAAACCTTTATCATTGTTATTGGTAGATGAAGATTTGTGACTCCGGTCCACCTTCAACCTGAGCAGAGGTCTAATCAGCCAGAATAACTGACGACACCTGTGTGGGTGTTCAAAAGGCTTTAGGTACAGCAGTGACGTTCATTGTTCACCTAAAATAACCTCCATGAATCATCATGGGTGTAAATGTTGACATCTAGTGGCAGCTCAGCCTTCCTACATTTATCTTTGATATCTCTTGCACATAATGTGAGATATGTTTTGTCACATACAATGTAATGTTAAACACACCATGATGAAAGATTGTGAAACATGTTTTAAATTAACATGAATCCCACTGTTGCGGTTTTATTCCCATGTTAAAGCTCAAATCCTTGGAATTTTTACACGAAGGGCTGTTTCAAAGGAAAGTGGGTTTACTTTGATGATGTAAGCTTTTCTCTGAGGGATTTTATTAACAATGTAGCCTGCATCAAAGAAAGAGAGAGTGTGTTTCTGAAGTTGGAGGCAAAGACATCCACCTTTACAGAAGCTGGTGCGGACATGCACGACATCTTTTCTGAATCACATGATGGAGGAAAAGACTTCATTTTCGCGCTGTCCTCGATATAAGAAATCAAATTAAAGTCGACGAACACTCATACGATTTTGTCAACTAATCGATTAGTTGATTTAATCGACAGATCTGTGAGTTTCTCCACAAAGAATCACACAAAAGCACCACTTTAAATCTTGTGTTTACCAGAGGTGTGCTCATGAGTTTGTTGGAAATAAGTCATTCAGCATGAAAAAGCATAAAAACAACTAATCGTCTAAAGAAATCTTAGTCCAAAACGACAGATTAATCGAGTAAGAGGGGGCAGCCCTACAGTATTTGTTGAGCCAATGTCAGATAGACATCTCTACTGTGCTGATTTAAGAAATATGAATGCTTTTGACAGTGAATGTATCAATTAATCAGTTTGAGTTATTTTTTAAGAAAAAAAAGTCAAAATTCTCTGATTGCAGCTTCCTAAAAGTGAATATTTTCTGGTTTCTTTACTCTTTACTCTATGACAGTAAACTAAATATCTTTGAGTTGTGGACAAAACAAGACGTTTGAGGACGTCATCTTGGGATTTGGGAAACACTGATCGACATTTTATAGACCAAACAACTAATCGATTAATTGAGAAAATAATTGACAGATTATGAAAATAATCGTTAGTTGCAGCGAAAGAATGAGTTTTATTAAATTTATGTTTCTCTGCTTCATTTTAGAAGGAATTTTCTCATTCTATTTCTGCTCCAGAGAGGTTTATTTCACACTATATATGAATAAGTCATTTTTTTTGCATTGTTCTTGAGCTGTTTCTCTTCACTGGGTCCATGTGAGCAGCATCTCCTCGGGGGTTCCTCGCTGGCTTACACAAAGGAGACAAATGGATTCAATGCTATTAATTTAAACTAGGGCTGCCAAAGTTAACGCGGTGATAATGCAAATTTGTTTTAACGCCCCTAAAACGCTTTACTGCAATCGATCATGTCATACTAGCTTGTCGCGAAGGAGGTTAAATAATGCTCCAAAGTTACCCTAAATTTCAGCGAGGAAAATCTGGCCATTTTCAAAGGGATCTCTTGACCTCTGACCTCAACATAGGTGATTGAAAATGGGTTATATGGCACCCAAGAGTCTCCCCTTTACAGACATGCCCACTTTATGATAATCACATGCAGTTTGGGGCAAGTCATAGTCAACACTGACAGCTGTTGTTGCCTGTTGGGCTGCAGTTTGCCATGTTATGATTTGATTTTAATGCTAAATGCAGTACCTGTGAGGGTTTCTGGACAATATTCTTTCAATGTTTTGTGTTGTTAATTGATTTCCAATAATAAATATATACAGATATTTGGATAAAGCAAGAATATTTGCCCACTCCCATGTTGATAAGAGTATTAAATCCTTGACAAATCTCCCTATAAGGTACATTTTGAACAGATAAATAATGTGTGATTAATCATGGACAATCATGCGATTAATTAAATAATTTAGTTGATTGACAGCCCTAATTTAAACATAAAGTAAATGATATAATACAGTTTTGTTTTACTGAGGTATGACCTCTCTCCTGTTTTGGTATTTTCAGCAAACCAAAGAGGAATGTCTCAAGCTGCTGTGAGAGAGCAGTCTGAGCAAGACAACAGCAGGGTTGTTGTTGAGGTTAAACCCCCACCATGCATGTAATGTCTGCTTATACTGTACCTTTGTATATCTGAAAACCACCTTTTAGGGTTGACGACAAACACATTGATAGTGTGCTTTATTATTAGAAAATGTATAATCATGCAGCTGGATAAATAAGTAAGTATAATATATATATATATATATATATATATATATATATATTTTTTTAATCTACTAACCACAATTTGAATACATGCATACATACTGTACATACATACATGTTGATTTGATCCCTGTCTGTTTAATTATACATTAGCATATCATATCATGTTATTGTATTTATTGATCCTATGTTTTTTTGTTTTATATATACAGTATGAATCTATATATATATATTTATTTCTGCTGTTTTCATTTTCACTTACTATTGATAAAATTATATAATATATATTATTGCTTTATTATTATTATTATTATTTTCTATAAGTAAGTATAACAGATGTTTCTCTGGTTGGATGATAGGAAGTGTAACCATCTTCACCAGCATCATACTGATCAGTGTGTGTAATTCAGCCACACTCTCCTCTTCCTGCCTTGTCTGCTTGTCATTCATAAGATTCAGTGGAGTTTCTTGGTGCCATATGAAGAGGAGGAGCTCTTCCTCTCCAGTCTTGCACCTCATGCTGTGAGATTTTCAGTAGCAAGGCTCTCCTCACAGCCAGTCTACCAATTAACAGCCTCTCACAGAGCCATTGGCAGCAGCAGCAGCAGCAGCAGCAGTCTGACTATCAGCTCTGACAGACACAGTGTTTTTTTTCCGGACGGTGATGGTGGTGTGGAGCTTCTTTCCCGGATTGGACACTTCTTATCCCGGTGTGGTTTTAGGTGCACTGGGTGTCAGGGAAGGAGCATCACTGCGCACAGATCTCTCTGACTGATTCCTGCCATGCATCCGCATCAGGGGATTATTATGGGTCATATACAGCTTCTTATGTCCTTTGATGTGTGATCATTACACCATGTTTTTTCCTGATTTATCAGACATATTTACTAACAGAACATCATCTCATTGCTGGCAGCCTACCTGTGTCACATCTCTGCATGCAAGCTGTGTTTTGTAGATTTTTTTTTTTTTTGCATCTGCATCATCACCATGCCTCTCCAACGCTGGCTGCTGACATAAAAACACCGACATGGATCGTGGTGGGAGCCGGGCTGCGACGGTGGGAGACGGTGCATCCAACCTGACAGCAGCAGCTCACATCTGGCTGGAGCTCCTGAACGCATCCAGTCCTCCGACACGCTGGAGCAGCAGCAGCCCAGCTGCAGCAGAGGGGACCGGGCTGGAGGAGCAGCAGAGACTCATCCGAGAGCAAGCCTACCGGGACTTCACCACCACCATCCAGGTCTTCATCCTCATAGGGTCGCTGCTCGGTAAGTCACCTTATACAAAATGCATATGCATGCACTTGACAGAAAGGCCCTTTAGAATCCTGCAGACATGAAATCCTTACACATGTTTTATGGAATTACTCCATTAAAACATTCACTATAGCTTCATGTTTTCCATGAGTCTCAACTGTTTGATTCCTGGGGACACCCTTTATGCAAGAATAATTAGGACATTTGCAACAACAAACAAGTCTTCCCAAAAGTAGCCCAATCATCAATGTCTAAAAGGCTTCAATATGAAGCAGCAGGATGGGTGAAAAGATGGTCACTGTCATAACAGAGCTAGATCTGGATATACATTTTCAGTCATCTTTCTCTTCTTAATAGCTCAATGCATGTAGGTCTTACATCTAAAACACATACTGTGCATAAATGACTAAAAACCATGAACAAAAACATGGAAAAACAAAACATTTTAAAGAATAAGATGTAGCCACCAGTGATAAAAACTGTATTTTTCCATCAAATGTGCTGGGATTTCCCATTCAAACCATTGGTTGCTGCATAATACAAACCGTTAATCTCTTTAAGTCATATCCTACCCATGTTTCATTAAATAATGTTACTGTGTTCATGTTACTATTCCATTGTTAAATTGCAAATGTAACTCAACAGCCACTTAAAGTCAGGGTTTGTCACACCACAGAATCATGTGTTAACCACCCAGTCAAATTTGGATGATTAAAAAATTGTAAAATTACATTTCAAAATCATGAAAAGAATAAGCAGTATTGGGGGAAAAAAAGCCAAGATGCCCTCTCCCCAAACTATTTACGTGTCAGTGGTGATCATCCACAAATGTTTACTGCACATCACAGTGTTGGATGTGAGTATTTTTCCTGGGATGATGCAGGGCATGACGTGCTTATTTTTACTCAATGGGTGGTAACACTCCCTTTGATAATGCTTATATGATTCAGACTGCACCCGGTCAGACTCGCTGTGCACATCCTCCACATTTTCGTTGCAATGAACTCCACTTCCCTCTGTTGTTTTGAAATGAAAGGGAAGTCAAGACACACAACAGGTCTTTGGTTATTTTATAAAAATGTCCTGACATTAGCCTTCTTCCTATAGCCCTATAGCTGTCCAGAGGGATGCACAATGGAGTGATTATGTGTCTGTTTTGCGTTTATGTTAGTTTGCTGCTAACGTAAATATTGGATGTTAGACAACAGCATTACAGCAATATGTTAAAGCTTCTCTTTATGATATCCAGAGCATTAATATAGCAGCAAACATTTATTTGCTATGTAAAGATATAGAGGAGTAATGTCTACCTGAGCAGAGAGTGAAGTCGATCTCCCTCTGTATGTGTTGTAATCAGAGATTCTCTGTGCTTTGTTGACATAGCCGGGCCGGCCTTGTGTGCCTTTTAGTGCATGTGAGCGTGCCCCCACGGGCTAAGTCATGGCCTCCGGTTTGCACTGCACTCATACGGATATAGCTGATAACGTAGAAGTGTAGCACCCATCCTTTAGCTTAACACTGTTAGCGCTATTAGCACCGTCAGCTGCGAGCCACCGGCTCAGCTGTCACCATGTTGAGAGCCGTGTGGAGTCAATAGAAATGCTCCCAATCTCACATTTATCACCTTTAAATCATACAAAAAGCAAACATACTGTATAAGCAGAACTTACAACTTGTATTTGGTGGTACTTGACAGGCGTTAGCTACCTATTTCACCATGAAATTGGCAACTATTGGTAGCAATAACTTACTGTACACATTCTGAGCTTCTTTCCATCTGAATCTGTTCTGGCTCTGTGACAAATATTCCTGCTTGTGCCAGTAGAAGCAGCGGCTGCTGATGATGATGGAAGTGAGGAAGGAGGACCCGTGTGAATTGATGGACCGCTCCACGGCACATCAGTCTCACACAGTTTGACGTCCCCTCCATCTTATCGGCAGCCAAGAAACACAATCCTCCTGCCTAAAATGAGCGCCGCATATGAATGTGCTATTTGTCACAAACGTGGCCGTAACGTCCTGCATCCTCGCTGCACAAAACACACTCGGCCATGATTGCGAGTGCTGTTTGGAAAAGTACGGACTCAATGACACAAATAGTTCACCATGATGAAACTGATGAAACTGACTCCAAAAAATGACCAAAGGGCTATCGCTCTGACTCAGCACCACCTCCTGCTGTGCAGTGTAATGTGTCAGGGTCTGGGAAGCATGACATGAAGGGCTGCACAAAATTACCTTTTGGCAGCATGGCTCAAAATGCCTACTTTTCCTCTGTGTGTGTGTGTATATGACAGGGAAAACATATTTTCCTTTTCAAACAACCTCATTTATATGACCCCAAAAATACATAATAAGTAAGAAATCCAGCACATTACTCTTTTAAAGAGGCTGCTGTCTTAAAGGCAGAGGTTCCCACAGTGCATGAATGCACCACTGAAATCCAGTAAATGGGATTAATAAAGCATGTAATAAACACAAGCGAGTCAGGCGACCTTTGCTCATTTTAGCAAAGGAGTCTTGATGCGGTAACAGTGAATTCATCTTTTTGTTGCAGATGTTAAAGGGATAGTTTGAGTGTTTTGAAGAGGGTTTGTATGAGGTTCTTATCCATAGTCCGTGTATTACCCACAGTAGATGACAGGAAACAGACAGTAGTACAAGCACCGGAGCAAAGCAATATACTGCTGTAGATCGGGCCAGCATTTTAGCCATTAAAGAAAGGCCCATCTTAAAAAATCTGTCTAAGTGTACGCTATGTTAACTATACATTTTTGCCGGTTTACCTTGCCGTCAGACAGCCCTTTCCGACGGGCAGCTGAAGCTGTCATATCGCCACCAGACTACATTCACAAAAACAGTAATTCATCTACTGTAGGTAATACACTGACTATGGATAAGTACCTCATACAACCCCACTTCTAAACACCCAAACTGTCCCTTTAACCTCATTTTATAAAGTCTTCCCCTTTTTACCCCACAACAGTTACAGCATTTAACTCCCCCTTAAACCACATATTATAATTTTTACCTTTCTGTTTGTGTACTGAGAAGAGAAACAAGATGCGACGGGTTAATTATTGAGCTTTCGAGGTGTTGACTGGGGCCTATAGGCTAGCTGTTTCCACCTGCCTCCAGTCTTTATGCTAAGTTAGACTAACAGTCTCCTCTGTTGCAAACGTTGGAACTATTCTTTCAAGGTTATAACATTCCTATTAATTAGCAGACAATTATCATTATTTCCCTGATAAACCACCACAGATGAGTGTTTTATTGTAAATGTGATTAATGTGCCACAGCATGCACGGCACCAGCTGATATTACCGATTGTAATCACGCCTGTGAGGCATTGTAGTATCTGGATATCCGTCTCTCTATTTCCTCTGTTGGTTACCATTCATAAATAAGTCTAAAGTAATTAATAACACCACGGGGATGTAACTAAGAAGGTGTTAAGCGTGTTAATGATGTTTCACACGTTGACTGTTAACAGCTAATGCTACTATGTTTAGACACCTGGATGCGTCACCGTTAATAACAGCAGCTTATTAACACCAATCCAGAGATGACACAACTTACTTTCATTTGTGTGAAGCAGATAAACAAAGAAACAGTATTTTGAGTTTCTCACATCGCTACCTGTAGTCGGACTGCCATTTGATAAGTGGAAAAAGCAATCCTCTTTAGTGTTTGCTCTTTCTCCTCATTGGCTGCTGTGAGTACGGTTGCCAAGGTGTTCTTCAAGTGCCAGGTGAGTATTTCAGGCACAAAAGGACAAAGTGATTTTATAGACAATGCAGGCTCTGATTATAAAAGAGTAGAGGTCCCAGTGTTGTCTGCATGATGACACTTACAAGGACATGTTTCATTCGTTAGTTACAGTTGTGTGAAGCGCTGTAAAAACGGCTACACGAATAAACTTTTAGTTTTATAGATGTTCTTAAAAAGCACTCAAATTCGTAATTATGTAAACCTGTAATTATCACCTTTACCACAGTGGCATGTAGGATTATCAGGCACAACAAATGGCATACTGTCTACCATTATAAATTAAATTACTTGTTAATTAGTATTTGAAAGGAATTAACACGCTCCCTCTTTAGTCCTGTTTGTTTGTTTATTTGTTTAGGTGGGAAATGATTTAAAATGTGACGTAACACAACATGTTTTTCTAATATTAAATATCGTGTTGGAACTGTGATCCCACATACAGTATATCACTTGCATGGGAGGGTGTGACATCACACCATTGCAGCTGTACTAAAGTTAGACTCTCACCACTCAGCTCCTGTCAAGAGCCTCTCCTTGTACTAATATTACCTCTGGTGATTTGTACAGTAAGCCCTGAAAATGATCCATTCTTTTCACTTATCCAGTGGAATATCTCAACAACTGTTGGATGGATTGACATGAAATTTAGTTAACACAGTCATGTCCCCCGCAGGATGAATTATAATAAATTTGGTGATCCCTTGACATCTAGCACATTACATCTAGCCCCATCTTCATGTAAAAGGTTCATTTTGTCCAATAGTTTGGTTTATGACCAAATACCTGCAAAATGAAAGGCCTTCCCAGCTTCACAGAGCTGCTAGCATGTCTGCAGACTCGAATACTTCACCCCCAAAATGACCATTTATATATCAATTACTCACCACATGTTACCTTGAATTCTTGAAGAAAACTATGTTTTTCTTGCATGCCTCCACGGTAAATGGAGAATCTGAAAACAGAGTAAATCCATGATGAATTCAAGTAAATGGAGGCCAGGTTTAACAACACAAAAACTATATAAAAAAATCTGTTTACAAACTCTCGCATAACTCGTGCTGTATAATCCAAGTCTCGTTTATCCAGTGGTATGCTCAGTACTTCCCAAACACATGCATTTTCACCAAAATCGTACTATTTAAAACACTCCCTCCACTGCTTTTGCAGGTGAGCTGCGAGTCTGAACGAGTAGTGCACCTTGACAAGCATACTCCCTTAGTCTTGTTTATTAACTGTATCCACAATCTTTTCCCAACCTTAACTAAGTATTTTAGTTGCCTTCCTCTAACCATGCCTTAACCATTTTTTGCCATAGCTAAAATCTTTCTCAGCCCGTTCTCTTTCCCATGGCGTCTAATACAAAGGCTTTGTCGTTCGGTACCGCTGCACACGGCAGGTATGCCGGTATAAAACGCACGTGTTCCATTAACTACAATGTAAACCCATCCGCGGCAACAGTAAACGCTCTGAGAAAGTGCGCTGGGAGTGTGGTGACGTATTTTAAAGAGCGAAAAGACAAACGCTGTGCGGGCGGGAGGAGAGATGGATGGGTCCAACAAACACAAGGCTTTCATCCAGGAGACCGTTGTTCATGTCCCGTGTGTTAAGTTTCACCTTCACGTTACAATCAGCTGTTTGTTTGTGTCCCGTGTTCACAACGTTCAGTGTCATTTTCATTGTACAAACGTAGTAGTTTTAAGCCCAGCCATGTCGTTTGTTCCTAAACCTAACTATAGTGGTGTTGATGCCAAAAAAGGGGCGTGACAAAGCGGCGGTATGTGAGGAGTTGGGATGAGAACGTGTTGTCTTTCCCTAATCTTAACCATTCCAAGGTAGCTGTGCATGCGAGGATTTTCAAAACATTGGCATTGAAAAAAATCTGAGGGTTTGCAGAATCGTCCGATATTGACGTTGTGGTCTAGTGATAGATACACTTTCCTTAAAAGTCCCTCAACTGACCATGCAAATTATGACTTTTGGTGCTCAGAAGCAAAGATGGAAGTGGCATGACGTTGTTATGACACCAGAAAACCTGTAGGACGGAGGTCGGGGGTGGATGCAAAACGTGTTTGACACCGTAGACCGCTGTGTCCTATCAACAGCCTTAATTTCTTATAACCATGACCATGGCGTTTCCCTACCCAAGCACTTGTAACACAGTCATTTGTGCCGGTTTAGAAAGGGCACTGGCAAACGATGTTGACAATAGGGGGGGCAGACCAGAAAACACTAATTGGTTGCCTTCCAGGAAACAACAAAGGACCTTTTTATCATTAAGTTTGGAGGGTGTGTTGCATTTCTCTCCTTCTTTTGAAAAGCTTATCATTGCTGTAATCATTAGCCACAATAAACAGAAGTTACACTATTAATACAGTAGAATCTGAACAATATATATTTGCTGTAAACATCCTCTTTGATGCATTTTAAACGATGAGTGTTTGTGCTAATTTAATGATCCCATGTGAGTCAGCTTCACAGAATGCAGAGGCTGAGCATCAATTACCGCTACATTCGGGTTTTCCCCGAAATCCTACTCCTGTGTGCTGCTCTGAAACCCTGCACTGTTAGAGACTAGCTGTAAAGCACATCATGTTCTCCTAAATACAGCTTCTTCCAGCTCCATCTAAAACCTCCCAGGCCAAATTTCAACCACCTAATCCATCATAATTGATTTTATATTTAACCTTGCTTTGATAGCTTTTATATATATATATATCTATCTTGATAAGTCATGGTAACCAGATCTTTTTCTTTGCTTTTGACGGTGAGTGCTTGTTTTTCTGACTGTGTCCTGAACGTTTACAGAAACAAATAACCTCAGGGAGAAATAACAGTTTTTCCTCAGCAGAGAACATCTTGCTCCTCCGTCTCTAACAATGAGAGCTCAGCTAACACTCTGTGGGTAATTACATTTGGAGAGGCTGGTATCACATGTGTCCCTGTGTGACCTGACATCAGTCAGAGCACTGCGGGGAGTCGAAAAATTCACCTTTTTAAACCTAATTAACAATCATTACTGTCTCATCGCTCTAAATTATGGAGGGATCTTAATATAGAAATGCCACAGTTTCCCCGCTTGCACCTGATCGTGTGCTGCCTGACTCAGTTTATGTTTGATTGATTTCTTCACCCTGCAAAGAATATTTTTCATCTGCAGTAGTTTATAATTAAAAATAAAAAATATGTTTAGTACTTGTGTGCACAAATGCTGCTCATAATCAAATATTTCTTGCAGTTGTTCTTTAAATTGTTCCAAATCAGTCTTCGCAAAACCACAATTTGAGAAAAAATAATCCTTATTTGTCTTTTTAAAACCTATTGAGATGGGATTTGGTGAAGCAGAGTGGAAGGCTTTTGCATGAAGAGATGCCTGAAGATCAAGGATACGTTGAATGTCGACGTTTCTGAACCCACAAAAACGTTTCATATCAGCCTCGTATCACGCTTGCAGAAACACCCAATGTCACGTGGTTAACGGTCATGTCTAGAGTTGGGGATCTCTTAGGCTAGGCATTGATCTTGAATGGTTAAGGTTAAGATATGTCGTCGGGCAGCAAGTCTCGCAAGAGTTTTTGCAAGTTTTTGCAGATTTCAGATGAGATTTCGCAAATTTGCGGATTACTTTCTTGACAAATGGTTTATATTTTGGAACGACTGGTTAGGTTTACAAAACTACTCAAGGTTAGAAAAAAGATCATGGTTTGTGTTAAAATAATAACGTCACAACGTTAATGTTAACATTTAACGTGTCCGTGGTTTGCAGAACAACAATGCCAACATTTTTCCTGGTGATTGGACTGTTCCATGTCCATCGGTCCAAAACTTGTTGTGTTTCCTTCTGCAATAAGATGCAGATGAACAGTTTGCAATATAAACCATCAACGAGCAGAGAAAAATGACTGTTTGCATTTGCAAATGATCATTTCCAAATGTAATTTTCCCCTGAATTTTTGTATTATTCATTGTTACACCACACTGAACATGCATTATCGTTGTCTTGCTTCACCATGTGGCACAAATGTTGCAATTATTTGGCAGTTTGGGCCTTAGAAACGCACCAGTTTATAGATAAATTCAAGGTGTTAAATGAGGAGCTTGGAACCAAAGCTTATATATTATATTATATGCTTAAAGCTTTCCCATCACTCCTCAGTCCATCCAATCTTTTTACTCCTTAATTTATTCAATCAGTCTCTGTGCTGGATGGACGTGAGGAAGACGTGGTTGATAAATCATCCATCTATCTGTGCTAACTCACATAGATTAGACAGACAGTCTTCATACCAATGGACAATTTAGAGTCTAGGCGACCTAACTATTTTCTTTCTGGACTGTGTGAGGAAAATTAAGTGTTCAGAGAAACCTAAACTTTGGTTACGTGCCACCATACCAGGTTACTTAATCTCTGTCCAATAGATAGGATACTCAGGACTTTATGTGACGTGTTAAAAGGCTCTTTTTCTAAGCCTTTTAGTAGTAAATAAAACTAAACTGGACAAACCCAAAGATGCAACAAACTGATCTTATTCTAAATCTCTGCACCTCTTCCCTCCACAGGTAATGCCACGGTGTTGTGGTGCACCTGCTGCACGAACGTCTTCAAGTCCGTGACCAACCGATTCATCAAGAACCTGGCGTGCTCGGGTATCTGCGCCGGCCTGGTGTGCGTTCCCTTCGACGTGGCGCTCGGAGCCAGCCCTCGCTGCTGCTGGTGGCTTCACACTCTGGTGCTCTGCAAGGCCATCAAGTTCCTCCATAAGCTCTTCTGCTCCGTTACTGTGCTCAGCTTCAGTGCCATCGCACTCGACAGGTCAGTCATTTACACACATAGTTAAAGTAGACAGAGATGATACAGACATAGATGAGTGTTGCTAGCAATTCAAATTAAAATACACCTACAAGTAAAAGGAGCACTCTGTGCCTGAGTAGGACGAGAATGATGTTTTGTTTTTTGCTCACTTCGGCGCTACAGAACTTTGAAATATGTGTTTGAGAAAGGCCAGCAGGTACCTCCCACTCACTTCTTTTGGAAGTGCCACTTGAGAGAGGTGGATGGCTCACATTGATTCTCTGATCAGTTTATCAATACATCGCTTGGCCGAGTCATTCTCCTCCTGACTTAGAAGTACAGACATCCACGCTGCACAAGTGGAGCAACATCAAAACTGGGGCTAGACGCTGGAACATTGTTTTGTTGTAGGAGAGAAAGGCTTTTCAATCTCCATCTGCACCCTGTGGCGTGGACGAGAGGGGTTGGGTGGAGGGTGGAGGGGGTTGGGCGCTGGATGGAGCATGTGTATGCCACGCTGAGCCGCCGTGTCCCAGGTCTCCCTGCTGCGCTGAAAGCTGCAGCCAAAAGCTGCCTGAGATGGCTGCTGCTGCCCACATATGGTCTCACACACACACACACACACACACACACACACACACACACACACACACACCGTTTTTTTAAAAGTGATGCTCATGCCCTTTCTGATCTGTAAACTAAATATCTCTCGTTTTATTCGTAGCTTTCTCAGTCAAATTAAACTTTCCTTTAACAGTATTTTTGTATTACTGACAATATTAGACATAGTACTTCTACCAGCACTGTTGCTGCTTCTATTGCCCCTACTACCACGACTATACCTTTAAAACACAGTGATTAAAAGACGTGTTTAGCCATAAAAACCAAACTCTCTAAAATGTATTTTATAATGTTTTTTTTTTTATTAATTTCAGAGTTCAAATAAATTTTCTGTATATTATATCTCCCTAGGAAATTGTCTACATATTTAAAGCCTTTTATACACTGGCAGCTATCTAATTTGAGAATACTAAACTCTAATTTATTTTCATTTCATTTAATTGTTTCTTACCTAAAACTTTAGAATAAGTTTAAAAGAGATCACAATCTTAAAAAACACAATATGTGAAAAACGTCTCATGTGATTAAAAACACCAAATCTATCGTATCTGCTCCCTAATTAGACAATAAGTTCACACAGTTTATTAAAAAAATAATGTAAGCTATTTGTACCATCGAGTCCTCTACAAACCAGTCCTCTTTTGTGTAGCAGTTGTACTGACAGAGGAGGTTATATAATATATATATAGAGCTATATGTATATATGGACAATTTCATTTCCAGTATTTAGAAATAAACTTGCTTTAAACCAGAAAAAAATAGATTATGTGGCGCTCATCCTGGCATCTGTCGGCTCTGACAGCTAATAGCAGTGATACCACTAACCCAGACTACAAAGCACTATTCAGTAGGCGACGGTTCGTTCTGTTGACCCGTGACTAGCGTACTGCCCCATGAATGACTCTTTTGACCAGAGAAAAAGTCGCAATTACAACCGTTACTTGCTACTTCAGCACCACGGACAGCGCCATGGATTTACCAATACACAGCACAGTTAGGCTACTGATATTTCAGAGCCATGGTCAGGACCAAAGAGTCGAACTGGCTCAAACCTCAGTTAGATAAAGGATCAATGAGTCAGGCAGACTAGACTAACATATCTTACCCCTGAACTCTCTCTGCCCCTAGAGGATGGAGATGGGGGTGTGGCAGGTTATTAAGGGGGTTACATTTTGGTCATTTTGCTAACATCCACCCTCAAATTGCCTAGTGGCGCTATGCCGTTATCATAAAAATATAACGTTAGCATATAAAACCCTGCTGTTTGCAAGTTAAAAGCACAAAAGCCCCCTCACTCTGGATATTTAATTCATAACTCCAGCATGTATTAAAATCCTGCACTTTCCTCAAACTATGTACGTGCAAAAACTGAATATTGGATGACTGCAACACTATGAAGCTTTATTCTCCATAATTTAAAAAAAAAGCATGCAGGACTTCATCACCACACAGTATAACACATGAAAGTGTGGGGTTTCATTTATTTTTTAAGGCGATCGCAGTCAGATGGTGTATTGCTGCAGCCTCGCCTCAGCCTTGATTTCACTGCTACAAAGATTATTTTGCCTCCATAGCAACTAATACAGTCAGAACGCTATCAGACCCATGAATTATTTATTCTGAAGGAGGGCAGTCGAGGCTGCGTACGTACAGACGGGCTGAGACTGCAGCAGTTATCGGCTCGTGTGTACACATACACTCATACGCTGTGTGGTGATGAAGAGACAATCCAGGGAAATAAGCAAGTCCTTCACACGATTTGCTTTGTTTATTATTATTAAAGGACAACAACAGAGTGAGAGACAATCTGCATGTTATTATCCTGTAAGGCGGATACGAGGAGGTCTAGTTTGTAGGTGTGCGTTATGAAACAGTCACACAATTTCAACTTCTGCATGAGTTAATACACCACTTATAAAAGGAGAGAAATCCTTTAATCCCATTCCAGTAAAATTATGTTAAATACTGTATGCACACGTCCACCCTATTTTATAACCAGCTTACAGGGTTTTATGTTGGAGTCATTTTGGGGGTTGTAGCATTATTTCAGAAGTCTGATTCAGTCAATAACATTTGTTTTAATTATTATTTGGGGGGTGTCAAATTAGCTACCATTTGATAGCTTGAAAAATGGCAGATTTGTCTTGCATTTTTGTTTTCTCTACACATATTTGTTCACTTCTTCCCCAGAGTTTCTGTTTTCCCAAAAGTATTAATTAAAAATGTTCATTCTTTATAGAAAAATACAGTGACAAATAGGGCTGTCGCAATAACTGCAATATTGCAATATCGTGCAATTGACAAGCCAAATGCAGATGATGGCAAGCAACCACCACAACCGCTATGTTCACGTTTTGTCTTTTTTGAATTCTTTGCAATGGGAACAATGCGTATTTACACTACGTTACAAACGCTAGCAGTGTGACGAGGCTCTGAGCGTCTATGCTGCGTTGAGCGCTGCACGTTTGGTGTTTTTTTTCTGGTCGCCGAGAGTTGAAAAATGTGCAATTTTGGGTAAAACTTCTTCAGAGCGTTTGAAGAAGGCTCGTTGCTGAAACGCGTATGTCTATTGTGATGTGATCCAACTAAACAAGTGAAATGTTTGTATTTTATTATCCTTGATTTTGAAATCTGGGATGTGCTACCCTATCACATTTTTATGCTTATTGGACTTTGGGTCTATGTTAATAAGCCCCTATAATACAGTAACACCATACATGTGTGTTGAAGGATTAAAAACCTCCTGCACCTCTTTCCTTTTTGTCAGTATTTCAGCTTATATAATAGGTGCATGAATTTTATATTCATACTGTCTTTCCAGTAAAACCGCTCGAAGCTCTGCTGCGCTGAGAGGTTCAGTTTTACTTAACTTTTCATGATTAACTGCACGCCCACTAAAAAATAGTGGAAATGTGTTTTCAGAGCAGGATAGTTCAGCTTCTGTTATGGATGAGAGTATTTTAGGTGCATTCACCGTTCATTTCCTCTTGTGTTTCCATGTAAATCATCTAATGAGAGATCAGCATGACTGCATTCAGGCATTCAATAGATGTTCTTAACAGCAGACATTTTGACTTGTCATAGAGAGAAAAGCACAGGTTACTAATCACATTAATGAAAGCTCAGTTGTATTCAAGTGTCCCAGTAATGTCTAGTTCACACTACACGACTTAAGCTCCCTGACAGTTTTTGAAGCTTCCCGACGCTCACCGATGTCTCGCAGACACATTCCAGATATCTAATATGCTAAATATCTGGACTTGTCGGGGACTCCGGCCACGAGCTACAGCCAATGAGATCGTGAGACACAGGTTGAGGGGAAACCTGGAGGAAGAGGGGTCGCCTGTAACAATAAGAACTTCCTGTTTGTGCTGCATTTACAACACGGAGCAAAGTTGTTGTTGCACCGAGAGGAATAAATAGTAAAAAAAAGACGTGGAAACTGGTGGAAACGAGCTATTTTGTGAACACGTGCCAACAACAGCATCAGCAGTGTGTCTCGCGTATGGTATCACGCCATTTACCGTGTATTTCTTGCGTGTTTTCGTGACAAAAAGTAGTTTGGAGACCTCATCAGGGATGAAAGATCTTGTAGTGTGTGACCTCCTGTCTCCAGTCAGTCATGTGGCGTGACAACCACAACGACTTAAAGACTCCCGATTACAAGACAGCAAGTAATATATGTATTTTTATTCTGAAATAACATGTCTTCCTGTGTCTAGATACTACTCTGTGCTGTACCCGTTAGAGAGGAAGATCTCAGATGCAAGATCCCGAGATCTGGTCATCTACATCTGGGTCCACGCCACGGTGGCGAGCCTTCCCGTGTTCGCTGTGACCAACGTGACGGACGTGTACGTCACCTCGTCCTGCTCCGACGACCACGCCCGCTCCCTGGGCCACATGGTGTACGTGTTGATCTACAACGTCACCACGCTGATCCTCCCCCTCATTCTGGTCTTCCTCTTCATGCTGCTGATCCGCAGAGCGCTCAGCGCCAGCCAGAAGAAGAAGGTGATAATCGCGGCGCTGCGGACTCCCCAGAACAGCATCTCCATCCCGTACGTGTCCCAGAGAGAAGCTGAGCTGCACGCCACTCTGCTGGCAGTGGTGCTGGCTTTCTCCGCCTGCAGCGCCCCCTATGGGGCCTTGGTGGTTTACCGCACCATTTTGGCCGACACTAAAGAGCTGCCCATCTTACTGTACCTGACGGCCCTCTGGTTACCGAAGGTGTCCCTGCTCACCAACCCGCTTTTGTTTCTGACTGTTAACCGCTCAGCTCGTCACAGCTGGCTGGACCTGCTGGCCAGGATTCACAGACGTTACAGCCGCCGTAACGTGGTCAGCACCGGCGGTCTGGACTCTTTAGGAGCAGAGGGTGCCATCGGGGAGCCGGTGGGACTGGAGACGGCCGGCCGCTCTGGGAGCCAGCTCTTAGAGATGTTTAACATCGGCCAGGCGCAGATCTTCAGGCCCGCTGAGGAAGACGGGGAAGAAGAGGATGCAGAGAATGACATCCCGTCTCAAGGATCAGGAGGCTCTGTACCTAAAGAGGACCTCAAGAGTGGCTCGAGACTGGGGAGCCTCAGAGGGGAGGTGATCACCAGAAAGGACCCTCAGCAGGGGACAGGAGGAGGGCTGGTCATCACTAAGGACGGCCCTCCTTCGGTCACAGCACCGCGGGCCTCTCCGGTCCACACGTGTGCTTACGCCTCCTCATCTCAGGTGGCTCCGGCTACACCTACGGAAGCCGAGGACTCCACGCAGTTCGGCTTCGGACCCTTCGAGCTGCCGCCTCAGTGGTTACCAGAGACCAGGAACAGCAAGAAGAGGCTGCTGCCTCCGCTGGGCAACACCCCCGAGGAGCTGATCCAGACCAAACTGCCCAGGCCGCGGCCTGAACGGAGAATCAGCAGGAACAACAAGGTCAGCACCATCCCCACTGTGGACCCGTGAGCAATCCCTGCTGCTGCATGGCCTCTGATCTGCAACGCCGCACACAACTCATTACAGGGTAGGCCTATTGGGTCGGCCAGGCCTAAGCAGGATATTGATATGTCGAGCTTTGTCAGACGCAGTATTGTAGAAGTCCAGGTTTTACTGCACAAAAGATAGACACCAGAATCAATTTGATATCATATATTTACAATGCTGTGAGAAAAATGTCCAACTTCACTACGACTTGGATCCAATCCCATGATTAATTAAGGACTCCTACAATGATTATTGAGAAGGCAGACACCTTTTTGAATCTCCCTGTTTTGATTAGAGCCGGCGTCAGTAGTTAAATGAACACACTGTACAAATCCAATTATCCTGAGAGATGCACTGATACCGAATAATATATTTCCATAGCAAATAATCAAGCGAGGATATTGAACCTCCTAACAAAACATTTTGTAAAATGGTTACGCTGTGATTGCACTCTGTAAATGAACACATCTCGGTGTCGGTCCTTTCACTCAACCCTTTGTGGGTCTGTTTTTTGTAATGTTTTACTTCACGTTTTGGGATCAACTCGCCCTTTTAATGACACATTTTTTCAAGTCTCACTTTTGGATAATATTCGCATTTCTTCTAATGTATTAGATGTTGTTGTCATTTGTACTTTAAATGTACGTGGATTTGATAAAGATGAAACATGCGGATGTACTGTATGCAAATACATGTTATAAAAATGTGAAATTTTCAGAGTTGTTTTCTGGAACAAAAAGTGCATCGAATATAAAATGGATGAATAAGTAAGAAAAGAAAATCCAGGTCGGGCATCTTTTAGTCCGCTTAGATCAATATTATTGATTTCTCCCAGAAAAAATCAATTGCTCAATCAAATGACTGTAAAATAAAGCAAATAAGAGCTACATATTTTATATCATCAGAAGCTCTGTGAAATGGTTTTCAATTTTCAATTTCTCTGACTGTGATACTGTCGGCTGTGTCTCCTTCGTGATGCATAATTCAATAGTAGCAGCCTCAACCTGAAGCTTTGGCTGAGGTAAACAGAGCCCGGCTGCACTTCAAATATTTGTCAAGCCGTAACTCCCTTCGGGGCTACCCACAATCCCCTGCTATGTCCACAAAGACGCTGAATCTATGCTGCATCCTGCCCTCGCCGTTATCAGACGAAATTGTGCAGTCACACCTGACTGGAAACATTATCCGTCGCTTCTACTTAAAAGCAGGAAAGACATGAGTAATGTGTTTATTCTTAAACGTATACTTCGGTAATGACTGTATTAGGACGGGTATTGCAGAATACAGTAGTGGTGGATAATATACAGCGCTGAGCCCAAAATGCTGCTGGTAATTCAAAGCCTCACACCAATAAGCAGGAAGATGATTGATTTCTGTGGTGAGAGTGTTTAAGAAGACTCCGGCTCATATTTTCCACCTGATTTGATTCAAGGCTTACTCAAACAATCTTCTACTCCGAGAACCATTAAGACCTTGACGACGGATACAGCGCGGTAATATAATACAGAGAGGATTCACATAAAGTGAGTGAGTTTAAAAATGATTGGACATCGATTTGCACAGAAGACTTGACATTTCTGGTGTTAAAGGGTGTTAAGCTTCTCAATCAGCTTCTTGATATGACCGATGGGATCCTACGTGCACACGAAATGTTCTGGCAACGTTAGAACAGCTTTGGTTATTTCACATGACAGATTTTCACATTTGTATTTTTGTCGTTTTTTCTCTCTGGCTTGAAGTGGGCGGGGCTCAGTTGGAGAAAGGTGATGTCATGTATTTCTGTGCACAAATCACACATTTCAATCAAAATGTGATGCAACAGTTGGTGTTTTTTTCCACCCCAGACTTTAACTGTGTCTCTTCTGGTACATGTCCACAGCCTCCGTCCCTTTCCACGCTTCCTATTCATTGTCTATGTAAGCAGCCGTGCATGCATTCTAATAGTGTGGTGGCGCGATTCGAGAGATGGGGCGCCACGTTGGCCGCTCCTCATTTGCATAAAGTTGAGATCAAGGCTTCTTTATGCAAATCAGGGGCCTCCTGAGAAACTTTTAAACTAACCGTTGCCAAATTAAAATAAAGAGATTCAGCAACTGCATGGCTTATTTCTCGTATTAAATGTTTCAGAAACACATTTCGTTTACCTTTTTTCGGAATATAAGAGAAGAAAATTTCAAAGCGAGCCGCCGTGTTGGTTACGGTTTGAAAGCTCGGAGCAGCAGCCCACGAGGGAAAGCATTCGTCCAATCAGGTGTCTAGTGGCAGCCCATCAAGGGTCCAATGCTGGGAAGCGAGGCAATCCCTCACGTCCAAAAACGTCCCTGAATGTTAAATATATATAGACATTATTGAGATTTCAAATTAAGTTTATATAAATTTATGGGAGTCTGTAATTTGTTGAATTATCATGAGATGCCGATGTTGAACAAACTCGATACTGAGTTCATTCTTGACCTCGTAAACAGCAGTCAGTCTCACCACGAAGTCAATGTAGTAGCTGTTCTTGAGCTTTTACGTGTTCAAGTTTTCATTTTTCGCTGTGCACAGTGTTGTAGTCAAGACCACCTAAACCTAAACCAAGTCATGATCAAGACCAAAGCAGGGCGAGACTGAGTCAAGATCAAGACCAGACCAGTGTGAGTCCCTCACTACATGATACACTTGTGGAACAAACAAACCACTGAGGCGCTCCTCAACTTTCTCTGAGAGATCCACATCCCATAAGACTCGTTACACAACCTCTTACATGGGCAGTAACTCCTGTAGTTTTTTCTCCTGTGACTTTTCAGAAAAATGGTTTTCTTTGTGTTTTCACAGTTTTTGTGAGTGATGGGGTAGTGAACGTCTAGACGTATTAATAAGAGATCAGAGGCTTACTGCCTACGCAGAAGCTCTAATGTATTCTGTCAGCAGCACAACCACTGGGTCTGGACATCCAGCAGCATGTTAACAACAAAACTCAGGTTCAATTCAGGCTGTCGGAGTTGCTCCGAAACCAGCTTTTATTAGCTTTAACAGGTCCCTCGTTAGCAGAAATCACGGTTACAACAATTTAAATTATAGCAAACTCTAGCAGCTGCAGCCCAGACTGTAAAAGTTTAATCTCCTTTGTATGTCTGTGTAAGACGGAGCACATGAGAAGCAGGAGAACAAAGTCTCTGTTTGTTGTCAGCTTTGGTTTATTGTAATCTAAGCAGGAATTGTCGTCAGTGGTTTTATTCGTGTCGTCACTGGTATCGTCATCGATGTTATTTTCCCCTCCCAGTCTTCATGTCCATGCAAAGTCCACTATGAAAAATGGTATTGTGTTACTGGAGCAGTCTTAAGCCAGTGGGCACAATCAATCCCGTGGTGTTATCATGGAAGAGAAGACAAACACAAAGGGACATGAACAAACTGTCCTGCAATCAGAAATAACAACAGGATTTAATGCACAAAAAGACTTTAAAGGGGCCTGTATAAGAGGATTTATATTTTATTTTTTTGACAGTAAATGCATTTTCATGAAAACATTCTTTTAAACGTGCTGCTAAATTAAAAAATATACCAGTTATTGCATAAATATTCCTTTTTTTTCTGTCCGTTTCAGCCTAACTTGTGGAAATGCATCACAGTGGAGTTGTTCTACGCTAAATTTTATTATGCAAATCCATCCAGTCTGTGTTTGAACTGGAATGACTTCACTCAGCATGTTGATGTTTCTCATTTGAATTAGAGCAGATGATATTTACACTCTCTGCCATTAAAAGTCCAGTTTTGTGACGGGCCATCTCCTCATGTAACAGTAACAAATTTAATTTAACGTTATCCATTATTGTCATTCTAATATTCGTACTCAGTTTAATCAGTAAAGACACCAAACGTGAGCAAATTAAAGGTGCTCAATACGGAATTGAGATTACAATTCTGGCGAGGACAAACTGTCATGTCCATTTTCATAGGGGTCCCTTGACCTCTGACCTCAAGATATGTGAATGGAAATGGGTTCTATGGGTACCCACGAGTCTCCCCTTTACAGACATGCCCACTTTATGATAATCACATGCAGTTTGGGGCAAATCATAGTCAAGTCAGCACACTGACACACTGTCGGGCTTGAGTTTGCCATGTTATGATTTGAGCATATTGTTTTATGCTAAATGCAGTACTTATGAGGGTTTCTGGACAATATTTGTCATTGTTTTGTGTTAATTGATTTCCAATAATAATATATACATAGACAGCATAAAGCATCATATTTGCCAACTCCCATGTTGATAAGAGTATTAAATACTTGAAAAATCTCCCTTTAAGGTACATTTTGAACAGATCTTTTTTTATTTATTTATTTTAATTTACGATTAATCGCGATTAATCATGGACAATCATGCGACTAATCTTGATTTAATATTTTTTTTTGCGTTTAACAGACCTATTATTTTCATATCACATCACATTATTAGCTAATCAGCAGATTAATACATGAAAAAAATTTAAATAATTAAAAGGAAAAGCAGCAAATCCTCACATTTGTGAAGCTGGAACTATGTTTTGTTTTTGCATGAAAAAATACTAAAGGATTATCAAAATAGTGGCCAATCGTTTTAGCTGTACTTGTGTGCAGAAACTTTAATTTATAAGATAACTAGTGACTCCTGCTGTCAATTGATTGTACTGGAGTATAAAGTACATAATTTCTCACTAAATTGTTGTGAAGCAAAATTAGAAAGTAAGTAGAATTTCCTTCTTGAAGTGAAAATGAAATATTAAGAACATGAACCAGATCTTCAATTGTTACAGATAAAACTATATTTCTGCGTCGCCCAGCATTAATGTATATCATGAAATCTGGTTTACATTCATTAAAGCAGATTGAAGTGTTGCTGCAGCTGCTGAAGGCTGTAAGATAACAGAGAATCAGAGAAAACAACAGTGCAGCATTACTGTACATGTGATTGGTTCATTCAAATGCACAACGATAATGATAATTTAACATTGTTGTCCCTGCTCATTAGAGGAAATCAATCACCAAACGGTTGACGGAGCCATTAAAGGCGTCATGGATACACTCATTAACAACAAGTCCACTTAACTGGACCTACAAATAGATGCAGAATCAAAGAGTTTTTAACAACTTCATTTTTTTGTTGTTGTAATCATTAGTCGTAATAACTGGAAGCAAAGGCTGGCTTAATTAGCATGGTTGCTAGGCAACAGGTAACCCAGATGCTGTAGTGCAGGTTGTATAGCAGCTCCAGTGTTTTTTCCTCTCGGCTGCCTTCAAACACACACAGATAGAGAGAAAGAGAGCTGAGGACAGTGTGAGGCGAAGGACGTGATATAGAGCGATGGTGTTAATGCAGAGTGACTCAGTGGAAGCAAAGTCCTTTCAGTTCATTTCAAGAGCTCCCCAGAGGATGTGATTTTATTCATACCAGCTTGTCCTCCATATAACAGAGGGTCTGTTTTCTGATGCTTCAGTTCAGCTTCTGAGAAACAATCTCACCTTGATCCCTCGGTGACGTTTTTAGAAGGATTCAAATATGTTTTTCTCGTCCTTACTGAATGGTAGCTTTTTTTCTTAGTGCAATTAAAATAAATAATAGTCTTCAGGGCCGGCATAAGGTATAGGCTATATAGGCGGGCGCCGAGGGTGCCACCTTCTGGGGGGCGCTGTTCGCTTTCTAAAAAAATAAATAATAATAATATATTTTCTAAAAATACCAGTTTCTCATTTTCTCCTTTGAGGTAACAAATGAACAAATAAATAAATACATAAATAAATACACTTTTCACTCTCTTTTTCACACTTTTTCATCTGCCCGGGCGCACTTATTTGTCAATAAAAGTGTAAATTGTAGTGTAACTGACTAAACACTTCTAAGCCAACAATATCAGCGATCAATTGTTTATTTATATTTTAATAAATACAGTTATTTATGAAAGTCTGAATTTCGCCTAGTGCACCAAAAGGGCTAGAGCAAGTATAAACAATTCATTTTTTTCTTGTAAATTCTTCAACCTGATCTCCCGGGAAGACGTATAAATAGCACGACAATACAAGGACATTCTGTGTGTCATGACAACGCATTTTAGCCTTTTCACGTATCATTTGTACACCACGCAACTAAACTACAAAACTATAACAGCTGCAGTTAGGTTTAGGCAACAAAACCCCTCACTAGGGTTTAGGCAAAACATCATGGTTGGGCTTAAAATAAGTACGTAAACTAAGTAAAATACATATGGAAATAACATAACAGAAGTACGGAAATCATCTCAAAATAATAAAATCCTTTGAGAAATAAAGATGAGCAGCAAATATTTCCTCTTGCTCCACCTTACCATATCACCTTTTATAAATATAAGGTTAACTACACTATAAAATGTTGAATCTGTATTTGATACCACTCAAACAAATTGTTCCAAAACAGAACACACCTTTAGGTCTATATATAAAGTTATATAACTAAAGGTGTGAGACATCTGTGTGATTTCACAGTTGTGGTTGTTGTTGTTGTGGTGTTGATAAATAAACGCAGCCCTCTCTGACAGGTGGAAGGAAGCTGTCTGAGCGCCGGAGGGCAGAGAAACCCAACGTTTCCTCTCAGCTCGACTCAGATTGTGTGACAGCCTGAAAAAAAACAAAACCTAGTGAGTCACATGTAGTCGTGTGCTTCTGCAGACTTGTTGTATTTCTGCTTCGGTTCGAGTGAGTCAAACATTTACCTCCTCGGCCTGAAACTCATCAGCAGCGCGTCACTTCGCTCTATTTTTAACCCCGAGAGGAAAGGATTTAGAAAGATGACTAAATGGACATTTGATGAAAGAAAGAAAAACAACGCAATGGATTAAAGTTACAGTGTGCAACATCTGGTGGCCTCTAGCAGTGAGGTTGCAGATTGCAACCTCTCCCGTCCCGTGTGCCAAGTGTGTAGGACAACTACGGTGGCCGACGTAAGAGTAGGTAGGTCATTTGGAGAAAAGACAACCTGTTCTCACTCCCAACTCGTCAAATATCACCGTTCGGTAAGTGCATCGACGCACAGAGGCAACTTTAGCAACGGTATTTGATGAACCGGGCTATTGTAGATATAAACGGCTCATTTTAAGGTAACAAAAACACAACGACTCTTATTTTCAGTTGATTATACACTAAAAAAAACATGGTTATTAATATTATATATTTCATTTCTACCAATAGATCCCCCCAATTGTTACACACAGGTCTTTTTAAGAAGATCTAAAACGAGGATATGACCAAGACATTGATGCATCTGAGAACCCACTCGCTAGTTAACGGTCCTACACATACACACAGATGAGATGTAGATCCCTCTAAATGTTAAACACTGTTCCTTTAAAAAAATAATATTTAAATCACCAGGAAGAGAACGGCTCGCACGTGTGTGGTGTGTGAGAACAAACGTGTCGGTGTGAATATATGTGTGTGACAGGTGTGATCACTGTTATTGTCAGGTTGTCTTGACTCAACCACACCTGGGAAATCTTGACAGCAGTGTTTTTTTTCAGGATGTGGATGAAACCCCTGAAATAAGAGAAAAATATACAATTTATATTCTGATTTATATTTACATTATAGTGTTTACATGACCTCAGAGCTTTGCTGGCAATGTAGCTTGTAGCCCCCCCACTCTCTCCTCTTTATTATTTCATGGAGACGAACGCCTGTCATGATGATTCCCTCGAGGCTCCTGCAGAGCCGATGCACGTAAAAAATATACTGTACATGTGTGCAACTGTTCAATTAACACATTTATATATTTTATTTTTTTTAATACTTCTGTGTTGGAGCTTTATGCACATTTGAATTATAGCAAAGATAATGGAGC
The DNA here is from genome assembly GCF_015220745.1 of Sebastes umbrosus. NCBI lineage: Eukaryota > Metazoa > Chordata > Actinopteri > Perciformes > Sebastidae > Sebastes > Sebastes umbrosus. Next base: position 6,779,292 of record NC_051286.1, read on the forward strand.
TTGAAGTGTTGAATTTGGGAAGAGGCAAACAACATGAACACTTGGAAAGTTTATATAAATGGGTATTAGAAAACATTACAGATTTTAGCATTACGTTTGGTTTTGTTGTGCTCTGCTTTTGACAATTGTTTGTATATTTTTTTTTTCATGTTTTTGCCCTTTAAAGGGAAATGATTCACTTTATTTCCTAAAGTGAGATGAGAAGACTGATACTCTCTCTTCTCATTTGAGAGAAACCAAGAAGTACATTTATATTTGATATCTTTTGGCTCCCTATACCCTTTTTTCAAAGATGTTTTTTGGGATTCTTTCTTTCTTTGACAGACTGTAGAGAGAGAGGAAATATTGGTAGAGTGAGAGGGGTATAACATGCAGGTCAACAAAGGTCGAAAGCTAAATATCACATTTCTAACGGTTATGATATTTCCCATTTGGAATTGGTGTCAACAAACTGTTTGCAGCACGGCTTTTGTTCAGAAGGTGCAGCAGTTTAAACCCAAAAGCATCCCCTCACCAGCCTATGCATTGTTCACATGCACGGACCAATAGTCTGTGGCTCGGCGCATGGTCTTCATATGATCAGAGAGTGCTGTGATTCTAATCACCAGATCACAAACCTCATTTGTCCTCCAACTCAGCTCAGCATCAGCGTTGCACCTTTCTGGACTCTTTTCTCTTTATTTATTGATATGGTCTTTCCTGTGCGTCCATGAGAAATAACCAATATTCAAACAAGGAGTTACAAACCATCTTCAATTAATAAATGAGTGGTATCTCAAAGAGAGTGTGTGTGACCTGGACTAATTGATACATCACCATCATCTACATGTTCTTACCGGACAACCTGTGGAGATTGTAAATGACATTCATAGAACCATCAACTAAGGGTTCATTCAATCAGCATCACTAAGTCACAAGTTTGGTATCCATTACACCAACGCCTAGAAGTTTCCTGGAAGAACAAGACACTGAATCTCAACTTACTTCAAAGAGCAGGTCAGCGCCGCATCCCAGCTCTGCCAACACCAACAGTAAGTGTGTGTAATGTATGTTATTGTAAAGAACTTGAGGATAAAGGTACTATATATAAATGCAGTCCATTTACCATTAAATGCAGTCTACATGCAGAGGCTTTACATCTGCTTTGAACGGCTTATCCATTACTGAGAACATCTGCAGCTGTCAGAAAAACACTCTTACTGGTGCATTAATGTGCTTTAGTAATCTTTTTAAACACATTCACAAGATCTTTATTACAACATTTTGCTTCTTGTCTTCCTTGTTTCGCTCTCAACTTCAGTAACAGCTCCAAAAAAAGAGCCAAATAATGCATCAAAAGTCTACCAAACACATCTTTTACCAGATTAGTTACCACTGTTCACACTAGATGTATTGTACTCTTTGTTGTCTATTTTGAAGAATCCCCTCGGCCGTCTGTAAAGTGGTGAATAAGTGTTGGGACGAGGACATGAGAGAGAAAGAGAGACAGACAGTGAAGAGGAACAATTACCTGAGCTTGTGAATGGCGACCAGCAAATATCCCCATGGCAACCTCTCCCCCAATTCTCAGAATAATGGTGATGTTGATGGTGAAAGCAGGAATAGGTCGACCTGTTATATAATCTGTATAATCTGGACTGTAAAGGAAGAATACTCCCCATAGTTTGCACTTCCTGTTTCAGGATATCAGAGAGGAATATTGATTTTAACGATCCTGTCGTTCAGGTGATCACAGTTTAAAACATGACAGACAGCGAACGCAGGTTCAGGACCTAACCTGAGCTCTTCCCGGCCTGTCAGAGGCGTTTAGGCGACAGAGCTTCATCCCTCTGGGAGTCCGGCGTTCGGCCCGAGGCGTCTCCTGCTCTCTGGGACTCATGCAGGGTTCGTGTCAGACGGCTGATTCACTGGAACGACAACAGCGAGACACTTCCAGAAGTCTGGAGGAGGTCTGGAGGTCTCGCTGCACGACAAGCAGCCTGCTTCAGGTGATGAATTCATAAATTAGAAGGTGATAATCAATAATGTCAGTAGATGGATGTCAGGTGATGCTGACCTTTGGTCTACATATATAGTAGCCTATCTCAGCCGATTACACTGTTGTCAGGCCATTAAATGGGCGTTATCAGTCGCTATAAGCACCATAGTTGTGGGTCAATAGAGGCCTATCACACCCAATAGTAAGTGTTTTCACGTATTCACATGGTCGATCACCAAAAGAAGGTACAAAAGAAGACGACAGCGACTTCTAGTGACTGTAGTAATTATGACAGGAGCGTAGGGTTTTCTCACCGGAGACTAGGGTTCACATCCGATGTGTCTTTGTGTTCACAAGTGTTAAGTTTTGCTTTCAATTTTGAAACGTAGTTACTTTTAGCCAAAACACTGTGTTTTTCCATAAACCTAACTAAGTAGTTTTGTTGCCTAATCCTAAAGAAGCCTTTTTGTTTGTGTTCCAAATATAACGTTTCATTCAGTTTTACAACGTGTTAGAACGTGTTGCTTTTAAGTTTCGCTTTCACTTTTTGGCCCCTATTGACCCACATCTATGGCGTCTATAGCGACTGATAACGTCCCTTTAATGGCCTGATAACAGTCGAATTGGGTGCCTACCTGCACAGCAGTTCCTCGAGATCACTTGTCAATCAACAGCAGTCGTCTTCTTTTAAAATCAAAACAAACCACATTTCTTTTGTGTTTTCTAACCAATGTGTTGATATTAAAGGTCCCATATTGTAAAAAATGAGATTTTCATTTTTTTTAAAAATATTATTAAGCAGGTTTAAGTGCTTTATAAATACTGTTAAACTATCAAAACGCTCAATATACAGAGAAACACACACAGCCTGTATTCAGAAATTGTGCGTTTGAAACAAGCCGACAGGATTTCTGTCCATTTGTGATGTCACAAATATACAATATTTAGACCCTTTACACGGTTTTAAACGTAAACATTCTAAATGTGTCCCAGTTTATTTCCAGTTGCAGTGTATGTGAATGACATCAGCTGACAGGGAGTAAACATGGACCCAAACTGTTGCCTAGCAACGCAATTCTTTTGCAATTCCATTGAAATGCACTAAAACGGAGCGTTTCAGACAGAGGGTGAATACAGGTATATTCAGGCAGACAGTAAGAGGAAAATAACGTTGTTTTTTTTAACATTACAGCATGTAAACATGTTCTTTTAGAAACCCAAAATACAAGTATGAACCTGAAAATGAGCCCGATATGGGGCCTTTAATTCTCTGTTACTGCATACCAGCATTTAGAAGCAGAACAAAAACAAAAACAAAAAAACAAACAAAGCCTGTAAACTGCTCTCCAGTTACGTCACTGCGTTTCACAGTTCACATATTTCCCGTAGCTTCATTTGAATGTGATTTAAAAGGCTTAACATTTTCACTCTCTCATTATGCTGCAGACCCAGACAGCTGACATTTTGTCCCGAGCATGACTGTAATTCCTAATTCTGCTGCGAGCCCCAGACATTTATGACGCTAATCTAGTGTGACATTTCATTTTCTGAATTTGTCTACTTGAGCAGAACCATTAGGTGACATGATTAGGTGCTGTATTTAAAAAAATATATTAAATTTACCTGACCTTTACTTGAACAGCTTACCCTATCACAAGGTACGGAGTATAGACTTCATTATTCCTGCAGGGAAATTCAGAAAACAGGACATACAGATGATTAAAAAATAGATATTACTGCATTATATAGTGGATTAAGTCAATGCTCTGTGCTGGGGCTGCAACTAACGATTATTTTTATTGTCGATTAATCTGTTGATTATTATTACATGTCAGAAAATGGTGAAAAATGTTGATCAAAAGTCCAAGATGACGTTCTCAAATGTCTTGTTCTGTCCACAACTCAAAAATATTCAGTTTACTGTCATAGAGGAGTAAAGAAACCAGAAAATATTCACATTTAAGAATCAGAATTTTTACTTTTTTTTCTTAAAAAATGATTCAAAACCGATTAATAAATTATCAAAAATAGTTGGCGATTAATTTAATAGTTGACAACTAATTGATTAATCATTGCAGCTCTATTCTGTGCTCACTCTCTCACTCAAATGTCACCCATATTGCAGCTAATGATGCATGCCTAGGTTGAAGAAACACCATCTGCATGTAGATGGTGCAGCTTGGACACATCATCAGTTAATGATGCATGCCTAAAACACAAACTGTTATAGCACTGAACTGCGTCAAAGAAAGTATAAAATTAAGGATTTTAAATGAAATAAAAACATTTTTGTCAGAGAAATCTTACTAGAACTGCAGCTGCACAACCACTTGTAGGTTGAAAATACTGTCTCTGCCAATAGGGGGCGGTAGTGCCCCATAGGAAACTCTTTAGTTGCTCTTCTGTTATTGACAGCAGCATCCAGATGCTTGGACATGGTCCTAATATATTCTCTGCAGACAGAATAAACCATTCAGATATGCTGTTAACAACACTGGGAATAAGTCGGTGCTGATTAACAAAACTATCACGTGTTGAGGATTGTAAACTGGGTCAGATAAAAGCAGTGATATTCCCAGCATCATGTCGTTGGGATGACAGACGTGTGGCTGCGATGACTAGTCATGATAACACGCTGTCTCGTCCTTTAGGCACTTTACCTGACAGTTAAACACACATTACCGAACAGCTTTCACACACCGGACTGGCACATTTTCATGTTTTCATGACAGCGCCCATCAAAGCTTCAGTGTTGTGGAGGATTTAGAGCAGATTCACATGAGGAATGTGAGCAGCAGCAGAGAGAGAAGAGAGAGAGGCAGCTGACAGACGCCCATCAATCTCTAGATGATCACAGATAAACACAACCTAGCAGGCGTTTGATGGATGGCTGAGCTGAGACTCCTTTCTGTGTTAACGTGCATACAAGTATAAAATATTCACGACATCACATTATGCACAGACATCAGCTGTTTGAAGCTAAATGTTGAAGAGGTTGAAGGATCAGTTCATATAGAGGTACGTCAGCGTGTGATCTTTAGGCTGAATTTAAACAGGACTTTAATAAACAAACACAATTGAAGACAGTGCATGTGTAACTCCAGGGCCAGTGGAAGATATAAAAGCTGGGATCAACATACAAACATAAAACAGGTCCAGTTTAAAGGTTGGAAAAGGGCACATGGTTGTTAAAAACAGTATAGAGGCAGTAGTGGCTTTGTAAAAGGTCTGCAAAGTTACAAAAGCCCAAAGCCAATGTCAAAGGGCCTGAAACGCCTTGATTGAAGCCCTGCCTTTTCTTCCATAACATGGTGATGTCACCAAGTAACACATTTGCATAATACCTGCCTAGTGGCTAGTTTTGCACGCCCTCACACAAAGCTAGAGTGGAGTCCAAAGAGTTTAGTTCAGCTGCCAATCACTGCAGACGCTGCTTTTTTGAACATTAAAGCATGTAATCATGTTCTAGTAGAAACCCAAAATACAAGTATGCACCTGAAAATAAGCATAATAGATCCTCTTTAATGAAATGCTGGTAAAGAAAAATGCCCATTTACATTTAAAGCTGGACTACATGCAGTCAAGGCCCTCATGTATATGTGTAGATGACTGACTTAATTGTGTCTTACATCAGCTGTTTTCCTGCAGTAGCTCACTGACACACTGATTACCGTCCCCTTTAAGAGCCTTCATGGCTTTATTCCATCCAAGTCCAGTGAGACCCAGAGAGACCGGACGAGCTTTGGTCTCCTCGGTACATTTATCAGGACTCTGGATGGGCTCTGGTTCAAAAATGCAGCGCTGCTGAAAGGAATTCCTTTCTCAGATTTTAATTAGGATTTGTGGGCTTTGTTGGGTTTGGCATGAAATTCCTGTCAATGTTTCAGAGTCGCAGCTTTATATTTATATGAATGCATGAGATAAGAATCCCCAAAATAATGGTTTGTAAATGTATGCACGAACCAGTCAGAATAAAGTCATAATTATCTCTAATCACAGACTTCAGTTTGGTTGGAGTTCTAACCCCATCTGCTGGATTAAACAGGGTAAAACACTTCATTTACTGACTGCAGAGAGTGAGTTTTAATGTGGAATAACAAATGCATTTTTACTGTCTCAATCGATTCAAATATTTAATCGTGATTAATCACAAATTAATCAGACATTTTTTATCTGAGATTTGTCAAGTATTTAACACTCTTATCAACATGGGAGTGGGCAAATATGCTGCTTTATGCAAATGTATGTATATATTTATTATTGTAAATCAATTAACAACACAAAACAATGACACATATTGTCCAGAAACCCTCACAGGTACTGCATTTAGTATAAAAAAAATATGCTTAAATCATAACATGGCAAACTGCAGCCCAACAGGCAACAACAGCTGTCAGTGTGTCAGTGTGCTGACTTGACTATGACTTGCCCCAAACTGCATGTGATTATCATAAAGTGGGCATGTCTGTAAAGGGGAGACTCGTGGGTACCCATAGAACCCATTTTCATTCACATATCTTGAGGTCAGAGGTCAAGGGACCCCTTTGAAAATGCCCATGACAGTTTTCTTCGCCAAACTCTTTGCAGCGTTATTTAACCTCCTTCGCGACAAGCTAGTACGACATGCTGTGCCACTATCTTTCTGTGCCGACATAAAGATATCTGACACACGGGCCGAGTCTTGAGGTCAAATGTGACCAGAAGAACCCTCTATGTCACTGAATATGGGTTGAGAGAAGGACAAACATGAATGTGGATAATCAAAATATAACAGTTTGATGTTGTTCTGGTCCATGCCCTGACTCAGAGGCTGCATTATGCTGATTTATAGATTTGTTGCATGAGCCTGATGAAAGATTTACTGTTGCTTTGCTTTGGAGAGAGAAGTTATTCTGGGGCACAGAGCGGAGTGGACACTCGCAACTAGAGTCTCACCCCGGTGCCAGAAACACCTCCTGGGTGCCAAACAGACTTGTTTTTAGAAAACAAGCAAGACTTCTGACCAGCCTTTGATTCAGCGGCAGAAACATCAACCCATATGACCTGTTTTTAGAGCAATCCAAATTCTTTCTATATAAACCTTTAAGATGCACGTATGTATGTGTGAGCATGTGTTTATTATTATGTGATAAAAGTCATCATAAACCATTAAAATACCAGCCATTATGGCTAAATGTTTCTGACCAAAGAAGCCAGAGGAAGCCTGTACTTTCACATAAGTATGACACAATGCTGCGAGTCTTATTCAAACCGTATGGAGCCTGCAGAGCAATATATATATATCTAACAACAGAAAGCTCAGGAGGGCGTCCACATTAAAAGCATTTACTGATGCTCCTCTTAATTTCTACAGTGAACAGTCTTTTGTGTGGATGTTTGGAGGGTGTGTTCCAGTTTTTATGATCTCTCTCTCTACTACCTCCTTCTTGTGTTTTCCTTTTCTTACTTTCTCTTTCTTCCCCCGTCCTGGCTCCCGACCCTCGTCTTCTTGTTCCTTTGGCCTCTTGTTAATTTTAAGGGAGATTTTCTGTTTTTTACGAGCGCTCTCCGTTCCCCACAGTGGCTCTGGCTGTGTGCTCCTCTTGTTATTTCCAATCCCAGTCACCTCACTCGGTGCTGCCACATACCAACTTTAGTGAGGCTCATATAAAAACATGAACAATGCCTCTCAGAGACTCATTCTCGAGGCTGAGTGTTTGTTGCTATACCGAGGTGCAATTTTATCAGCTGGAACACATTTTGTGGCGCATTAAAAAAGAAAAGAAGGAGGAACCCTGCTGGGTTACAGTCTTGTTGTTGTTGGCATAACTCAGTGGTAAGATACATTTGATTTATTTGTCCGTACTCAAGTTACACCACTTCCGGTATTATTTTAACCCAAACCACGATAAACAAAGTGGTTTTGTTGCCTAAACCTAACCAATATGTTTCCTGTGAAGACCTCCTCCTTCCTTTATTAAGACTGTATGCATGTAACGAGTGGAAATTGACACATGTTGCTGGACATTCATAGGAAAACACACAAAAAATGAGGAATAACCTTTTGTAAGATATCATACGAGCCGTTGTATGAGGATACGTTGACCCTGCACCAAACAGCTGACAAGAAAAGTTAGCGACTAGCTCGTGATTTAGCGGCTAAAAAACATGTTGTGTTTGGTCTTAGTTTGCCACTATAGTTCATCAGCTGCAGGTGTCGACCCCTATTACATTATAATTTACCAATTACATTACAAGCCACTTAAAGTAAATCATGCAGTGATCAACGCCAGTGTTGTACAAGAGCAGGAGTAGAAGTTACCTGAGCCACGTGCAAGTACTTGCCGCGGCCATTTCACCATTCAGTGACGACAAACTAAGTGTACATTTGGAATTGATGAGTCATTAATGTGACGGCCAGCTTGTCAGCGACTTGTAACGTGTTTGGTTTGGATCAACAGAACCTTGTTTTGAAGCTTGTGTGGTTTAGGAAAATAATTCACAAAGCTGTTTTTCGTGTCAACTTAGATCACGTAAAAGTGTCTTTTGGGTGAAGTGTTTCCATCGATTGTTTATGTTTATGAATTTGGCCGAGCAGGGCTCACGTGAAGGGAACTTTTTTTTTTTTATTTGTTGCCAAGCGAAGGGGACCTCAGGGAAGAGCCGGAGGAGTATTCTCGTCTGTGAGGTGGAAACAAGCGAAGGGCTTCCCATGTGAAAGTGGTTCCCTCACAGAGCGACGAGAGCTTTCGGCCTAATTATGAATGAATAACGGCTGGAAAAGCTGAGCTCAGGCGGGCAGCAGGGTGAGATGGAGCAGCAGCAGCAGAAGCAGCAACACTGAGGTCGTTGACCTGCCAGCCAGCAGCTCCTGATCCAAAGCAGCCAGGCTCAGAGGCCGACACATGCAGAATAGGAAGGTGAGACTTCAGCCAAAAGGCCTGACAGAACCTGGAAAACCTTCACATGGGAACAATATGAGGTTGTGATGCAGCTTCTGTGAGAAAGGTAGAATTCAGACGGGTTCAGCGAGGGGTCAAGTGTACCACTGGGATCCCCCTGCAGACCCTCGGTCCTGGAGTCTGGAGATGATGTAAGAGCCACAACACAAAGATTCATTTGTGCCACTGTGCCACACAGTCCCTCACACTGCTGCCCTCCATGTGCACCATGTGAGATTATGTTTCAGGAAAAAATGCCTTGAAACTGTTTCAACATGTATCTTCAAGGTCAGAGAGTTTTTTTTTTGGACCACCTTCAAAATCAAAGGATGAAGGTTCATTAGGTCGCAACTGACAGAGGTCAAAGACGTAGCGTCGGGACCCTGCACTTCTGATAAAACACAAACCTGTCATGTCCCGCTCTCCTCTAAGGTTATCAATCAATCAATCAAACTTTATTTGTATAGCACCTTTCATACAGGTTAATGCAGCTCAACGTGCTTCACAGATGACTGACAGGCCGAAACGTGAGACAGAACAGGTGCACAACAAAAACGATAAAAACTATTTGAGACTAACGCACGCAAGATAATAAAATGATACAAATTTAATAAAATACAATTGAAAGCTATAATAACAGTAATAGTAGTAAAACAGTGTAAAGTAAAAACTAGATTAATAAAAATAACAATAAAATAGAATGAAATTATACAAATTAAATACAATAAAATAAGTGATTAATAAAATAAAAATAAATTATAATACGATTATACAAATTAAATACTATAAAATAATTGATTAATAAAATAACAATAAATTATAATAAAGTTATACAAATTAAATAAAATAAAATATGTGATTAATAAAATAAAAAAACAATTATATAAATTAAATACAATGAAATATGTGATTAATAAATGAATAATACAATATAATAAATTATACAAATTAAACACAATAAAATGTGTGATTATTAAAATAATAAATTAATAACTATTCATAACCACAGGCCTGGCTGAATAGTTAAGGTTATGTTTTCCATGTTTCCAGTTTTCAGTGATTATTTCCTGTTTTATTTAGGTATTCTCACCTTTGTCTCTCGTTTCAGATACTTCACTTCCTGCCCTTGTGTGTTTTCCCGCCCGTCCGCTCCGACCTGATTGAGCTCCTTGTGATTTCCTGTTTTTCAGACCAACCTTCAGTGACCTTTACTCAGATCTTACGTAGTGTTTCTGGATTCCTTTGCCTGTGTTTGGACGGCTACCTGTGTACCGTACCCTGTCCTCTGGTAAAGACTTTTTGTCCACTTCCTCTCAGTGTGTTGAGTCCTTTGTCTGTTGGCGCCAGCTTGATAAAAGCCTGCCTGGTTTGCTTGTGTAGGACCATCTGCTTGAGCCAACACTGACCTAACATCACCAATATATTACTTTATGGCGGTTTTACACTTAATCAACCAATCAGGCCGAACTTGGACTGATAACTCGTTTGCTTCCCAAATATATCTGGAGACTAACATGTGCCTCCCTGCTACACATGGAGCTGCCATGACGTCTCCCTCATGTCTGAAAATATAACTCGACCTGTCGCCGGAGTATAATTACTTTTGCGACCAGATGTGATATGCATGGAGCCACACCTGGTGATTAAAAACCTCCATATTGTCTGAACCAACATGACAGTAAAACTCATCTTCTTTGACCCTGATGAATAACACTCATCTCATGTTGTCTGATCAGTGTTTGCACATAGACAGACCAGCTGTGTGTTTCTGACTCATCTCCTTCTTGGAGTAGAGCCACTCATCTGGTTCGAGCGCTGCAGCTGTTTCAAAAGAAGAAGAAGAAGAAGAAGAAGAAGAGGGGATGGATGTCTCGTCTATCATTTCTCCTACTTAACATCCAATATAACTGATGCAGAGGCGACACATGCAGGTAGGCAAATACGGTAACACTTAATTTTACATTTGAACCATGCTAGGCTCTAACTGTGGTTAACATTTTGACACTTCAGGTCATCAGAGCATTGGTGTGAATGGATAAAGACTGAAAACTCATTGTGCAACATATTGACTGTGATACACTGTGTGATTTATGGGTACCATGATGCCTCTCTTTTCTGCAGGTGTTTCATTTGAAAACAAATTAAATGTAATAAAACTATAAAGGCACAACACTGAGTCCTGTTTTTCCGTACCGGTCATCATGTGATTGACCTTCAAAACTGAAAACATCTTACAGATTGTCCCCGTTTTATTGCTTTTCCATTTCATTTTCAGGTAGTATGTCTGTCTGTTAATTTTGTGATTTTAATGCGTCACTCACATTCTTCTGTGGATTGGTAAAGGGCAATGGATTTGATGATGTTTTTTTCCACAACACGTGCAGGACGTCCAGGAAACGTCTGGCTGCAGCTGCAGTAACAACACGCCGCGGCTCGTGGCCTCTGCGCTCTGCAGGAGCCGGTGCAGGGCCACGACTGTTTTCAGACCTGCCGAGACCTTCTAAGCAGGTACTACGTGCTGGGAGGTTTAATATGAGCGGCTGCTCTCGTTGCAAAAACACATCTATAGGAGGTGAGTGGTGCTGGCCATGAGAGGAGCTGTCTTTAGACATTATGTGTGTTTGCGGTCTTCAGCTTTTTCAAACCGGGGTTTAGTCTCTTACAACTTTTATCACGCTAATATGCTAGATTCTAGCAATGCAGTGTTTATTTAAGAATAAAAATGTTTTGATTAAAGCCACAGTGGGTTATTGAATGGCAGTAACTGGACAATAATACCCAGAATTCATGTAACATACATCAAATTCACTGAACTCCTGAGACGTTATTTACCCTGAGGTTCAACCATCTTTGGTGAGTTCTACTTTTTACTATCAACTGTATATAAGAAGTGGACGTAGTCACCGTGATGTCACGCATTGGTTCGTAGACTGCCTAAAAAGCCTTGAGTTCGGGATTTTTGCCGTCTACATCTTGTTTTTTGGATGTCGCCCTCTTAGTTTTTGGCCTTCCTCATCTTAGTTGTTGGGTGTTGCCATTTCGTTTTTTGGCTGCACCTATCTTAAGTTTTGGCCGTCGCACTCTTGGTTTCTGGTCGTAATCATCTTGTTTATTGGCCTTTGCCATCTTGGTTTTTGGCCGTCGTCAAATTGGTGTTTGGAAAATCCCTTTCAGTAGCTAAATAACAAAAGATAAAAATGACAAAATGTGTTTACAGTCAGAGGAAAAGGTACTCACAGTCACAATGGAATGATGTGAATCAAACTGGGGACTAAAATAAACCCTAATACGGCTTGAACATGGACAAAGGATACATTTTGGTGCTGTCAACAAGTGAAATCTGACACTAAACTATATTTCAAAACTTACTTATTTTCCAGATTATCCCCATCTGAATGAAACAGTCTCTCCTTGAGAGCCACACAGGTGACCAGGGACTCTATTTGGGAGAAGTTTGACCTCAGCAGTCTGTCTGGGAGCATCATCCTTTCATGTCTGAGGGTTACTAGGCAGCAGACAGGCATTATTAGGCAGCTTGAGGAGTGACCTCAGGCGAGCATTCATCAGCTGCTGATTAGCGACATGCTCCCTGCAGACTGTGAGATGTAGCGATGATAATCAGTGACCTTTGACATGTGAAGAGGGACGGAGTTGTCCAAGCCTTTTATCACACCTGATGGAGACTCAATGACATGTTGTATGAAGGGAGTGAGAGTGTGCAACGATGAAAGCAGCATTGATGAAAACATCTCTATTCTATATTCAGTTTTTAATTCTGTAGTATATTTTGCCTTATCTTTTATTTATTTAAATTCACAAAGTCACTTTTAAGATTCCAAATTGTTGGTTTAATTTTATTTTGTTTTTTTGTTTGTTTTAGAAAGCACACAGTTAAAGGGAGGGGTAACTAGACAGTTTGGTGATGTAGGGATGCAACTATAATGATTATTTTCATTGTCGATTAATCTGTCGGTTCATTTCTCGATTAATCTATTAGTTGTTTGGTCTATAAAATGTCAGAAAATGGTGAAAAATGTTGATCAGTGTTTCCCAAAGCCCAAGATGACGTCCTCAAATGTCTTGTTTTGTCCACAGCTCAAAGATATTCAGTTTACTGTCATAGAGGAGCAAAGAAAACCAGAAAATATTCACATTTAAGAAGCTGGAATCAGAGAATTTTGACTTTTTTTTCTTAAAAAATTACTCAAACCGATTAATAGATTAACAAAATAGTTTGCAATTTATTTATTAATCCTTGCAGCTCTTATTATATGTGTCCCTGACCAACTTTTATTTTATTTTATTCTCTATGAAAACCTGAAAATGTCGGAAAAGATCTGAAGCCCCCTCCATCACAGCCAATAATTTTAGAAATATTGCACTAAATAATATGAATATGAATATATTAACTTGTCCCAACAGACCTTTTTAATATATGTATATTGTTATTATTATTTACATATCTTTTTCCTAAGGCGTCTTTGTGTTCCAGCACAATACGAGCCATGACATAAGGTATAATATCAGGATTTCTTGAAGCAGTCCAGAGGAGCAGCTTTATGCCATTATCAATTTCTCAGATGTCTTTGTCAATCAGCTCGTTCCTTTGAGGGAGCTGGAACAGAGGTTAATGAGGGGGATTCATGGTCACATGCAGCCAGAGAGAGAGAGAGGCATCCGAGGCAGAGGGGACATGTAAGTTACGATGCTGCAAACCAGTGAAACCACATCTGTTACCCCGGAGCCACCACTCACTCGTAATCAAATCATGTTGCTTGAGTCAAGGTCTCTGCGCTCCTCCTGGGATCCTGCCGTTGGCTCCTGCTCCCTTTGGAAGGAATTTTTACTGTTTTAAGAATGAAAACTTTTTTTATGCATCGCTGTGTCACTGTGAAAAAAAGGTTATAAACAAATACTGCAAGAGCATAGTTGACATGATTGGTGACTTCTGTCGTAACTCCAGAGGTATTGTTGATGCTCATGTTTCTCCAGTTGAAGACCACATTTCCCATAAACCCTCTGCCCTCCTCTCTACATCAACAAATAATAAGCCCTGTCGTCTGATGGTTAAACACATGCACAGTGTCAGTGCCACCACCCTCTTGTTAGGGGCCACATCAAGCCAGGGGGCAAAATGTGTAAACGCTGGGGGAAAGACAGTGAGACGACGGCTGGTTTTGGGTGGTGCGCCGCTGCATTTACGCTTCTATTTTGGAAAGCTTGGCTGTGCCCAGATGGGAACTTCTCTGGCGAGGAGAAAGTAACCGATAGAGAAATGTAAAGGAGGAATAATAAAGTGAAGTCACACAGACAGCTGGCTGTTGTTAGGGACTTCAGTTTGTGTAGTTATCATCTTTCTTTGGACACAAAGGCATGATAATATCAGGATCATCTCAGACAAACACACACAGAGAACTCAAGGATCTAATCTGAGCAGTATCTCATGAAAGAGGCTCAGAAAAGTGAGAATTAATGATGAAATGTTATCCTCAATCAACTGTGAGTTTAGATCTTGTGACTCCTCCAGGGCCTGAATTTTCCAGTTCTGGATATTTTACCTTAATAAACAAACCAAGGATGCAGGTATTCACTTAACTGCCTACGTCAGTGAGGAAGTGCAACACGTTCTCATCCCAACTCGTCACATATTTGTCACACCCCTTGGCGTCACTTTTCGGTCGCAGTAAAAACGTGTGTTCAACAAAAACACTTGCTTAGGTTTAGGAAAAAACAACATGGTTGAGCTTAAAATGTCTACGTTTGTACAGTAAAAATGTGACTTAACGTTGTGCACACAGGACACAAACAAACAGCTGATTGTAACATGGAAATCTCCTGGATGAAAGACCTGTGTTGTTGGACCCATCCACCTCCCCTCCCGCATTTGATACGGCACTAACTACACTACACTAACTACAATCTACACTCTGGGAGTGAGAACGGGCTGGGAAGTCAAGCCTTATCATACTGAAATGGCTGTGATGCAGTCGTGGCTAGAAGGTAACATGCAAATGCGAAACTCTCATAAGATTGTTAAGATTAGGCATTGACTTCGAAGATTAGGATAGGTCGTTGGGCAGCGAGTCTCGCAAGAGTTTTAGCAAGTTTTTGCATGTTTTTGCAGTTTGCAGGTTACCTTCTAGACACAACCCTGTGACGCATGATGTGCATGATGTAGCCCAAAATTAAATGAATAAATATAACATCTCAGAGAGTACAAACAACATGAGTCAGTTATCTGGAAAGAGTGTAAGGTATACATGGAGTGACATTTTTGCACTTATTATGCCCTCTAAGTTGAAAATCAAATGGTATAGTAAGTATTTCTCTAAATGTGACTCTTCACACAGTTCGGCGTCCATGTGCTCGTCTATATTGCAACTCAACTCCATGAATTCAGCTGATATAACGGGTGCATTTTCATATAAACTCATAACTAGTGAAGCTTAAAAGTTGTTCTCAGGCTGCATATTAAAAGAGAGAAAATATCACGTGTCATAAACATCCACCAGCGGTCGATGTGAGTCACATCATCCCTGAGTTCACGTTTTACTTGACCAAGCGCTCGCTTTGGGAATTCCCTATAAACAATTAGGCGTTTATGTGGAAACCTTGTTGATGTTTTCTTTTTACCGACTGCTTTCATACATGTGGTAATGAAGTCACAGTTACCCGCTGAGCGTATGGGTTGTGTGGTGGAGGCCACGGCGTGGCAGCATCCAATTAACGGTTCAGACTCCGGCTGACCATAATGATGGGGCCGAAATCTAAATGTTCATGGAAACACAACAAACAAGAAATTTAAAAGACAATACGATTACATTTGGATTACCTACATTTCCTCATGCATGATCTGCATTAAATAGCTTTGTGGAAGATTCACATTAGTTTAGTTACTGGTATCTATTCATTCACTCCCAACTCTGGCTTACTTCCACAGAAAAAGTCACATTTCAAAGGGATGTGTGTGATGTTTTGCACATTTGAAGACTGCAGAAGCGCCTCCGCCTCTCTAGTGTGAAAAGGATTTTCCCTGCTCTTCATGGAGTGTCAGTACAGAGTATCTCAAAGTGTCCATGTGGGGTGCCAGGACCACCAAATGTAGGCACGGTAGGAAGAACAGAAGTGGTTGATGCTCAACAGACCGATGGGCATCTGTGACCTCCCATCAGAGAGCCCACGCCAGCTGGCATTGCACCAACGATGGGCTGCACCACTGGGACCTACACGTGCCCTGCATTTTCTTTTTTTATATCATATAGCAATGCATAATTTTCTTTGAGAGCGCTGTGTCACTCAGGGTAAAAAATCCAATATCTCAGCCCTGTTATATCTAAGATTGCATTCCTGGTCAAGTGCAAATTGATTTGCTGTTGAAAGGTCAGTTAGACTCCAGCCAGCCGGCGAAAATGAATTAATTTTCTCTGTCAGATTCTTGGAGGAGCTAAGTGAAGACAGCATCTGCTCAGAATCACCCGCCTGTCACTGAACCCTGCTACTAAAAGTACTGGATGGACTCAAAAAATAAAAAATAAGATGGTAGTTCAGGTCACTCCAATGTCAACAGTGTGTGTGTCACGTGCCCCAGGAGATCTGAAAAATCAGACTTTCCAGGCAAATACTGAATGATATGATGATTGTTTTCCAAATAATTCATTTTATTTCTATTACAACACTCATATTAGTATTTCTTGGACTTTAATAAATCTTCCAGACTTCATAATATTTCCGTTTTCGTTGTTTATAGGACATTTATGGAGCTGGCTGCTGGCGACAGACTTCAGGTGGACAACTCCAGTTTACTGCTGCACTAACACGTGACAGTCTGCTCCCTGAGGAATGGATTTAACAGTGTTTACCATAAATTGCAAGTGTAAGCATGTCTGGATAACTAGCGTACAACCTACAGAAGTAACTTCACTACATTACATTATGCCGTGGGGTTAAAGGTTATTTGAAACAGGGTTCAGGGTTCGTGCATCTTCCAGCAGCATGCAGCTGAATAAGGAGCCTTTCAGCTCAAGGACAGCAAACTTCCACGGAGATAAGTAATATCTGTGTTCTTCTGTTCCTGATGTGATTATGGTGCATTGGATGTGGCACTTAGACACTGACTATGGCAACTTCCACCTTTGGATCCACTACCCAATAGATTTATCCAGTGAGAATTGTACACCTGTTCTAGGTTGGCTATATATGTGTTTGCCTTAAAGCCTTTGTCCTTTTTGACTCTGATGAAGACACAGTAGTGTCGAAACGTTGCACAATTAAAGGCTGCAAATCAATCAGTGAGCTCCAGTCCCTTCTTTTCCTTTCTTTATTACAGGTTACGTTAGAAAGAGATTCACTGGATACTACTATATCAGAGTTGGGGGTAACATTAGAGGCTCTGGGTTGGATTTGGGGAAGTTAAATCTCCATTCTCTAGCAACCCCAGCAAAGCATTGTTAAATTTGCCAGGCAAATAGGTGAGTCATTATTCTCAAAGACTTGTGAAAGTGAAACATACTATTTGAAAATACAAAAACAAAAAACACAAAAACAAAACAATTAACACATAGATCTAATGTTGTTTGTCCAAGGGTGTTTTTGTATCCAAGAAGGGTTATTATAGAGCAAAATAACATTTTTCTTATAATAGCTTCCTGTACTAAAATAATGTATTTTAGAATATTTTTCCACTGCTCCTCTGTGCCTGTTTTTTTTTTAGTTTCAGTCCTGAAGCATGATATCATGTCTGCATATTTAAGACTCTTTTTCATAGGGTTTTGTCACAATTGATACCCTAGGATGAAGGGGAATTTATTAGAGGCAATGGGGAATAAGGAACAGGTGAGCAGGTGGCTATGGGAGTCAGGTGATGGGGATTGGTGGGAAAGTCTGGATGGATGGAGAATGGTCAGGAGAGCTCCTAGGAAATGCATGTGCCTAGGGCAGGGGTCAGCAACCTTTACTATCAAAAGAGTCATTTTAGGCAACAAGAAAAAAAAAATCTGTCAGGAGCCGCAAAACATTTGAGCATTGTGATGAAGGTAACACAGTTTATAGTCTAAGTATATAGTATATAAGTCTAATGCAGTGAGGGCCAAAGTGCAAATGTATGATGGAGTATCAGGGCCACATTAAGGGGAAAAAGAATCTGAGATTTCGAGAATAAAGTCATAACTTTACGAGAAAAAAAAGTCGTAAAATTTCGAGAATAAAGTCATAACGTTACGAGAAAAAAAGTTGTAATATTACAAGAATAAAGTTATAACTTTACGAGAAAAAAAGTTGTAATATTACAAGAATAAAGTTATAACTTTACGAGAAAAAAAGCAATCGTTTTTGGTCCTCTTTTATATATATTTTTAGCTTACATATATTGTTATTGTTGTTGTTGTTGTTGTTGTGTGTCACTATGTTTTATCTATGTTTTTTATGTACAAGCTGCTCAACCAATTGCCCCTACAGGGATTAATAAAGTTGTTTGAATTGAATTGAATTGAGTAACCAAGGGGGGCGTGGCTTAGAGAACACACCTGTTCTGTGTTTACCATGTGCCTGCCGCCATTTTGGCCTTGAGTCATGTGGACAGTTGGACATTTGAAGTCAGGAAGTCTTAGTTAGCTTCCTGTCCTGCTGTGGACTCTTTCTAAAGGATTAAACGTCCTCCACGCTGAGACACAGAGGGACAACCGCTCCACTTCAACATAGTGAGTGTGTGCTACTTGTTGTGCAGCATGTGTTGGTGTGAGTTCATGTTGAAGCTGGGTTTAGTTTGGTTTGAAGCTGCCAAACCTCCTAAAGCCAGCTAGCTGTTAGCTGCTGCCTATATTAGCCTGTTGGTTGACATTATTTGCTTGTTTCTGGCTGCTTCCATCCACTCATGTGCTTTATGTGTGTTTGTTTTGACTGTGGATGAATTTCTTGTACCCTAGCATGTGAGGTTCTTGATTGTTGCTGTTGTTTTGGAAGGTTTGCTATCACTTTACTTATGCTAATGGTACGTGTCCACAGGCTCCGTCCTTTCCACGCTTCCCATTCATTGTCTATGTTAGCAGCCGTGCAATGCATTCTGGTAGCGTGGCGGCGCAATTCGAGAAACGGAGCGTCACGACGTCCGCTCCTTATTTGCATAAAGTTGAGGTCTAGTGTACTTTATGCAAATCACTGGCGTCCGACGCGACTCGCCGCCTCTCGTTGTCGATCCAAAATAGAGACAGATTCATCAGCTGCATCACTTATTTCTCGCCTCAAATGTTTTCAGAAACACATTTCGGTGAACTATTTTTGTGAAATAAGAGTAGAAAGTTGCCAAACGAGCCTCCATACTGGTTCCGGTTTGAAAGCTTGGAGCAGCAGCCCACGGCGGGAAAGCATTCGTCCAATCAGGTGGGAACAGCCTTGTGTCTGGTGACAGCCCACCAAGCGTCCAATGTTGGGAAGCGTTGCGTCCCCTCGCGATAAAAAACGCCCCTGAGGACACGTATGTTAACTCTTGATGCTCTAGTAAGTTGTAATGTACGTTGGCTTTAGGAACGTAACTGTTGTCATGCACACATTGACATCCAGGCCGACATTTTCCTGTGATATTGGCTTCATGGGAAACTCTGCTGGCTTTTCCCACATTGCACAACTGGTTACATTCACATTTTCTCTTCACACTTTATATTTATCATTGGAGAAACCATTAAATTCATAGAAATGAGTTTGTTTCCACCTGCTGTACTGTTCCTCTTCCTATCGTGATTGCATCTAAACTGCTGTTTCACCTGTTTCTTCACTCATATTCATGCGCTGATGCTGATCTGCTGCTTATCAGTGCTTTACACACACTTTCTTATGAATGCTTTTTAATATGTTTAAAGCTTAAGTTAATAACTATTTGCTGCATGGCTGACACTTTTAACCTGCTGCTGCATATCATGTGGATTTCTGGGCGTATATTTTACCACTCTCAGTTTACTGGATGGTGAATTCTTTGCAGGAACGCCAAAAGGAGGCCTTTTGTTGGGGAATGGCAAAATCTGCCTTTGCATTTTGTTTTACAGCATCTGTTCTGCGCTTAATATTGGTATGGAATATATTTCCGCCTGATGATTAGTCTGTTTCCTTTAGGTTCATATAAATTATAATAAGACATAGGATATCCATGTTGGTGTTGATGTTAAATATGCATTAGCGACACCTTTTGATCCTGTTTTTGACATGTGGCTGCTCTTAGACAACAGTTATTATTTTGCTGAAGTGATTTAGTTAGGCTCAGGATGCAAAAGACAATTGTAAATCTCATCTTGTTATGCGTAATGCAGCTTTCATGCCCTGCCAGCAGTGGTCAGAGGCTCAGCGTGCTCTGCAGATTGTTCTCATTCTCCCATTTATGCTTTACGAGAAGCTATTATCTGTCTGAAATCAATGGTGGGCCAAATGCAAAGATAACCATGTGCGGTTTGTTTTGTTTTGTACACAGAGATGTAGATGTTAGGCCAAAGTTACATTCTCTTATTGTCTGGCCTTCACAGCTTGTGAGGTCTGTTATGATAAAGAGGAAATGAGTAAATACACCTGCTGGATATCATTCATATTCATGGATAATGTCCCAACGAAGTGGCCACGTAAAACACAATTCAAAGTATAAACGGCTGCTTAAAATGAACATCTTGGTTCATAGCTAAAGACAACTGGACGCCTTCGCAGTTTGGAGCTAGTGCGTGTCTTGATGGTGACATTGATGCTTTAATAATGTGTGGCCTCCGCGTGTGTGTGTTTTTCAGTTCCTACATCAATGGGATCCACATCCCTACCCCAACCCTTGGCCTCTAATCCAGACTCTTGTAATCTGGCCAGCTGTGGCTTGGCCGAGGGGATGTCAGGCAGCCCTCCGCTTCGACTCGTTCCCTCATTCCCTCACATTCCCTCAGCCACATTCAAACCCCACAGTGACCCATATAGACAGCAAACCCTGTTATTCGCCACTCCTCGCAGTAACTCCACACACCATCAAAGTGTTGGTTATGATGTTTAATCATAAGCAGCGAAACCCTCATTTGGCTCAGATGGTTATAAAACCAATCGAGAATTTACAATATGCCCAAATATATATTTTAGAGACATTCACATCCTGTATGTATTTTAAGAAGTGAACTTCTAACTTATGTAAAGCTCTGTTGGTGGGCAGCATGGACAGAACTTCACAAGTCTTCTGAGAATATTGATTAGTCATTTAATCATTTTCTCATACTAATTTGAAAAAGGGGGTGGTGGCCGGCACAAAAATAAAAAGTGCTTAGTGAAAGCTGAGCGGCGGGGGAGTCGAGAGAATATTAGTCTTCTTGGGCTGAAAAATGTTGCCGGGAAGGAAAGATTCAGATTCAGACAAATTTATTTATTCCAAGAAGTGCAATTCATTTGCAGCTTTACCCAGCCCATATCAACAGAGGACGGATAGGCTGCGCGAGTAGCACGCTGTGAAACGCCTCGTGTCTGTTGACTTGGAATTTCCCAGACTGTCTTGGTACATTTGGCACTCCTTGTACCAAACCAATGAGGAATCGAAAATCCACTCATGCCCTGTGAAGTGATTGTTGAGTCACTGGCATTGATTACGTGTCCAATCAGTTGCTTATAATATACATTAATGTGCTGTTTTTGAAGTTCTAACTTTATATTTGGGTAAAGTTTCTTCAACTTTTGCCACTTGATCCCAATTCATTCATTTTCATTGAACATCTAGCTGTCATTCTGCACAAGTGCTTGTGTCAACAGCTCGGTCAATCATTCTTGGTGGTTGAAAACTGTCATTGAGTCGTTAAAGTGAACACAAATCAGCAGTAGTGAGAGAGCAGCTTTTTCAGTGGGTGGCACTAATCTCATAATGCAGCCGGTATTTAAACTGCACGCAAAGACATAAAAAGGCATTATGTTTGTCTGACTGTGGTCGGGGGAAAAATTGTGAAAATGACCAAAAACCCATGGACATCTTCTAGTATAAATGTGAATGCACTGTTTTTGACCTAGCTATTTATGAGGTGATGCTGTAATTGTTTTCAACATGATATCAGTATGCATCTGCTTTCACTGTGGATTTGGCATCCCCATGCAGAATTTAATTCATCCCTTGCTGTTTGTGTGTTGTGTGGTCTTCTATGAACACAGTTTGTCTGTGTCACTGGCAGCCACGACACCAGGGACCGTCAGGGATCACTGAGAGACTTTTGGGTTTGAAATTGTGACCCATGATCACCCCCCTGAGGCACATCATGAATCTGAGCAGCGTATTATTTCATGGAGACATCGTATGATAATGGCTGGTTGGTATATGTAGTCCCAAATAGAAGTGGGGAGTGGATGACAACAACATCCGTGTCTGGCGTAGCTCAGAAACGTTGTGGGGAAGGAAACAGCCTCTTTATGAAGTGCCACAGCTGGACCGAGGTCAGATGAGAAGTTTGACGTGTTAATCTGTTTCTTTTTAAGCTCTCACTTTTTCCTATTGATGTACATTTATATCCACAATTAGGGTGAGGATCAAGTTAGCAGCCAGAACGGAATTATATTCCCTCGATGTGGATGACTTTAAAGGGTAACTTGTCGTTGGACGTTTATTGACAGTGAGGAATTGCTCCAAGCGATTACATTATAGCCCGTTTAACGGCTGCCGGCTGCAGAATACTCGATCAATACTGGACCATTTTCAAAAATCGTTGTCCCTATTAGTCACTAAGACACACAAACATTGGGAAAATAGGGTCCAGGTTGAAAAATACTGATGTGACGCTTTCAAATCAGTAAGCTTTAACAGCGTTATGTTCCTCCGGTGCTCTCATCACGGAAATATTGCTTTGGAGAAGTTCATTTAAGTTCTAGTGCACTTCTTTCTTTTAGTCTGTATTGATCAGTGTGAACAATGCAATTCAAGCTCAGATGATGCCAGACAGCTCGGCCTGTTTGCATCGTTTCTCTGGCAAGACAATATTATACAAAGCAACGATAGGTGAAAAGTCAAACATGAAAAGTTTATGGGAATACAGAAAACATCTGATAGCCAGAAGTTCCTCGTGTTAAAAAAGTTTAACATAACAAAACAAACTGAGGCCAAACCTGGAGTCACATGAGGTGAAATCTGCTCAAGGAATTACTGTGATCACCTGAGGTCAGTTCGAGCTGCTATTCTCATTCACAGCCAGTGAAAAGATAACACATATTTACAGCCCAGTTTATTTGTTCTCCTTTTTTTGTCATGTTTTTTTTCTCATTTATTTGGGAAGGTCCTCGGATTGCTCTCAATGATGCAGCTTAAAAGAAGTGCAGTGATTTGACTGACAAAATGCGAGTCAACTCGCGGTCCTCCCAAATGATGACTCAAATCGACTTTTAGGCTGCAACCTTAAATGTGATCCTAAATCTATTAACTTAATTGTCCGTCATCAGTCGTCCTCGTGAAGTCCAAACTTTGTATTGAGAAACTGCAATTACTTTTTCCTTTGGGTGCCATCCTTTTCCTCCAAATCAGAAGTAATATATTCTTGTGACAGACCTGGCTTCATGTTTTCACCTTAAACAGAAATGCTTTAATAGCTTCTGTGGAAGTGATGCAATCAATGATTGACCTAACGTGCAGATCAACAGCTCTGCTCTCTTCCTCTGCCTGCTAATAATTTCATTTTGTCCTGGCCTGCTTCATCAGTAGAGAGGAAGCATGATGACAACAATTCAGCTCAGGCCAACATCTTAAATATGGGACAGTTTTTGACAATCGAATGTTTGTCCTTGTGAGAAGTTGGCCGTATGGCATTAATACTGAATGTGATTTTGATGCTTTGGACAAACATGAAGAGTCTGTTTATTAAGAGTTTCATAGTCGAGCCAGTGTTAGTCACTCCCTGGCAGATCCATTTGTTATTCATTTAGATTCAAGAGAACACACTAAGTAGAAATATTATCCAAATGTCAATTATCTTTGCTGCTGTGCACATAATGTTTCCTGGTTGAGCAGCATGTTTTTTTATTGCATTAATTTGGGATTTTTTCTGGTAGTTTTTAATATTTTTCTCTACAAGTTATGTCTAAAAGTAAAGTTCAGTTTTAGTGGCGAATGTTTGTTTTTTGGTTCAAGTTTAAAGAGTTAAAAATTGATATTCTCCATATGTGTGATTTCCATTAATTTGCATGAATTAAGTTTTATTGTCACTGGGCTACAGAGCAGCTCTGCTAACAGCTGGTGTCTTTGTGTTGGTGTTGCATTCCTTTCGCAACTTTTGCAGATTGCTGTCAGCCCGAAATCCCAAACACTGCTGTCATGAGAATAAAAGCCTCAATGTACTTTCGCATTGTTGTCGAGTGTTTGATTCGGTGAGTTGCAAAGCCGCTCAAACTGGAATCAATCACCTTGGCTCTCAGAGCTTAACATTTCGTTCTGACAGAGTTCAGTGGGATGAGATCCTCTCTAGCATCCAGGCCACCCAGATCTCAGCTAATAAGATATTTAATCAGTAAAATTCTGTTTGGAATAAAACTAACATTGCTGTTATACTGCATCCCTCATAGATGGTAACAGGGTAAGGAAGTTGAAACATGTCTCCAAACTTCTGCTTTAAACAAACCAGTAATAGTAAGAACGATATGCCGAAGAGTTGCTGTGTAGTTGGTTGCACCAACAACAAATACAAAAATTCTGATCTCCGATTTGTTCCCCTGCTGTGTCCTAAAAAAATCTATAATAGAGGAGCTTTATGGCTCCAAGCTATAGACCAGACCAGCAACACGTCATCACAGAGGCTGTGCTCGCGTTTGGGGGACATAAAAATTGCTGTCACAGGAGAGAAAAAGGACGAAACGTTGTTTTGTAGCGGGTTAACCGAGGCTTTCACACTGAGATTTGAAGCACATCAGATACGTGAATACTCACTGTCAGTGTGGTAAATGGCTAAATGATGCTGGTGACTAGCATGGCTAGACAACACTAGCCTAACGTGATTCAATCAAATATGTAGAGATGTCTGGATAAGCAATAACCGGCCACTGTGTTGGACGGGGGAGACTGAACGGACATGACGGCGATCAACCTTAATTTATTAAGTTATAGCGAACACTCAGGTTCAGGCAAGATCGTAAAATAATTATTAGACATGTATATAAAACAAATGTTTGTATAACAAGACATGAATGCATATGAACTTGTCAGAATTACAATCCAAACATATGTCAAATTGCATTGACGTCTATGATATCTTCGGTTTTCTTTCCCCCAAAAGGGGGAACGACCTTGACTTTTTGCAAAGCACCCATCTGTGCTGGTCTGATGTATAAATTGATGTTTAGAAACGCAAAGTGTGTCAGGTTATATAGGGACAGGCTGTTAAGAGCAGAAAAGACCTCCTGTGTCTTCTCTTGATTATTCCTTCCCTTCTTGAAAGCACAGCAACCCATTAACAGCATGGGGCATTAAAAT
Source organism: Sebastes umbrosus (assembly GCF_015220745.1). NCBI lineage: Eukaryota > Metazoa > Chordata > Actinopteri > Perciformes > Sebastidae > Sebastes > Sebastes umbrosus. The sequence goes on from NC_051286.1 coordinate 6,804,622, forward strand.
GCTTGCTGAGTGAAAAAACAAGTCTGGCATCCTTTCAGGCAGCGTTGCCAGTCGTTGACTGCAGAGACATGGTGTTAACGTGGCATCCCCTCTGCAGAGCAGCCTTCTCCCAGTCTGTCCAGCTTCCTGCATACATACGACTCTTTGTGAGGCTGCCTGGCTGGCTGAGCCGACTCCCTTGCTGCGTGTGTTTCCTTGTCTCGGTTTCCAGCCCCGAGGTGAGATCTCACAGCGGAGCTGAGGATCATACAAGGACAGGCACATCTGGAAAGTCTAGCTGGCTGCACTTGCCAGTTAGCAAGCTGGTGCTAATGAAAAGCAGGAGTCTGCCTACCGCTCACTCTGCCTGGTTAGCATTAGTTACGCCACTCATCTGGGCTCCTTTTTTTTGTTTTCCAAATCTGTTTATTGGGATTTTACAAACTAATTATATCACAATATCAGTTACGCTTGCAACATTTGTACAGACGATCGTACAGAAAGTGTGACAAAATAGGGACAGCAATGTAAATAGAGATATTATTATTACAAATTATTATTATTATTATTATTATTAATAACATCAACTAAACCAACAGCAGCAAAACTATAACTTATAATAGTATAAAATACTAGTCAAAATTCAAACTAGACAACCACAATTAAATAATGCAATGGAAACTATATAATAAAATAAATAAAGTAATAATAGTAAAAACAGTAAGAAATAATAAAAAGAGAATATTATTATTATTATTATTATTATTAATAATAATAATAACAATAATAATAATAATAATCAATACAATAATAATAATCAATAAATGAATACAAATTATAACGTAATAATAATAATAATAATAATAATAATAAAGAAAAATATATGAAGATAAAAAAGTAAAGAAAAAAACCTGAATAAATTATCTGTGCTTCTTAACGTACCTCCATACTCTCCCAGTCTGACATGCCTCAAAACATTTAAATCTTTTCTCCACCTCTAGTATTACAATATGTTATTATAATTTTGCATACACAGACTATGAATCAAACTCTTTGTGGTTATAATGTCGAGACAGCGGGACAAAATTTACAAGAGAATTATATGCTTGGACTAAAAAGGACTCTAAAAGTTATATTTTACTTGCTTCATATTGTCTGTAAAATCCTTGCGTGCTAATGTTAGACGTGCTGTGGCTAATACAGCATGTCCTGTATCTGTATACATATAGCTGCACAGTAAGAGAGATTGTTAGTGGTTTTGAGAATGAGTAAGTACACAAGGCACTCGTTTTTTTCCTCTCCTTTGGAAGCCAGAATAAGTGACATCCCAGTCACATGGCAGTGCATTTGTGAAGGCACTCCGCAAGGCCACTTGAGACTATGTAGTGTGTTTATTTAAGCCTTTGCAAACGGCACGCTGTGTGGCGTGTTCCGCTCGAAGCGTGCCAGCATTCACTGCTCTGAAATCCACCGGTCATGAATCTTTCCTTAGCACGTGAAAACGCCTTCGCACATGACCGAAAAAACCACAACCGGCGGTTCACACAGCACAGAGCCAGAGTCAGTACCGTGACTTCTCGGGGTATGCAGGGTCATTGCCCCTTTTCCAAGCCGTCCAAGGCCTCCCCTCTTGGCCTCTCATCTCAGGCCTCAGCTCACCCACGTCCCGGGGCTGCAAGCTGGGAAAAGGTGAGCAGGTGTGACAGGAACACTGAGCCCCATTCAGAGGAGGAAGAGGCCACAGGGCAAAGAGGAGCGAAAGATTTACACGTGTCCACGTCTTTACTGTATGAAGTGATTTACAGCCTTACCCAACGCAGAGCGGATATAGAACCGAAGACTCCTCAGCTTTAGACAGGTCGGTTGTTTACAAAGCGGGCTGGTATTTTTAGAGGGAAGTCGGACCTGAATGAGCAGCAGTTGATTCCTTGAATTGGTCACAAGAATTTCTGATTGTGGTGTGACTGGAATTTTAAAGCCCGGTTGCATGAATAGGCGCACAAATAACACGATAATGTGCAAGGAAAAAGCGCGCAATAAGGCATGTCATTTGTACGCCATGTAGTCTGTACTGACTGATGTAAATGCATCTGTGTAAATATGCTACACTCAGAGCTAGTGATGTAGACTAAAAAGTGAGAAAGACTGCTTAGGGCAGGCGGGAGAAGAGGTGGATGGGTCCAACAAAGACAGGACTTTCAACCAGGAGAACAGCGTTTGAGACTGGTGTTTTGTTTGACGTTTGTGACGTGTCTTCAGTACTTATGTTACATAAGGCCAACCATGACGTTTTTCCTAAACCTAAGTGAGTGGTTTCCCCCTGCTGGTACTGCACCCTCATACACGCATGTAATAATCATGTCTCGGAGAGGCAAAACATGACACTGACACGCTATCCTCTGGTACAGGCGGGTCTATTACATGCTTTGATGTGACACCGGCTTGAATTTTTAAGAGGAACACAGTCTTGCAAATTTAGCAAGATCACAAACAGTCATGCTGAACCTACAGTACAACTTTGCATCCATTTACAAGAGGGATGTCACGGTACCAGATATCTAGTAGTCGATACCAATACCAGTGAATTTACACGATTCTCGATACCAATTCGATACCACAGTAAAAAAAACAATAAATCCCATGTAATTCAACACGCACTCCTTTATTAAAACATTTGAACATTACAAAAAACAGAGGCATGTAGCCTTTAAGTAATAAATAAAAAGAAACGTCTATAAACATTGTAAAACAGAACAGTGGCATGTAGCCTTCAAGTATTTAAAACAAACTATATTGTCTGGATGTCTGTCTTTGAGGTGCTTTGCTAAATTGGAAGTATTTCCTCCTTTGGAAAGAAAAGGTTGGTGGTTTTTGCGAATCTATTATTACTCCTTGTAAATCCACCTCGAACGCAAAGTACTTCCATACCCGACTCTTGCTATTTGTTTTCTCATCGAGTTGAGGCGGAGGTAGCGCTGCAGCAGCTGCCATCGTTCAAGTCTCGTGTTGTTGTTTTTTTCCGTGCTGTTATGGCGTTCTTCTTCTTCCTTCATTTCACGGCAGATGAGAACACTAGTAAGCGTATAACTGCCCTCATTAGATCCGGAAGAATCGCATCTCCAGTACATCCGCTCCGGTACCAAATGACCATTACAGGCATCGTTCGGTACCGAAGAAAACAAGTACCGTCACATTTTTTTAAATTTGGTAGTGAGTTGGTACCAAAGTATCGGTTCTCGTGACATCCCTATTTACAAGTCAGTTTCCCTGCATGTAAACACATAAATAGACACTTTGAATTAGTCATAGAATAGCTGAAATAGTTTTAACTTAATGTCCCGTTTCACATAACCTAACACACATAAACACATTATTAACACATTACATTCATTTTGTCCTATTGTCATCGATACCCATTTCACCGTTTCATCGTTATTCTCATCATCAGCTGTGTTTTTCTCTCAGCTCTGTCAGCACAGTGAGGCTGCTATGAAAAGAATTGTTCAACACACAAACACAAGACCTCAGTTTATTTTCAGCCATGGCGTGGACGTCAACCAAAAATAAACCGAAACATTGCAAACATCTCTTTTTAATGTCCGCTAGATTGCGAAGACAGTCAAAGTCTGTAGTCTAAACACGAGACTTTGAAAGATAGTGTTTATGTCAGTTGTTTAGGGCTTGAAGAAACCAACATGGCCCATTCTCAAGTTTCTCAAAGTAAGTTTACGGTCCGTGCTCCTGTGTTTGCCTGAGTCCTAACAAAGATTAAATATATTTCTCCAGACAACTCTTTGGTTTTTCATTTGTTTAATTAAACAGCTTTACGTTAATCTCTCTTGTTAAAACTTCTGTTTTGGCCCACGTGCATGATTAAAGCATGTGCATTTCAAAAGTTCAAACAAATTGTTGAAATGCCTTTTCAGTTTATATTTCAGAGAACAATGTCAGAGTGGAAACTGGGGCAGACTTTTTGTGATTAAACAAAACCGGTGTGTCAGAATAAGCTGGAATACGCTCAGTAGCACCCCCTAGAAGCCACATCAAGGTTGTTATGAGTCATTAAATATGTCAAGCTTTTGAACCATCAACACACTGCACACATTATTTTTGCACATATGTTTATGCTTGTGATCAGATTGTTTTTCAAAAACAAAACACACTGTTTGAATTCAGTGCATTTCTTGTCACCCAATATCATTCCAGTGACGTAAACCTCTCTTTGAATTAAAGCCCTGACTGTTTACTTCTCTCTCTCTCTCTCTTTCTCTCAGTAGTCATAATGATGAGTAATTGTGCATAATTACAATACTTTACTGTCTCATTATAATCTTTACTTGCTGCCCTATATCTTTAAGAAAAAGTAGAAGTAAAAAAACAATAATTAGTCTGCTTTTCTTGGATGTGCAAATGTAACTTTCTGTCTGTTTTATATGATAAAGGACCACCTCAGACCATCTGTCCTTGTTCTGGTTTCCGGACAATCTGAGGAGAAAAGATATCATTATTTCTGCCTCCAAGGGAGCAAACACGAAAGGAAATACCCGAAGTTCCCTCAAGAGCCAAGCCTGACTGTTCCCATCCTTTTCAGATATGCAGTGGAGATCTGAATCACATTAAGTGCCTCGTGTGCCCTTTGTAGTTGAGTATCAGTAAGCTGCAGCGCTGGATCTGCATTTCCGATTTCATTTGGAGAGATGCTGAGGTGGGCATTATCCAGAGTAGATATGAAATAGTCACATATTTTGAAGCTATAATGATAAACAGGCATGACCTTTCCTAAAGAAAAACAATAGTAAGAACAGCTATCTTCTGATTTGGTCAAATTCTTCCTTAATACCTTTTTTTTTTAATTCAAATTTAGACCATATTAAGAGGAAAACATTAGGAGACTCCAAAAATGCCTCAGTGGTGCCATAAAGGCTGGGAAACTTGTAAACCTCGGGGCCAGGAGTGTATAGGAAAGTATTCAGCAAAAAGAGCCTTTATAACAGGCGAGAGGTGGATTGAACGAGGGCCAAACTGATGCAGGGAGGAGGACGTGGAGCCAGACACGAGGATAAACAGCTGGCTTCATGCACTTCAGGCTGGGCTTTCTAGCAGACTGGACGCTTTCTGAAGGAAATGTGTTTCTCAAGAGGGAAAAATGACCTGACTGGTTGAGTTAAACCTCAGAAAGCACAAAGCAGAGTTAAAGGTTCACGTTTATGGATGCAAAATGTATTTAATTGGATTAAAAAAAGGATTAAAATAAGTTTTCTTTATTGTGGAAGGTCAACCTGTTAAATACCCTTAGTGCATATAAAACAGCTAAAGGCTAGTATGTATGATTTGAAGTTGAAAGGTCACTCAGGTGGTGGCTAGTTGAGATTATTACACCGCTTAGAATAATTCTGATTGGTCAATCACAGCGTTTTATGGTCTGTTATTTCTTTATAGCAGACCGTTGCTATGTATAACAGACCGTTGCTATGTATAACAGACCGTTGCTATGGGCACATTTCTGATGGCGGACTCTGCTGGACCGTTTTTGTGTCAAATTATTGATTTCCTAAGTAAGTAGCCATGTAATAAGTGGGATAATGCACAACAATCCGGTCATTGTTGTGAAATATTCCCCTTCAGGGCGGTGCCTCATCGCCCTGATGGGGGTTATCTCACAACAATGACTGAATCGCTGTACATTATCCCGTACTTAAATAACTTAACCAGAATCTACCACTCTGTTCAGGTGTTTTATTTGTTAAGGCAACACAATGGTATTTCATTTTTTCTTGTTTTCACTGAGGTTTAGTGTCTTTAGCAAAACATATTCAGACTCAAATTTAATAAATTCAACAATCTGTGATTTGGTTATCCCTAATGGGACTCTACATGTTGTTTCGGATGTTGCATACTAAAAACACCATCTACAGTCTCTTTGGGGATCCAAGTTTGAAGAGCACAGCCATCGGATAACGTGAATAATATAAGTTGCACACACACACAAGTTGTACATTGAACATAAATAGCAAAAGTAAAACTTATGCAACAATATGTACAGTTCTTGTTTGGCTTGATTTAACTAATTACTGCTATATTTCTTGTCCAATCCACAGACTGCATTCCATTGTAGTCAGAGCATCATTTTGGTGAAAAATGACTGGATTATTGCACGTATAAAATTTAGATTTGAAACCGCTAACTTTGTCTAGACATGTCTAGACTTCGGTAATGATAGGTTGTCACTTCTTTATGTAAATGTTTTTTCTTTTATTATCTGACTGTAGCTTTGTTTTGGTGATATATTTACACTGATATTCATAACTGTAAAAGGTTAAGCTAGAACCTAAATCAAAGGAAATAGAATAATTTTATTCTTTAATTTAAGAGTCTTGGTAAAATAATGTCAGCATTTCATGTTGTCGTGCATAGTGCGACCAGACTTCAGGCAAATATAGGCTACATTAGAAGATGTATGACAGAAGACTGCAGTATGTTCTGCAGAGATATTACTGCAAATAATTAAAACATAATGAGAAGATTAACAATTAACATCATAGAAATAAACTTTCCATCTCAATTTTTCAGGACAATATCCTACTTTGTATTCTAATAATTGGCAGTATAATGAAGTCTGTGTATTTTGGTTGTTTCTTTTTCATATTTGAGACACATTTGGGAGCTGATTAAAGAGGAATTTGAGAGGAGGAAGGATTTTGTCCCAGACTTCATTGTCAACGATTGCTTCTTCCGTGACTCCTTGTTATTTGTGCACAGATATGCATCTATGTTGATTTAAAATATGAATTATTCTGCAGACATCCCCCCTCTCTCCAGACCTACCAGGCTTATGCACCATAGTACAGTAGATCCACAACCACGCCACAACAGACAGCACCAGGGCTCCACCATCACATTGTCTGGAGTTACACTCCAGAGATGTCGGCCCTTGTGGTCAACATTTTCTCTTCTGTTTTGCTTCCATGATAAGCTGACAGAGTCAACCTGACATAATTAGTTGTCTGGGGTTTGTTTGGGTAGTGAATTGCCGCTGTGGTGTAAATCAGCAAGGAGCTGGCGGCCAATGAGACATCTAGAAGCCACATTAAAGGACATGGGCGGCTTCTCTGCCGCCGACCACATTCGCTGCTCAGCCGCTTCCCATTGTTTTCCCTCCAGAAACCTGGCAACCGCAGCTGCAGACTTGGACCGAGCAAACTGCAGCGAGGGGTTCGGTCATATTTCTTCTGCACAATTTGTCCCCTGTGACACCATGTAATGCTACTTTGATGCTCTCAGAGTGAGTTTTAATGTGTCAAGATTCAACATAGGACTGCAGTGTATAGGTCATACATTGTGGAGGCGGGTGTTGGATATAAAATGGCCATGTTTTATTGCATTTGTGCCAATGTAAAGGATAATATTTACATTGAAACATGCTGTGTGCACACAAACTATAAATTTGGTGTCATGCAAACATAAGAGGGAATGCATAAGGGTCACATTCAGTCAGACGCATAAATATAGCTGCTTTGCTCTTAAAATTATGAGGCCGAGTCGTAGACGGGGAGCCGCGCAGTCTGAGGAGACCTACTTTTAGTCGAGGGGAAACTCTCGGCACGTGCAGAAGCAGTTCACCTTACAGGTCAACAAGCCAGAGAGAGAGGAAAGTTGTTAGAAACATGCTAAATAGAAACAGGGAAGAGAAACTGTGGCTGTCAAAAGGATGCCCCCTCCCAATGGAGATCTTTTTACGACACTCCCAAAGCTATAATCGCGGTCTCTTAACTATGTCTTTGGGATTGTGGAATGGAAGTGTTTATCTGGACCCCGCGGAGAAGAAGTGACAGGAATAGCAAACGGCAGTATAACATGAAACAGCCCTCTGCTGGCCAGAGTGATGGAGCTGGAGTTAGACTTGGCTATTTTGGGTCAGGAACCTCTGCGCTCATTTTTAGAGCCGTTCCAACTGGCCCCGTCTCTAATCAAAGGATCAAAACCGCTTTATTCTGGAAATGGGCAATTACAGTACCAACTACATAAAAATGGCATCAAAGACCTCAGCAGTTGAGTTTATGCTGAGTTGTTGATTTCAGCACAGCTGGTTAGGTTTTTAGGAAAACATGCTGACAAGATATTGTTCATATTTAGTCAAGTGGAGGTTGACATTTCACTTTGAACAACTTTAGAAGCTCTATTCTTGGTATTTACATTCTTATATATATATATCAGTATTTGATCTAAGCAGTTTTGCATGTTTATAGTACACTATTAATTTTGGAAACAAATTCACCACATCACAGCTGGTTTCAGTTGTGACTGGCATCCTCCAAAAACTTAAACATCTGCACACATCTCCATCGTTCCAGACATGTTTGCAGCATTGACAACTGCTTTAGGGTTGCTTCTCTGTGCTGGTACTAGGGCTGTCACGATATCAGATTTTCACTACACAATTATCGTGGCCAAAATAATTCATGATGACGATATTATCGCAAAAAAATAATAATCGTATCAGTCAAATTCATCTTTGTTTACTGTGCGTTTTGTCTCGTATTTGCAAATTAATTACTTTCTATACAAAAGTGTGATTTAAGAGGTGTTGGATTATTTACACAATATTATCATATGTGTATTATTAACATGATATCAATATTTCATTTTTGAATATCATTGAATATCATTTTTGTTATCGCCAGTACCGGTATATCGTGACCCCCCCCTAGCTGGTACCAATGTGAAGTCCCCATGTCTGTCTATGCATAGGTTATAATACCGTGATTTGCATGTGAGATTTATACTTTGAATTACAAAAAACGGTATAACTTCAATTTAAACTTCAACTTTCATTTAAAATCTAAAAGTCATAAAATGCATGAAGTAAATTATCTAGAAAAACCTGTTTCCTTCTGAAATCCACTCATCAGATCAAGAATATTTGGAACAAATATGATCAGATTTAAACTTTCCTCATGCAAATCAGAATAAATCAAAATACGACCCCTGGATTTTGACTGACAGTTGCTGCTTGACACTCATGAACTTGAATCTGCAGACTTTGAAAGTGTCGTGGCACCTCCCCTGTACTACCCCCATGTGTCGTTCAGCTGTCAACATCGGCTCAAAGTGGATAAAAGGGCTGGCTCATTAATCAAATTCGTTACCTTGTTTTGATGTTCTGCAGAGAGAGACCATTTTTGAGTCCTTGGCTGGACTACATTGTGTTGTGATATTAGCTCCCCCTCTTCACCCCAAACCCAGTCCATAGGGGTCCCCCATGAGAGGCGGTCAGCCCCGCCCTGAGAAGCACTAAGCTCGGTGACACGGCTGTCAAACAAAATCTCTGCGCTTCCCTAAGTCCTGGTTGCCAAGGGTGAACATCAGGAATGTCGCCGGGTGACAAAGGACGATTAGTGGCCTGATTTCTCCATATGCTGACATTTGTGAGTTTTCATGTGTTGTATGGGAATTCTTGGCATTGAGGTTGGTTTGGATCCCACAAAGGGTCTCGAAGGTCCTCTTTCAGACACGACACACAAAGGATGTTGTTGAAACATGTGAAATTTTTGTCTCAATCTGACAAACTTGAGAAAGTGTCTGAATAACAGCATCGATTCTCTTCTTCCATGAAGGCTGGTGTTTACAGCTATGTGATGTTTTAGAAAGTGTTTCTTTGCTGTCACCTTAAAAAGAACAGTAACAAGTTAATGTACAAAGTCTCTCTTGTTGGCAAGATACGTTTTACATTACTTTGCGCCCTACAAATGCAGCGTGTTATAGTCGAGGTGCTCCGCCTCGCCTGAAATAAAGATCGCCCCTGCTAAAGTCAAAAGAATTAATTACATTTTTATGAAATACAACCCTTATTATCTTCAGGGAAAATGAGCAGTGGTGCTGCATGAAACCAAAAAAGCCACGTATTTAATGAGCGAGGCGATTGTTTAAGTTGTCCTCTTGACCCTGAAATGTGTCGACTAGAGCCGCAACGGTTAGTCGACTAATCGATTAGTCGATCTTCAGAAAAATGATCGTCAACTATTTTGATAATGGATTAATCGTAAAAGTAATTTTGTATGCAAAAAATGGCAGAAAAGGCTGTTTGTTTTTTTTAAAAGAAAGCTGTTAATCGTTACTCACATAATCTTTCCTGTAGCTGTTTTGCTGAACCTTTCTTCTTTCTACAGTTGAATTAGTGGTTTTATGTGGGAAATGCATGTCAAGCTCTAAATAGCAGATGATCGCTTTATATAACGGGGCTGAAATGCCAACAAAGGAAGAATGAAAATCTGCCCAGAAGGCACTCCTGTTCCTTCCGTGTAAGACATAAGGTCCTTGTTTACCAGAATGATTACTTGCCCTTTTAAAATGACCCTTTGTTTAGAATAATGAATCTTTTTTGCGTGCTCCAGGGACTCAATCTGATTTACTTGTGTTTCCACAGTAGCTAATCGTGTTGATCCCGTAGTTAATCTCCACCGGAGCTTTTAACGGTGAACCTGGATGTTTTGGCTGTAATAATCACCTCACTGTGCGTCTGCGCAATGAAGCGACGGAAACCACTTTTAGTGAAGTCTAGCCTTGATCTGATCTTTTGATATGACACGCGCAAGTGGCAATTAGGTGTTTGCTTATTTCTTTAGTCAGAATGAGTGCCCTGTGTGAGCGCAGCCTGAAACAAAGGCCTTAATCTACCTACAGAGAGGTTTATATTCCAGACAAACAAAAAACACCTCATTTCCTACTGCAGATCAGAGGTTTGGATTCATACTCGGAAAGCACTTATTGGATGTCATTTAGTTCAACATTAACTAAAATAATCACAAAGCTTTCACAATAAATTCGTCAGCATGGCTTGGAAATCATGCACAAATATCCCTGACAATGTCTAGGAACTGATGATAGAAAGATATTTATTTCACACAACAGGTAGCACCTATAGACTAATACTTTTAAATTTGGTATCCTTTGAAATATTTCAGTATTGCCAATATCTATCAAATATCAAAGTCTTGGTACCAGTACCAAAATTATACTTGTTTAATGCCGTAAACAAAGATATAAACAAAAACAACAAGGAACTACAAAAGAAGCCAACATTTACAAATGTTGTCCTTACCTTTGCCCCAAAACTGCCAACAGGTCATAAAAGGTAATCAGACGAGTCAAAAATGAAACTGAATGCATCATGCAGTTAGTTAAATAATTAAAATTAAGTGTGAAAATACAAATAAAGCTTTATACTTTTGCTTCAGTGGTTAAAACAATAAGTGAAAATCTGTCTGATGATCTTTTATCAGACAGTTTTTTTGGGCTCTAGACACAAAAAGCTCTACAAGAACTTTGCCAAAACACAATTCAGTCTAAAATTGTATGATTTAAATCAAGACGTCAGTGTTTCCCACAGGATTTTGTGAGACTGTGGTGGGTGGACTTCGGACCCTGTAGCGAGGTCAGGGGGCATGCTCCCCTGGAAGAATTGTTTTTACGTTTTAAAGTTAAATGCACCAATCTGGTTCACTTTGAGAGCAAAATTAAAGGGCTATCTACGAAAAACTTTGTGCCCTTTTAAACAATTTTGTGCTCTGGTGTTGGTGGAATGTAACAAAGTACATTTAGGCTACACAAGTATTGTATTTAAGTACAATTTGAGGTACTTGTCCTTAAGTATTTCCATTTTATGTAACGTTATACTTCTACTCCACTACATCTCAGAGGGAAAATATTTTACTTTTTAATGTATTTGACAATAATAGTTACTAGCTACTTTCCAGATTCAGATTCTTAATACAAAATACCGCTGTGGAGGAAATGCAGCCAACGAGGGCCAGCCAGACCACCAGTTGAGAAGTGTAAGAATAGTAAAATATTTTGGGTTCATTATGAAACTGTGGCGGGACAAAATAGACCCCCACAGTCTAGGTAAATAATGGGAAACACTGAAGAAGTATCTGATCACAGAATAAGTACACATGACTACAAACCTGGCCAATGTGATACTTGCCTGTACCAAAAAGGTTTAGGTTTAATCCCCACCCCTAGTATTTACACAGGCTTTAAACATTTGCTACTATATGTTCACAAGCTATATGTTTAGCCCCAGTATTGTATGTGCAAGCGTTTTTGTATTTAGGTGTGTAAAACCAATCGGGTTAACCTTTGCATAGTGGCAGCATGTGGTCTCTGTGATATCTATTAGCACCCATTTACCACCTGGAACACCCTGGAGCTGAGGCACCCCCATTAATAGCCAAGCGGTTTGTGCCAGACCCGGAGCAGGCCGAGCAGGATCACATCTGGCCACAGCAGCCGCAGCCTGGTTATACTGGGCACGTCTGACATGCCTGCCTCCCTCTCTCTCTCATATTGGACTTTAATTGCATCCAGGCCGTCCAGTAGCCGGCGGAGAGAGGGGTTTCCTCAGGCTCGTCCAGAGAGTTGGCCTGGCAGCAGCAGCACTTCCATTTAACTCAGACTAATGTGAATGGCAGAGGGGAAAACACAGATGATGTTATGTACACACATGCTGAGGCTCCAACAAGCACACATACAGACCGATGCACTCTCGCTTGCACGGATTTTACAGCTCACAGTAAAAAATAAATATTGCTGTCTGCATGAGGTCTCGCCCGAACAACCGCCCGAGCATATCAGGAGTTGAGCACGGCCACAGCTTGTTAGTGTTAGCCACCTAGCTGTTAGAAAGCTAGAAAGACACTAACTATAATAGCTCTGTAACGACATTTATGATCAAATTGTTCTATTACACAGACTCGTGACGGTTATAGAAAGTTAAAGTTACATCTCCTCTCTCGTACAATTCCTGATCCTCCGGCTGCACGACTACTTCACTCAGAGCAGCTGTCAATCACAGCTGTCAATCACAGCTGTCAATCACAGCTGTCGATCACAGCTGTCAATCATGACGTCTCGCCACCTTTTTATAGCATCAAATAACTAATTAAAACCAAATGTATCAGAAAAATTAACACTTGAACATACATCAGTGCGATAAGATCTACCTAAAATGACAGAAACCATCTTTGGGAAAAATGTATTTGATGTGTACTTTGACTTTTTAGTATGACCGATGTCCCATCCGCTAATATGGATTACATGGTTACAGCTGATAACACCATCCTGACCCACGGCGCTGTTTTGGAGGCAATAGAAATACTCCCAATCTCGCATTTAGCACCTTTTAGTAGTGAGAGCTGATGCATGCAATGTCCCACTTGTACAGTAAGGAGAATCTATGTTCATGTTGGTGAATTCAGTGTCGGTGATGTTCGTGTTTTAACTTAAAAATCTTGAAAACCTGGCTTTTTTGGGTCAAATGTAGGCAGTTATATAGATGTTATATTAGATGAATAGTTTGGTATAGACCTTATGTTTCCTGTTACTTCTTTCCTTCCTTGCTTTATCCCTTTCTTAACTACTATTTTGTCCATTTCCCTGCTTTGTTTCTTCCTTTATTGCCTTTACTACTTTTCTGCCTCCCTGTCTCTTATTATACCTTCATCCAACCATCCTTCCTTCTCTTTTTCCTCCAGCTATATTGCACAAGTTATCCACCCTTCCTTTCTCCTCTCCTAATTTCCACTGTCCATCCTTTCTTCATACCTTCTTTTTCGAATACACTAATTAACAAAGTGTTCCACTAAAAAGCCCATGGCATTTAATGACAGCACTGGCATCTATCTGATAAATTCCTAATCTGAGTTAAGATAAAAGAAGTAAACTCCAGTCATCCACTGCAGGGGCATTGTCTCTGTCCAGCGAAGCACACAGAAAGACGACAACAGAGCATGTCAGTGGAAGTGGAGATAAGTCGAAGCTGATGTAGCGTGGTGACCCTGCTCAGAGGGCAGTGTTGACTGACGCACAGCGGTGTCGTGTGCAGACAGAAACATGTCAAACAAGGGCATATCTCTTTAACTCTTTCCAGGGAAGAATCATGACTCAAAGTACATTTACGAAGTATCAGGAAGACTTGCTGTTTTCGCAAAGTACACTGAGGTATTTTATGCTTTGAGACAACTCCTATGGATTGTGCAAGGGCCTGCAACTCAACAAGTCTTCATTCACACATCTAGAGGTCAGAGGTCAAAGGACCCCTTTGAAAACGGCCATGCCAGCTTTTCCTCGCCAACTTTGGAGCGTTATTTAGCGTTCTTCCTGACAAGCTAACATGACATGGTTGGTGCAAACCCGCTCCCCTCAACAGGCCCAGCTCAGCTCTGGATGAACCCCGTCCTCCCACCAACAAACCAGCTACGTTTAAGTGGATCGCTTCCACACTGATAATCACAAACCAAGATCGCTGTGGTAGATTAGATCTAATTCCTTGGCCTCGTTAAGACTAGGAGACACGTTTGAGTCTAATATCTTTGGACACGTTTACAGACATGATGGTTAGAGCAGGCTTAGCCCTCATCAGGCAGCGTGCTTTAAATGGCTTCATTAGTGGGGGATGCTGACTAGCCAGCACGTTTAAGCCCACTATGTACTCTTTGGTCACTGTGTTAAAGCAAAAGGCTGCACGCATTGCTTTGAGGTGCTGGAAAAATTAGAGCAATGCTGTGCCTTTTTGTGGTCGGCATCCTAAAACTCTTTAATTCCTAAATTGCCATGCAGATAACACCATAAATACATGGTTGCTAAGTGAGCGGAACGCTTTAAATGTTAAACTATGTAATTACAGGAACCTTAGGGATAAAAATAGCAAATCGGGACTTTTTTTGGTAGAGTCATTGGAATGAAGGCAGAAATATTATGCAAAAAAAACACAAATTTACAATTTTAGTGTGAGACGTTTTTATTCCTATTGCCTCCATATTCTTTCTAAATGAGTCTGTGGGTGCATTTAGCTTTTTGTCCCTCCATTGTGGCTTTAGATACATTCTTAGAAGTCAATCTAAAATATATGAATGTTTTTCACCTCCAACAGTCATGGAAAGCTTTGTAAGACCACTTAAGACTTAAGACAACAAAAGATAATTATGTCTAGAGCTGCAATAATGATTATTTTCATCAATTATTTTCTTGATTTTAATTAATGCATCAAACTTTGATGCAACAAAACATCATAAAATGATAAAAATTACCTTTTGTATTCTTGACCAACAAATAAAACCCCAAAATATTCTTTTAACAATGATAATGAACACAGAAAAACACATTAGATTCTCCACATTAGAGAAGCTGCAGCCAGTATTTGTTTTTGATAAATTACCTTAATCAATTAGTTGATTCACAGAGTCCCCGAGGAATTTCTCGTCCTGACAAATCCTAACAAATCTGATCTTGTGATCAAACTAGTTACAAGATTAAGTCCTAATCGATAACCACACTTGTAATGTATATGACACTTACTTTAAAGGAACAGTGCGTAACATTTCGGGGGATCTATTAGCAGAAATGTAATATAATATTCACAACTATGTTTTCATTCGTGTATAATCACCTTAAACTAAGAATCATTGTGTTTTTATTAGCTTAGAATGAGCTCTTCATATCTACTGTACATAGGGAGCGGGTCCTCTTCACGGAGTACACCATGTTGCTCCGCCATGTTTCTACAGTAGCCCAGAACAGACAAACCAAACACTGGATCTAGAGAGAGTCTTTCACATTTTAACGTTACCTGAAGGTCACCGTAGTTCTCCGACATGCTTGTGAAACTGCGGTAACGTGAGCCGCAGAGTGCAAGCCATCTGACTTCCGTTGCTCCTAAAGTAGTGTTATTATGGTAAGGATGGACTCTGAGTGAGGCAAACGGCGTTACCACGGTTTTGCACTCGGTGGTTCACGTTACCTCAGTTTTGGAAAGGGAGGAGTGAGCGGAGGGGTATTTAGTTGGTTGCAATCTGCAATCACACCACTAGATGCCGTAAAATCCTACACACTGTACCTTTAAGATTAATGTTTTATGTCATAAATGTGTATAGATGGAATGTTTCTTAATTAATGGTCAATATACTGTTTTGGACATCTTATCCAAAGTCTGCGTTAAAGGCATCATTCTCACCCAACATCCCTTCTCTACCTGGCATTCAGTCTCTTCACATCCAAACTGACTTACCTGGCCTCCGTCACGTGGTCATAAACTCTCAGAGCCTCCATCATGTAATTACGAGGCGAGTCTCAGTCCAGCAGATGACAGCTGAAACCGTTTAGTGGCTCTTCAAAATGAAGGTCAGATTTTTTTTTGTTCTCCTACTGAGCTGTTTGATGACACAAACACCAAAGAGTACAGTAGATGAAAGACACCGGCCAGGATTGTACCATTACAACCCATCTTAGGTTCGTACTGATGTTACCCTGTCATTTTCAGAGTCTGCCAACCCGACGCTAGTGAATTAGGTCACCATGTCTGTCGCCTGTGAATGGAGAGCAGCCAGTGTTTGGGATTGTGTAGCATTGGTTTATTACAAAGGTCTTTACCACAAGCTGCAGAAGTCTCACAAATGGGGAATCTAATGGTCCCATATTCATATTTAAATGGCGTCATGGGGGTAATGTTTTTACAGCGGTTGCATTTTTGTGTCATAATCATTTATATTCCCCAACCCCTTTACTGTAGCTGAATGGTTATGTTTTGCGTAGTCATCAGTGCTGTGCCTTTATCCAGAAAACTGCGATGGTTGAAGTCAACTGCAGGACAGAAAGCCCGCAAGTTAATTGACCACAGTGATGCTTCTGTGTAGTTTTTGGGAGCAATTCGTTCTGGATATTATTGGTGAGACATCCTATCAGGAGCAATATATACTTCCACTGATCCACATTGCAAACTGGTGACACAACTCAGGGATTGGTTTGGTGGTTTGAAAATGCTATAAATAATAATTATAGAGTAGTTTGTCCCTTCAAATTGTCTTTATTTTCCCAAGCTAATGGCTGTGATCAGCGAGACTAAAGCAATTTTACCAGCATAAGGATCCTATTAGGACATTTAAAGTTGCACCACGTAACTTCACATCTCTGATCTGTAACAAGAGGTAGTGCTAAACATTTTGAACTTAAATATATAGGAATAATGTAGTATAATGTGAGTAAACTGTACACGGCACACTCATGTTTGGTAACCCAACATATCTGCGATGCCTTATACCAAAAGTAGGGATGTGTGTCCATCCCATTGAGGTATTAAGAGAGCTGGGACAAACACACATATAGGAAGCACACCACAGCTGTATGTTTCCATGTAGCTATTGATGTAGTCATATCTCGGACTCTGCAATATTCCAATATGTATCCGTTCATCTTTACACCTCTAATCAAAAGAAAATCAATTGCACAAAAATGGTATGGACTTTAGGGAAAGGATGCTTTCTTTCTTATGCACCCTCATGCATTTAGGTTAAGACAGGTGTATTGTTACATAAAGATCTTGCTTTATGCGGCTTTATAGTGCTTTCGGTAGCCCTGAAATGAGTTTCTGTCTGCTACATTCTTTCTTTTATAAACCAAACATGGTTGATTAAGGGACGTCTTATAAGACAGAACAGCATATTGTCTGTGTGCATATGTCTGGCTACAGTACTGTATAAGGAGCCCACTGTTCTCGTAAGCTGCCACGTTCTGAGCAGTAGCCTGTAAGTTCTCCGAGGAATGTTAGTAATTAGCTCAGTAATCACAAGCTTTAGGAAATCTGCAGGAAAACAGACTTTATCGCTGTGTGAAAGTCTTCCGTCTGCACTGCGACGGCTTTCTAAAAGGCTCGTTTTATGGTGATGTTAGCAACATATCAACAGGTTACAGTATGAAGGGCCGGTATGGTCCAGTCTGAGAGGCGTTTTATTAGAAAAGCTGAATAAAAGATTCAGCATTGAGCATCGACATAAACTTGCTACTAAAAGTCTGTGGTAACCAGATCATAAAGTGGATATTAAGACTGCACACCCTTTTTAAATTTTCTATTTTGTATTAACTTTAGGCCTGCGTAACCCATTACATTAGAGGTTTTCACTTTAATTTTGGTTTCCTCTAATCAAAGTTGAAAAGACTCATATATTCAGTGTATTATAAAAGGAAAACCAAAGCTTTACTGTGAATTGACTATAGGCCTGGAGCGGTTACAATTTGAGGCATTTAACAGATGCTATTGTTTACAATGTCGTAAAAGACAAAATAGGAAACTGGCTTAACTTGGGTTTTAATAAAACTCTTCTAACATTCAGCTCAGATCGCACTCATACTGTGTTGTTACTGGATTCAGTGACCACGTGTTGATGCTGAAAGCCCCAAACAATAGGCATCTTTTCCCATATGCAACAGCAACCAGCATTTAGCTTAGCATCATGGAAAGACATAGAATCAAAACTCTCAATCGATTAAAATATTTAATCACGATTAATCGCAAATTAATTGCACAATTTTTATCCGTTCAAAATGTATCTTAAAGGGAGATTTGTCGAGTATTTAATATTCTTATCAACATGGGAGTGGGCAAATATGCTGCTTTATGCAAATGTATGTATATATTTATTATTGGAAATCAATTAACAACACAAAACAATGACAAATATTGTCCAGAAACCCTCACAGGTACTGCATTTAGCATAAAGGAATATGCTCAAATCATAACATGGCAAACTGCAGCCCAACAGGCATCAACAGCTGTCAGTGTGTCAGGGTGCTGACTTGACTATGACTTGCCCCAAACTGCATGTGATTATTATAAAGTGGGCATGTCTGTAAAGGGGAGACTCGTGGGTACCCATAGAACCCATTTTCATTCACATATCTAGAGGTCAGAGGTGAAGGGACCCCTTTGAAAATGGCCATGACAGTTTTTCCTCGCCGGAAATTTAGCACAAGTTTGGAGCGTTATTTAGCGTTCTTCCCGAAAAGCTTCCTGACATGGTTGGTGAAAATGGATTCCTATGGTTTTCTAGTTTCATATGATACCAGTACCTTCACTCTAGATTTAAAACTGAGACCGCCACAACCTCCAACAGATCAAATAGCGGCCAGGCCCGATGGTGGCCCGTCGGATTTTTAAGAGGTTAATTAAAAATTGCAAGTTGTGTTAATGCGTTAAAGAAATTATTGCCGTTAAAACAAATTTGCGTTGACGGGTTATTATTGCGTTAACTTTGACAGGCCTATTCAAAACATAAGTGAAAATGCTAACTAGGCAATGTTTCCAGTCATATATCAAATGATACAAAACAAAAAGAGTGAGCAGAAGATGTTTAGATAAGACCTCCATTGTTCTTTACTTATCTTCTTTCAACAGGTAGACATAAATCCAGCTTGATATTTGAGAATTCCTCACATTCCCAATTAGGTAAGCATTTCACTTCACATATGGATCTCCTGATCAAGGCAATGCTACAACGTCCATCTCTTTTATGTTCGGGTAGACGCAGAAACAGGAATGTGGACAGGTGTTTTTGATAGAAATGTAAAGTTTTACAACAGCCTTGATAGACAGCACTGATAGATGTCTATCAACTCCCTGTGAGTGCCTCCTGCAGAGTCATATATTAGTCCGTACTCCAAGGCAGCTCCTCAGGGGGATTTCTCTTTTTGACTGAGCACTTGGCTTTCGCCCACCTGGCTGAGGACTCGCGATGCAATTTCTCATTTTTGTTTTGACTGATTTGTAGTGCGAGCTTCTTTGATGCGAGGGCCATTGTTTAGAGCGCCTCGTCCTCGTGGGATCATCACGATGTTCTGCAGAACTTTCTTCTCGAGTACAATACGTGTGCCAGTTTCTCTCTCTCAAAGCATCTTTCATTGTGTGCGTGTGTGAGAAAAAGAGAGGACAGGAAGGAGACTCAGAGCGCTGTATTTGTGTCAAGACTCCCACTCAGTCTAAAAAACGACAAAAAGCAGAGATGAACGGTCTGTTTTTTTTTCTTCCACAAAAGGCTCCGGTGTCAGAAGAGACGAGGACGATGCTTTTTCTCACTCTCACAGTTTGTGACTCAGCGAGCGGGTGAATTCACACCAACACAAAATGCCTCAAAAACCCTCCTTCGCCTCGCCTCGCTCTCTCAGGCTCTGGCAGGCCGAGGGGATCCTGTAGAGGGGGCTTATGTGTGTGTGTGTGTGTGCGTCCATTATCAAGGCAGCCCATCTCCCCTCGGTGCTGAGTGCTTCTCCAAGGTGTACAGTACAGCCAGGCAGGCCGGACAGAGAAAGGACTCCATTCTTCTACCCGTCCTGACTCACGGTAAAAGTGCTGCACTACCTCGAGCTCTGGTTTCTGTGGTCCTTTTGTCTCGCGCCACCGATCGAGGACACAAAATGGGTCTGGAGGGAACCCAACACCGCGCCCTCACGTTTCTCATCGCCATAGTCACAGGAATGAAGAAAAAGCGATGCTGCTCTCGTGAACATTTAAACATTGCGAACACATTGCACATATGACCAACTCGTACTCACATGCATACCTATTCAACTTTTACGTCCATCACCTTTAACCTGATATTAGATATACAGCTCTCCCCGTAACCTTTAAATAGGAATTTCCCGCTCACACTTGAAACTGTCCCAGGTGGGCTGCCCAGTAAAGCAATGCCACTGACCCAGTAATGTGAGCAGAATGAGCAGCTCCGCTCTGCAAGCATTGGACCTGAATACTACGGAGGCCAATCGCAGCGGAGGCTCGTAAGTGGAGCTTTTTGGTGAAGGAATGTTGCCGGTAAACACAGATTTGCCATTAGATATGTGTGGTACCAGATCTGACCTTCACTATCAAAGGGATATAATACCGGTGTGAGATCACATGCCGGTAGCTGAAAGGATAAGTGTTTGTGTGTATGTGCACGTTTGTAATTGTAGTGCCATCCTAAAATTATTATAACGCAAATTTGTTTTAATGCCACTAATTTCTTTAACGCAGTAAAGCAATCGATCTTTCGGTGGTTGTAACGGGCTCAATTTTAAAGCTAGAGCTTAAGCTCAAAGATACTTGTATCATATGAAACTAGAAAACCAATCGATTGGTACGAGCCATGTCATGATAGCTTGTCGGGAGGAACGCTAAACAAACGCTCCAAAGTTATGCTAAATTTTGGGCGAGGAAAAACTGTCATTGCCATTTTCAAAGGGGTCCCTTGACCTCTGACCTCAAGATATGTGAATGAAAATGGGTTCTATGGGTACCCACGAGTCTCCCCTTTACAGACATGCCCACTTTATGATAATCACATGCAGTTTGGGGCAAGTCATAGTCAAGTCAGCACCCTGACACACTGACAGCTGTTGTTGCCTGTTGGGCTGCAGTTTGCCATGTTGTGATTTGAGCATATTTTTTCATGCTAAATGCAGTACCTGTGAGGGTTTCTGGACAATATTTGTCATTGTTTTGTGTTGTTAAATGATCTCTAATATTAAATATATACATACATTTACTTAAAGCAAGCATATTTGCCCACTCCCATGTTGATAAGAGTATTAAACACTTGACAAATCTCCCTTTAAGGTACATTTTGAATGAATGAAGTTGTTATTAATTTGTGATTAATCATGGATAATCATGCGATTAATCGTGATTAAATATTTCAATCGATTGACAGCTTTGATTTTACGTCTTTTCATGATGCTAAGCTAAATGCTGGTTGCTGTTGCATATGGGAAAAGATGCCTATTGTTCTTCAGTGGCCTTTCAGCATCAACACGTGGTCACTGAATCCAGTAACAACACAGTATAAAATGTGATCTGAGCTGAGTGTTAGAAGAGTTTTATTAAAACCCAAGTTAAGCCAGTTTCCTATTTTGTCTTTTATGACATTGTAAACAATAGCATCTGTTAAATGCCTCAAATTGTAACCGCTCCAGGCCTATAGTCAATTCACAGTAACGCTTTGGTTTTCCTTTTATAATACACTGAATATATGAGTCTTTTGAGTTTGTCATGTTATGATTTGAGCATATTTTTTATACTAAATGCAGTACCTGTGAGGGTTTCTGGACCATATTTGTCATTGTTTTGTGTTCTTAATTGATTTATAATAATAAATGTATACATAGATTTGTATAAAGCAGCATATTTGCTCATGGCTTAAAGCTTTAAGATAGATATTCATACATTTCATTTACATTCATACACAAGTTTATTTACTAAACCTATTTTTCACAAGTACCTCAAAGGACTAAGCTTACCTTCTTACTTCATATACAGTCAATCATCATCATGCCATGTTGCTTCAAACACACTCAGTCTCCGATTACTTCAAGTGAAAGTCTTTGTGAAATGCAGGATCTACACAGAAAGGCTCACATTCCAACACACAACCTTTTCTTTTTTTCTTTTTCTGTGAAGCAACAGAGCCGCTGTGTTAAAGCAACTACTGCTGTCCTCTCCTTTAGCAACTGCCAATAAGTGTCCCTTGAGCAAGGCAGTTAACTTCTAGTGAACAAGTGAAGACTGTGGTTGTTCTGGGCAGCTGATGTGACTGGAAAAAAACACGTTAGCCCACTCAAATAAACTAATAAACAGACCGAATTCTTTCATTTCAATCATGGTGCTGTTCTGAATACTGCATAGATAGTCCCTTGACTTGATGGCTCCATAAAAGCATGTCTCAGGTCTGTGTTTTTTCCCCCTGTGATGCCTACTGACAGATTGGCACCCACTTGTCAGTCGCCCTCATTTAGAGTTTTTTCCTCATTGACTTTCCCCCACTTCCAACTGTCACACAGCCTGGCCCATGGGAGGCAGCCTGAGTGGAAACCTGGGGTCTGGTCTGGCTCTGTAGCTCACATTAGTCACTTGTGCAAACCTTGTCGTAGCATCGGCAGGAGCTCAAGACTGGAGGTTTGCCCGTTTCTCTCTCTGGCTCCGCTTTGCCGGAGGAGCTCCTGCTCTGAGGGGCCCGACAGCAGAGGAAGCCAACATTTTATCTCTTGTCGAATGTTTGAAGAGGCAGTATTTCAAGCATGGGTGAGGATGTGTACTGTAGCTGTGATATGTCAATCCATCCATTTTCTGCCACTTATCCGGGGCCGGATTGTGACGGCAGCAGCCTAAGCAAGGTAGTCCAGACGTCCCTCTCAAAAGCAACGTTTTCCAGCTTCTCCTGGGGGATCCCAGATAGTAATCTCTCCAGCATGTTCTGGTCTACCCTGGGGTCTCCTATTAGTTGTGCATGCCTAGAAAACCTCCAAAGGAATGTGCACAGGAGCAGGGCTCCAATAACCTTTTGCATCGGTTGCACTGGTGCGCATAACTTTTTCATTTAGGTGCACCATCACATAATTTGGGTGCATCCAAAAACCGCGCCTTTTTATGCGTTACCTTTTTTGTCAGTTCCCATACACATTTGTAATTTCTTATCACACAATGTAAATGATTGTAAACAGGAATAAAGGTGCATATAAATGTTTTGTAGTGGGATGAGGCCACAGATGTTGGGTCAGAAGAGCTCCTGTTGCATTTCTGGGGCCATTCTTTATGAAATTGTTGCAGCAGCCGGTGCTATTTATGGCCTGGTAGCAGTCGAATTGGGTGTTTTAAAATAGAGAAGAATTACAAAGAGATGAGTTCCTTGTTGTTAAAGCCCAGAGGCTAAAAAAATAAGCACCTAAAAGCAAAGAAAAGTGTGTAAATAACTGCAGCCAAAGTGGGTTACTGGGTTATTCCTGACTTTTATGATTCACTTATGTAAGCCAGCGAGCTTCAGACAAATTGCACCACCATAGCATGTGTCAGTTCAAATAAGTCTCAACTTGTATCAGACTTCATCCTCCATAAACGAAACACAGGTGTCTCTATCTCAACTGTTTACATCCGTCTCTCACGCAATGCCGGCCTTTGGGGAAGTTTAGTGTCTGTCTGCCACAGCTATCTCTAATATTTCACAACTCCGTGTGGAGAGAGCGGGGGCGGACGATTTGTGGTCAACAACACAGGAATACTTGACTTCCTCCAGGTCGTCCTTCATTGCCGTGAGTGTCCAGACAGGAGACATCGTGTCCATTTTCAGAGCACACTCTGTGTCCTGAAGCCAACTTCAGAGCTCACACATGTTGATGCTCAGCACTGAGTAACTTTTTGATTTGTAGGTGAGTAGATGTAGCTATAGGATGTACTCCATGTCCAATGCCAATATGAACTTTTAAACAATTTTAGGATGTGCATTCCAAGCAAAAATACTATTCGATAATCACTGGGAACTAGTCGATTATTTTTTGAAAATCGCAGTTGTCAAGACATTTCACTAAATAAACTAAAATGTCAACCTTTTGGCCTAAAAATGCATCTCAGCGCTAAATTAAAAACAACATATGTCAGTAAAAAACATCATGTTTATACTACCATACATCATGAGTATACTGTATAATTATTTAAATCTGATATGTGCTCTGTTATTGATACCGACTTAGCCTTTGCTGTTTAACCTCCACAGCTGGTCCCCTTGGATATGACGGTCATTAGAGCCTGTGGTTTTACAGTGACGTTAGTGTGCAGCTGAGTCACACTGGTACAGATAGTGGAGGTACACCGTATAGGCACACGCTGCCTTTGCTGTGGCGCTGATGCTGTGTGTTTGAAGCTGCGTCTGTAACTCGACACGAGGCCGAGGCCAGGAGGAATTACAGGCCATCGGATAAACAGAAGCTGTAGAGCAGCAGCAGGGCGTGCTCCCTTCAGGAAATTAAAAGCCATCGCTTCTTCCTTCAGTCTCCTTATCCTCTCTCATCTGCTGCCAGTTGGGTTAATGAATAGCACACTAACAGTGTCTGGGGTCTTTCTGTTGTCTGCAGAGGACATTCACCTTCATACTTAGAATGTTATATGAGCACAAAAAGGAAAGGTGCATTGTCAAAACTTGGTAACTGCAACTAATTGGAAACAACTGTTTTATATATCATTTACATTATGACGACTCGGCTTTCTTTTGAAGTGTTATAAGAAATCTCAAATTCTGGGAACCAAAATGGAGAAAAACCTCCTTATATTTCAACAAACAATCTTTATTGACGTTAGGTTACAATTTTTTTGCAGTCTTTCTAACAGCCAGCAGGGGGCGACTCCTCTGGTTGCAAAAATAAATCTGATTGTATAGAAGTCTATGAGAAAATGAGCCTACTTCTCACTTGATTTATTACCTCAGTAAACATTGTAAACATGAGTTTATGGTCTCAATCGCTAGTTTCAAGTCTTCTTCAATACAGCATGATGTCCATTTAGTAAATTATGGTCCCATTTAGAGTCAAATAGACCATAAAGCAGGGGATGCTTTAGGGCGGGGCTACCTTGTGATTGACAGGTCGCTACCACGGCGTTGTCCGGTCTGGGAGTTGTCCGTGTTTTCATCTTAAAACATTAACCCTTTCACAGTATGTTTTCAGTTCATGAAAGTTAATTGTAACATTAAGCGTTTGGTTGTACTTAGCTCCACCCTCTCGTGTAACTTTTGGTTGCAAAAAACCAAGATGGGTGACGTCACGGTGACTACGTCCACTTCTTATATACAGTCTATGATACGCCAGTGAGTTCAAGATAAGTCATCGAAAGGGGAAAGGAGAAATGTTTATATTAAGATACTCAAAAATTATTTATTGACATCTATTTAGCGTACAACAAGAGATAGCTGAACAATGAACACACACAGGATTAGAACTTTAAAAATGTATTTTTAGTTCACTGCGTCTGCTAAAACACGTCAAAAATAAGGTCAGAACATACCTGATGATTTTGGAAACTTGGAATACATTTGTGAAAACAAGGAAAGTTAAGAAAAAAGCAAAGTTTGGAAAGAAATTTAGGTCACTTATTTCAATTAATGAGTTAAAGGAAAGAAAGCACAGAGACGAGGAAAGCTGGGATGCCGGGCGTTCTCCACGGAAACCTGCACGACTGCTCTCGTACGTTTCAACATTTTTTTAATAACAAGCCACAGATGAAAAAGAGATTCTATCTTGTTGTGGTTAACCTGGATAGTGGAAGACTTGTATATTAAAGTGATGGAGTGCATGTGCTTGGTATTTCCACACTGCAGGGTAAAAACAGGCATTTGGCGTTCGTCTCAAAGCAATAAAATAGGGAACAAGAAGGAATTTCATCCACGATGGAATTCTGGTCACACACCCGGTGTTTTGCCGACCTAGTCGTCTTCGGGGTTGTTTTGGAACATTCGTCTTTTCACTATTCAAACACTCACTTGTGTCCAGAAGAGGACGGAGGAAAAACAAACAGTCGTGATGCACAAAGAACATAGCGAGCAGATGGGACGGGGTTCAAGAGGCGAGCAAACACGCATGACACGTCTCGGTCAAAGCCTCAAAAATGTTGGTGATATATTTGAATGCATGGTTCTCATACCAGAAAATCAGCGACAATTTTCCACCTCATTGTCTTTGAATTGTGAGCTTGTGTTTCATAACCTGTCATTTTGTGACGTGATGTTTGGAGATGTGTTTTGTACCTATGGTTATGCTTCAAAGGTGATAAAGGTCGCCTCTTTTCCATCATAATACTCCCTACCTGTTTGAGTTCGCCAGGTGCAGCCCGCTCAGGGGTCAGAGGTCATAGCTCATCCTAGTCAGGAATCCCATCGCGACCGCCGACAATCACAGCAACCATATTGTTCTCTATGGGGAATTATTTTATGGGAGCTTACAGAAGGGGATTATAGAAAAGTAGCCGCAGTGTTTATGTGATTATATTGCAGTTATGTCATCAAGTCTGACATAATCAAAAGAAGTCTGTTTCACTGATTGTTGTAAAACAGTTGTGGTTTGGGGCTGTTCAGAAAGTCTTAGCTGTTAAAGAAAGTGTGGCATTATAGACTGACCACTGATATATAGAGCGACAACGCCCAGCTGTTTGACACTTATAGCTTCACGAGAAAAGATTTTTATTCGTTCACAATTATGAAGCACTCTCCGCAGTTAAAGAGAGCAGGGAAGTGAACAAATCAGTTCAGTATGACAACATGTAATCATTGGCAAACCTTCTAAGAACTCAATAAATTAATCATGAATGAATAAATTGGTCAATAAATTGGTATTTTCCATATCCTGAAGGTATCTATCCCCTAAAATACAGCTGTTATTGGACCAAATTACAAAGGTAGAGCTGCACTTCTCTACCTATGTAGTGAGATATCACAACTTTCTCTAGTTGAACCAGTGTTGAAACCATTTGACAATGAATTGATTGGTCGGTTTATCTGCTCTGGTGAAAATTAACAATTTTGATAATAAATGAACAGCTGATGTTATTTATCGAGCATAAAAGCCACATATTTTCTGGTTCAAGCATCTCAAATGTGAGGATATTAGCTGCTCTTCTCTGTTTGACATCATGTTTGATTAAATTACCTTTGTGTTTCGTATTGTTGGTTGTCACCGGAAAAATTACGATTGATCGGAAAAATACAGCCCTAAGTGAAACACAAAAAGTCTCCTAAAATGTAGCATGAGAAGATGTAGCAGATCGGAGTGACCAGTATTAGATCTACGGTTATGTGTTTTTACTTAGCAGTGGTGGAAAGTAAGTAAGTAAGTTTACTCAAGTACTGTCTAATAAGGTACTTGTACTTTCCTTGAGTATTTCTGTTTTCTGTTACTTTCTACTTCTACTCCACTATATTTCAAAGGGAACTACTGTACGATACTCCACTATATTGATTTGACAGCTGTACATGTAGGTACTAGTTACTGTGCAGATTAAGATTTTACATAAAAAAACATGATACGTTTGTAAAATTCAACAAATCATTAAAGATTAAACCAGTGGGTACCAACCTTTTTGCCTCCTGGCCTCTCACAAAACATTGAGAAATTAGTTTTATCTTTCTTTCCTCTCCCATTAATCATCTCATGACCCCTCAGATTCTCTCAGATTCACTCTTAGGTCACTAGGTAAATTGATTTGGTTCTGTGCGGTAACTCCTGTCTGTTTCTCCAAACTGGGGGCGTGCTGACCGTCATCTACTGTAGTAATACACTGACTATAGATAAGTACCTCATACCCCACTTCAAAACACCCAAACTATCCCTTTAAGTACATTTTGCTGATAATACTTCTGAACTTTTATTTGGATTTAGAATGCAGGACTTTTACTTATAACTGAGTATTTTTACATTGCTGTATTGGTACTTATACGCAGGTAAAAGATGTCTTCCACTACTGTACATATGGATGCTTCAGCCTTTTGAAGCCTCCACTATGCAGAGATCTTTAAAGCAAAGCAGAGCGTGTTTAGAACCAGATGACTCAAGAAGTTACATAACAGCCGGGGTGATTAAACTGATGACTTTCACAATTATGGTGCCTGCAGCTGTTTTTCCTCAGAAACAGTAAAGTGCAGGTGTCATTGAGGTTTTATTTTGATCCCACCCTACACACCCAACTAATACTATAATAGACCTGACTAAACCCCATTCCAGACTCATTTCCACCGAGTCTTTATTGTTCAAGAAAATGTTATTCTATTCTTATTTGAGTCTCAAATAGTGTATGTACAGGTGGCGTCCTACAGCTCCTGTGCTTAGAGACGTGCACGGTGGGTAAATTCAGTGGGGGGTCCTTCCATCTTAACACAACACTTCAACACCTCAATGCACAGCAGCATGAAGCACAAAGGTGTTGAATGACAGACCAGAGGAGGAGGCAGGCCGGATCAAATGTAGCGTTTGAGGTTTGAGGCCAATTGTGGCGGCGGGTTCTGCAAATGGAGCGCAGTCTCTCCACTTCCCTGGGTGGATTACAGGAGCTAAATAAAGCCGTTGTAACTCCAGGGTGGACGGCCTTTGTTCCATTCATCAGCACTTTGCATTAGTCACTACACTTCAAGGCTAATGTCTGTATCCTTTTACTGCAAAAGGTGCTTTTTGCAGACACATTAAAGGTGCTGGAGGTAATTGGGTGGGTCTTTTTCAGCTTTGGTCTGTCATTATTCGGGGAGTGTGTGTGTGTGTGGCGAGTAATCATGGCAGTGACCTGCGACCGGAAGGCTGCCAGTTTGAAGTCGTGGTCTTGCTGGGAAAAGAGTGGGCAACAAGACACACTGTGGTTTCCATAAATATTCACCATCAAGGTGTCTTACAGTCTCTAAATCTAATCAGGATAAAACTATATTACTAAAACAGAATAATTGTGCATCACTGTGACTGTTTAAGACAACTGCAGTGTGTGCGAAATGCGTCGTCTCCTTGAAATTGTGCCCTCAATTTAGAGCTGAAACGATAAATCTATTAATTGATTGCAAATGTTTTAATAATCGGTTAATCATTCAATTAATTCATCTTTTTTTAATGATTAATTAAACGTTTTTCAAGCAAAAATGCCAAACTATGGCCTGCTTCAGCTACTCAAATGTAAAAATGTGCTGCTTTTCTTTGAAATATATGGTTGTAAACTAAATATTTTTGGGATTGTGAGTTGTACAATTATCTATTTGAAGATGTCACCTTAGGCTATGGGTGAAATTTGATGGGTTTTTTTACATTTTTTTTCTCTGAAATGATGACTGCAGTGATTGAGAAAACAATAATGATAAAATAAATCGCTAGTTGCAGCCCAACATTATCTCAATTAATGTGCCTGCTTAAATATGGGCTTAAAGATGCTCTATATGATATCCAGAGCATTGATATAGCAGCAAACAAATACTGTCTATGTAAAGATATAGAGGAGTAATGTCTACCTGAGCAGAGAATGAAGTCACTCTCTCTACTCTATCTAAGTGTGTTGTAATCTGAGCTCCTCTGTGCTTTGTTGACATAGCCAGGTCGGCCGCAAGTGCTTTTAGTGCATGCTTGTGCATGTGAGTGTGTCCCACTGGCCATCTCTGCACTCTGCACTGCTCTCATATGGCAATTACAGCTGATAACGCCATCCTGATCGACGGTATTATCGCGGAAGCTTAGCAACCACCAGCACTGTTGAGGTTGTTTTCACTGTTAGTGCCATTAGCACTGTTAGCTGTGAGCCGCCAGCTCAGCCGTCGCCATCCTGAGAGCCATGTTGAGGCAAAGGAAATGCTCACAATCTCGCATTTAGCACCTTTAAGTAAAATAAGTAAAAAATGTAATTCAAAGTTTTAAAAAATCATCTTGTGACTTTGTTTTATGTAGTAAGGCAAAGACGCAAAGAGGATACCTCATGAAAAAACTATTTTTTTATCCAGAATATGAGCAATATTTAACATAATTTATAGACTAAATTCATGTAAGTACCAAGTGAGTTTCCTTTAAAGTGGTGGGGATTCTCACTGTGGCGACACTGACATCCTGACATGCAGCCTAAACGGGTCTGAGAGTAAACATGTGGGTGTTGGTAGAGAGCTGGCAGAGACGTGTGAGAACTGCAGCTGGTATTAAGATGTCTGGCCTTCAGCGTTGCCACATTGTAATAATCCTTAATAACTCAAGCCGGGCTGTCACCATTAATAAGAACAAGGTTATAATTGACTTCCTGGATTAAAAAGGCTAAGACTTTCACAGTGTAGACCATAAATGTGTATTTTCTTCACTCCACTCGATTGCTACAGAATAACATTGAGTCATCCTGTACTCAGTTCATAAGAAGCTCTTACTGAACATGTCTAAACACACTATGTCTGGTAGGTTCCTGGCACTCAGAAAAATTCTTTTCTTCTTTTTTTTTTAGAATAAACTGAAGAAGAGTTTGTTTTTTTGCATGAAGAGAGATGTAGCCACCATGGCTAAACAGACAAAGAAAGTCAGAGTTTTCATAGGTTCATTTGGTGGTATCCAAGACCCAACCCTTGATGTTGAGTTGGATAGAGTCCTGTTGTATCGCCGTAGGTTTGTGTGACAATACGTCTAATGTATAATAAGCCTTGCAGGAGAAAAAAATATTTTTTGATGCGAGACGGAAAGTGTGAACTGTTAAGTGAATACAGATTTGGACCCTGCTGCTCGTTAATTGGTGGCACATCAGGCTGGTGCCAGTTTTGGTGTTCTCTCTCTGTTTTGACTGGGTCCTTGAGTTTGTTTGGATCGTTGTCACACAGTTTTTAATGGAGTTAATGAACTGACAAAGTACACAGTCGGATACAAGCACAGCAGTCTTAACAGCTTTTGACCTACAGTATTAATCAGGGAAAATACCCGCACAGATTTCACGATTAGCAGATGGATTTATTAGTAGTTTAGCTTTTGAAATCATGCTAAAATCACATAGCTGCTACCATAAAATCCCGTGGTTGGTTCGTTCACTTTCACACCACAAGTGAACCGCACCAGAGTCTGCTTGGAAGCGGGTCGAAACCCACCTTTTCAGGCGGTCTTGGTTCGGTTAGTTGGTTTGCACCACCGGGTTCGATTGACAGCTTTCACACCAGCCCAAACAAACCGTACTAACCAGGCAAACAGACCTGAGTTGGTTTTAACCAAACCAAACGGGTTAGGTGTTAAAGCACCCTCACACTAAAGCTGGGCATACACTGTATGATTCGGTCCGACTCGCAAATGAGTCGTGCGGCTCAAAATTCAGGCCCACAAACAGGCTGAAATAGTACAGTGTTTGGACCAGATTAAAGATGGAGACAACAATTAGGTGATAGGTATCACCAAAATAAAAAAAACAAAACAGATCAGCATCATTAAAGATCAGCACTCACGGGAAATTGTTACTGCACAAAAAACTGAAAAATAGTGAACACAATAACAGGAACACCCTAAAAGTTGTGCAATAATTTCCGCACTACCATTTGCAATCTTATGATGTCCAAATTTTGTTGAGACTAGTGGTGTTTATACTCTATACCTATAATTGTATAGAGAGCGTAATATGCGGTATTATTGCAGTTTTTTTTTTGCAAATTTACTACATTTATCCAGATTTTAGTGATATATAATTAAGCTTAATTGTTAGGCTATTATTAGGTATACTGTTGCTTTTTAAATGACAAATTTGACCATTTTAAAAACTAATGACATATTTGTTTGTTGTTAAATGCAGAAGACAGAAGGGCAATGAGGGGCAGCGTTTTTTTTTCCAGCTAGACGCTTCGTGGCGTGTGTTTGCTATGATACGTCATATCTGTAGTAAGTAAAAATGTACACACAAGGTAGAGTACTTGCTCTGTATATATGCAAAATATGCAGTGCTCCCATTGCAAGGAATTTAAAAAGAAAAAACGGTTGTGGCGGTTGCTTGCCATCCCCTGTGGTTGGCTTGTCAATAGCGCGGTATTGCAATATTGCGGTTATTGCGGCAGCCTTATTTATGAGATCACAGTTTGTGGTCTTGCTGTGTTGTGTTCCTGCTACTTTGTTCACCAGTGGATTTCTTTCTTAGCCTTGGTATCCTGAAGCCAGTCAGTCAATGTCAAGGTTTGTGTCGGTCTAATATTTGCTCTCCGTGTTATTTAAGCTTCTGCAGAGGTCAGAGCAGATCACACAGAGGTCAGACAGATCAAGCTGAGGAGCAGACGTCTGTGTCACATTCCTCATGTGGCCTTCATCACAGAGAGACCATGTGTGCCTCTCTGCAGGGAGGAAAGGCCTGAAAGTGCAGCTCTGTTTGTGTCTTGGGGGTAACCGGCCGCTCATTTTGACTTTGATTATGTTCAAGTGTTGAGCGTTGGCGCTACAGTAGACCTAATCAAAGCCAGTTGTCTTCATGATGTGTTCTGGTTGGAAGTATATCTGGTCTGAGTCATGCTCCAGTTTGTGTTTAACATGTTTGTATCTCCACGTCATCTAAACAACTTGATCAACAGTGGATTTAAACCTGGATGAAAAACAGTGAAACGGCTCCAAACTGACAAACAAAAGCACAGACATGCTTGAGAATTTTAACAACTATTTATTGTCTTGAAGTATGTAACAAAATAATCGCTATGAATAAAAACAGCATTTGTACAACTAAGAAAATGTTTACAGACAAGCAAAACTAATTGTACAAAAATAATGGTAACAATGATACACCATAACAAAAGAAGGTAAAAACGATAAAGAACAGAACATCCTCACGTCAGTGTGCAAACCGTTTATACAGATGGACGTGTGGCCTTTGGTTAAGGCGACAGATCCTGATAAATTATTTAAATAGCATTTATCTACACTCACGCACACACACACATAAATCAACCTCTCACAAACAGCTAAGACAAAACAGAACAATAATTTATCCGCTAAAAACAGCATTGGACATACATGATAGAGCAAAATTATTTATAAAAAAAAAAAAAGAAATCTCCCATTTGACTGTCATTTTCACTGGGGTAGATCACGGGATCGGGAGCTCGTTGTGTTTTTAGATATGAAATGTCGTATTATTTACAGCTCATGCTACAGTGGCA
Source organism: Sebastes umbrosus (assembly GCF_015220745.1). NCBI lineage: Eukaryota > Metazoa > Chordata > Actinopteri > Perciformes > Sebastidae > Sebastes > Sebastes umbrosus. The sequence continues at coordinate 6,837,822 of NC_051286.1, forward strand.
CTAACATGTCCATCATTTCAAAAGGAATATGAAAAAAGTACTTGGGTTGTGTGTTTTTTGATCAAATTATACAACAGCAATGAGGTAATATTTGTACATCAAAGATTTCCTTTGTTTTTCATCTCTCTCTGAAGAAAAAGGCACACAAGTCACATACACTTCATGCTAAACAGCCCTATCTGAAGAATACCTAATTCACTTTGTACAGCGGGAGATGATAGACACCGACACCTGGTTGTACCTGATTTGGGGTCAGTTTTCACTGTGATATTGAATGGATTACTTTTACTTTTTCAAAGCAAATTTCCTTTGCTACCTACATTGTAGGCAAGAGTCAATAAATTACATGTATTTACATAATTTCAAATTGAAATCCTCAAAAAGTGAGGGAGATAAATCTCTTCAATGACCAAGGTTTTGATGGATGGGGAGTATTTTGGAGGGGAACACTTGCTTCTTCTTTTCTTTTCTTTTTTGTTCTTACTGGTTTAATATAGGAAGGTCGTCACTTCCATCTCACCCTGAGAGTTTAGTTAACCAGACACCAGCATCAACAAAGATACTTGTAAGTTCAAAATACAGCTAACCTAAGTTTAATTTAGTATTTCTCTTCTCTACAGAGATTCTTAGGTAGATGGGTAAAAGCACTTTCTTGTTCCAGTCGTCAACATACAGTACATGCATGACCACAAACATATTGTCCCCCTTATTTCTAACTCGCCAACAACCCCCAACAGTTTCCTCAAGTCCTCAACAACCAAGATCCCTAAACAATGTTATTGCTGTCTTCTTCTGAGTCCTCAAACGTTGTATCATTCAGAATCTACATCCTGGCAGATCTGGTAAAGCAAAGGGAATATTTCATCAGTTTTTTTTTCTTTGGGATGTCCATCCAGAAGGTAAGGTGGAAAGGCACACAGGCTGAAGAGGTGAGACAGAAAGAGAGAGAGAGATGTAAAGGCTTGGAAGTGCATAGTTGTCTATGGGGAGCCGTTCCCGCACAGAGATGAATGAGGTCTTTCAGAGAGCGAGAAAGCAGGCGGAGCTGGGATAGAAAGGTGTTTGTGTCCTACTGGCGAAGCTAGAGGGCTTGTTTTTCCCCAGCTCTCCCAGCTCTCCCCACTCTCGTGGATGCTAAGGGTGGAGGAGAAGGGGCTCTCTGATCCTCAACTGGCAGTCAACCGGTTGGTGCTCCGCCCGAACCAGCTTCAAGTTACCCTGAGGCTGACCACGTGCCCTCCGCCTCGTCCGAGTGTGCGTGCCGCAGAAAGAAGAGTTGCGGAGATAAAATCGGTCCCTGGACTTTGCATCAGAATACATAAGTTCATACTTTATACAAAAAAAAGGTGCATTCCTCAGAGCTTCCTGCGCCGTGCATTTAGACATCTGTTAAAAGAAAGAGAAAAGGGAGTTGGATATGGCCCAGATCTTAAGAACAGAACATCAAATTCTTTCTGGGAAGTTGACTTTACGGACTTACCTCTGCATTCATACTTGAGGTCTGAGAAGTATACCATCTCTTGTGAGAAGACAAAAAGACCTAGCCTGCCGCCAGCATATGTCTTGTCATAGATGCTACCAGAGTCTGCCATGATCTTCTTTCCCTCGTACATCACAACTCTGTGGGAATAAAAGGAAAAAAAATGTAAGTTGGTGAGCTTGGGATTTCGATGTCAAACCCATGTGAAGATAAAACTTCTATGTGGACTAATTAACATCCTCGGCCCACCTAATAAGTCCTGTTCTCGGTCTGTGGATCAGATGCCATCTGTAGGCAGTGAAGTCTTTCCATCCAACGTTCTTAGGGTCATGCCAGAGAGTGCGGACCTAAAGCATGGGAAAACAAACAGCCATGAGTTTATCTTTTTACACACCCCTATATTAAAATCATCCATTGGGGGTTATAACCTCCAAAAGTCCACCAAATCAGGCTGTTCTCATACACCGTTCATAACTATACTGTACCTACAAAAAGTATAGCACTGTAATTCGTATGCACCCCATGAAATCAATTCATATAGGTAAAATATAAAGTATAAAGACCGACAAATGGCGAGTAGGGAGGAGATCAGGATGGACGAGTGGGTCAAAAAAAAAACCTGACTTTCACCCAGGAGACGTTGATTTATTTGTCACGTAACTTCCGTACTTAAATTACGTCAGTTCTGGAGTTATTTTAACCCAAACCATGATCATTTCCTAAACTTAAGTAGTTTTATTGCTGAAACCTAACCAAGTCAATCTTTTCCTAAACCTAAGTATTTCGTATTTTGTTGGACATTTTTAGGAAAACGCACGAAAAATGAGGAATATCTTTTCGTAAGATATCATACGAACCGTTGTATGAGGATGCGTTGTATATAAGACCAAATGTCTTACCTGTCCTGGGGTATTTCCTGTGTGCCAGAGGGCGTTCCTGAGGTGCTCTCCTGGACCGGTGGTGGAGTTCACCACTTTAATGGACAGGCCAGAGTAGCCCTGGGCTTTGGTTGGTTTATTCGACCAGTATGTCTGCGTAATCTGCTTCCACATCACCACGTAGAACCTGGAACTGGACTGGTAGCCGAACACAAAGCCGGCGTAATCATCATCCCTCTCTGTGTTGATGAAGAAAGTCCCACTGAAGTCCACTGAATTGAACTCGTGGTAACCTGAAGGAAAAATGCAAGTTAGAGACCAGAATTTCAACCGAATAATAACTTCATTTTGTAGGTAATTGCGACGCATTCTTTTTACTTACCAACAGCGATGCCAGGGTCGCAGTTGACAGTCTGCACCAGCTCTTTGCCCTGATGGCGGACGACCCAGTTCGGATCAATCTGGGAGGTGCCTTTGGGGTCCAGAGGAACCATCTGGAACTTGCGGAAGTCTGTCTCGCTAATGTCAAAGTTCTCTGGGCACACGTCGTAGATGTCGGGCACGTTGTCTTGGTCAAAGTCATCTTTGCAAGCATCTCCACGGCCATCACCTGAAAAATACATGTTATATATTCATTAATAATGGTACCTAAGGTGTTTTGAAGATTTCGTAGCATATTGCAGCTGTGTCCTTTAGGGTTGGCTCATTTTGCTCACCATCAGTGTCCAGTTGGTCAGGGTTGAAGGCCAGTCTACAGTTGTCCTTGTCGTCAGGAATGCCGTCGTTGTCGTCATCATGGTCACAGGCGTCTCCCTTGCCATCCTTGTCATGGTCAGCCTGGTTTGCGTTGGGGATGTATGGGCAGTTGTCCAGGTTGTTCTGGTGTCCGTCCTCGTCGATGTCCTGGTTGCTGTCACACTTGTCTCCCACCCGGTCGTCATCTGAATCCACCTGCAATGAAATAATAGAGTTATGATTTAGTATATGGATTAAGGGAACAATGAAGTAGCATGCTAACATGGGTGATTACATTCCACTGTGTTTATTTCCTTTCACTGCAGTGTTTCCTGCTACTATTCTTCTCTTATCCCTCCTCTCCTGCTTTCATTGAAGACTTTCCTTAGGCTGGAATCACTTTTGTAAAGCTGCCAAGCTCAATTTGTCCAAGATCTGTCAGCAGGTTTTAGCTACTGAAAATCAAACTCCACAAGACTCTGCTGCTCCTCCTACTCCAATTTGCTCGTTGAGCACCTCCAGCATCTTTAGTGAAGGGCGAAGTCATGCTAGCGCTACTTGGCAGGACAAGACACACCCTGCGGCGCTACGAAATAATAAGGGCAAGGGGGATGAATGGAAGGAGATGAAGGGCGGGATGCGAGGATTTGGTTAACTGTGTAGAACCATAATTCTGCTGTCAAAAATCTCACTTAGATCTCAACTTTTGACAAGGCATTTTTGTGGCATGTAACATTGCTGCGTCCATGTCTGGACTTGTCTCTTTTGGCCTTTAATTGCAGCGTGCAATTCACTCTTTATTCACACTCAATTCACTCTTTAGAGACCACATCAGTGTAGATTTAGACTTGCCCCTCCTTCCCCCATCCTTTTCCTGAGTCCCGTTGTTCAACACATTCCTATTTCTCAGTGTAGCATAGCACAGGTGGACTGAGCAGGCCCTGGGCATGCACACCACCCAGGGCCAGCCCATTCCTCAGTAATATCCAGCCTAGGGCCTCTTCCCTCACATTAGCCAGCTAACGTCAATGGGCCATTGAAAAGACCCCTTGCCCCCCCACCACGCCTTATTGAACTGATGTGCCCTTGAGCTGCATACAGGATTTACTCCACCTTTACATGGTGCGATAAAGCTTAGACAGCTACACAGGCTAACCACTGAGGCTCTGTCTCAATTGAAAGACAGATATATGCTGAGCTACAGAGAAAGGCGGGGAGATGAATGTGGATTATTGTTGGTGGGTGAGGTGGAAGGAAATGGGGAAGGGGCGGTGTGTCCACACACCTGATCAGGATTATGTTCCAGAGGGCAGTTATCGCACATGTCTCCCACTCCGTCCAGATCTGTGTCTCTCTGGTCCACATTGTACACATGGGGGCAGTTGTCCCTCTCATTCAGTATGCCTGGGGAATTAATTTGATAGGAAAAGCCACTTCGTAAGTACAAAATATTACTGAAAGCATGACTTCACATCAGCACACAAAGATGTAGATTTCCAGAGGATAGTTTTTTATCAAATTTTCCAATCCTCACCATCTCCATCAATGTCCACAGCGCAGGCGTCTCCCTCTCCGTTGTTGTCTGTATCCGTTTGGTCTGGGTTACTATTGTAGGGGCAGTTGTCACAGCGGTCGCCCACATCATCACGGTCATAGTCGTACTGCCTGGGGTTGTACACGAACGGACAGTTGTCCTGTTTGAAAAAAAGAAAGACGAAGGGGAAGAGAAAGATGTGAGGAAAGGTTTTCAGGTGCATTGGCCATCTGAGCCTGAGTGGATCTATTTACAGGGAGGAATGAAAAGGTGCTTTATTTTTAGGCCAAGTCCCAAATCTAATGTTGGGATTAGCAAACACAGTGCAGCTCCTTCAGAGTCGGTTGGAATTTGTGGTTTTGGCTCAAGTCTCGGAGAAACATTTGTTTTCCTGCCTCCCCTCCCCTCCTCTTCCCTCTGACCACCTGTCTTCTTATTAGACGGCATGAATGCTGCTGTGGCCACATCTGGAGAGTATTACTTACCCTATCGTCAGGAATGCCATCATTGTCGTCATCATTGTCACAAGCATCTCCGATGCCGTCCTTATCGTAATCTTCCTGGCCAGAGTTGGGGAGGTTGGGACAGTTGTCCTGAATAACAGAAAATACAGACAGTCAGAGATGATAACAAACATACAAGTAATATGACTTTAACTCTGCAAAAACAATTTGAAATTACTTTTTCGTAAATGACTTTGCTTTAGGGGTGTAAGAAAATATCAATAAACTTGGGTATCACAATATTATGTTTTGTGATACTGTATCGATTCTCAAAAACACTGTATTCATTTTTAATTAATAGTTAATATGCAAAGATTCGTGGCAGACAGTGGCTCATTTGGTATTGCGTTTAAACCCACGATCGCTAGATAGCAGTGTTGTAATTTATCTTTAGCCATTTGACTCTTCCACTAACATAAACTGAGACAGGAAGTAGTATAAGGGCGCAGAAGTACATTTTTTAAACTCAGATATTATGCATATGGTAGTGTGTTCGTATACCATAACCTTTTTTCCTAAAATTAGATTGTAAAAATTGCAATATATTGCCTTGCTGACAGTATCGCAATATATTGAATCGTAACCCCTGTATCATGATAAGTATTGTATTGTGAGATTCTTGCCAATACACAGCCCTATTTTGCTTCACAGAACATATTAGAGCCTCGCTGCTTCACCACTATGTACCTTTTTGCAGTGGTAGGTGGCGTTTTCCACACAAACCAGGTCAGCATTGGGCCATCCATCCAGATCTGTGTCCTCTCCGCAGATATGGCCGTTGCCAGCATAGCCTGGCTTGCACTCGCAGCGGTACATGGGATCGGCAAAGTGTCCGAGGTAGTTACAGCGGGCGTTTTTGTTGCAGTCGTGGCTTCCATCCAGGCAGGGATTACGTGGCGTGCACACCTGGAGCGGGAAAGAGGGATGCATAGTTTGAATCATCAGTGATCAGACATTCATCACAATAAATGAGCATGAACGTGCCCTGGAGACGCAGATTTAATAGTACCAGTTATTCCTGTTGTCAATATTAAATTCTTTATCATGCGTCATATCTCTTTTTGCAAGAGCATTTGCATTTTGCTGTTCCCTGATTGGCTGCTCGACACAAATACAAGACTGCACTTGCCTGTTTCTTAGCAGCAGCCTGCTCCACTCCTCTGCCAAACGGTTGGGGTCCTGAATAGCGAGGAGGGCAGGGCAGACAGTTGTAGCCAGGATCTGTGTTCTCACAGCGGTGCGCGCCATTAAACTCAAAGCAAGCATCCGGGACTTCCTTGCACTGTTTTTAGGATAAAAAAGAACATCCGTTGAGATAATTAAGACTTGGTAGATGTTGAAACAGACATCAAACCATGTTTGTGCCTGACAAAAGCATAATACAATGTCTAAGGAATTTGTTTTTTACCTCATCCAGATCTTTACACTTGATACCGTTGCCAGTGTAGCCAGCTGGACACTTTCCACATTTCCAGGAACCATCAGGGAAACTGGTGCACTTGGCTCCAGCGAAGCAGGGGTTGGACAGGCACCCATCTGAGAACAGCAATGTTGGCTCATTATCAATGGTGTTATGCAGATGTAAATCCCTTTCCAGCAATGATCTCATTGTGAAGGGAGATCTCAGTAAATGAAAAACATAACTGAATAAGATGCCAAAACAACAACGGTAATATAATAATTTTAAGCACAGTAAAAACAGCATGTTTAAAATAAACCAATTTGAGAAGCTCTGTTAGTGATTAAAATGCCTCACCAATTGGACAGGCTTTCTTGTTGCACTGCTCTCTCTGTTTGATGTTACCGACGCACTCTTTGCCACCGTATTGTGGCTCGGGGTCATTGCACAGGCGTTTACGAGTCCGCTCACCATCTCCACAGGTGAGACTGCAGGCATCCCATGGCGACCAGGGTCCCCAGTTGCCATTGACTGAGGAAGACGAAAAGCTGATTAATTTGTATCCTTGCTGTGTGCAACACACAAAATGCAAGTAGGAATATCAGACTTACTGGGACACGGAGATTTCTCGCAGAAATTGTTTTGCCGGCCCTCTCCCTCGCACTCCTTGCCTCCGAGCTGAGGGATGGGGGAGTTGCAGAGGCGGATACGGGTGATGAGACCAGTATCACAAGTGACAGAGCAGGATGACCAGGGTGACCAATGGCTCCAGTTGCCGTCCTGCTTGACTGATGGCCGCAAAGAAAGGTCAGAGGTCAGTAATCAAGAAGCAAAGCGATGGACTACTGTGGCACTCTGTTATATATTATGGCACACAACTCAAAGTAAACTCTCAGATAACTACATGTAAATTAGGCTGGCTGTTTAACAGTAGGGGCTGCCACTCACATCTCCATGGTCAAATTGTCCGACGTTACAACTGTAGAGTACCCATATACTGACATTTATGTTAAATGCATTCAAACGACCCTGATGTAGCTGACCATGGATGTATAAAGAGACCGGACCTAACAGTAAGCGCTTGCGACGGACTTGGTGAAGTTAGCAGAAGTATACACGTGTGACTACGTCAAAATAAGGTGTTAACAAAGGGAACTGTTTATACAAAATACATACATGGAAATAGGATTGATTGGATTATATTCACCAGAAGTATAAAACATTACATGTCCCTTATAAATTAGAAAGAATTTGTGAGGGAAATGTCTTTTATTATTGGTTTGCTGGAAAAAAATGTATAAATAATGACTGATATATTTGACTTCAGGACATCTCTGACTACATACATGCTGGAAATCAAACATTTTTACTGTATCAATTTAGATATTTTCCAAAGTAAAAGTCCCTAGAAGTGTATGATTTAACTTTTTCCCATGGTCTAGTGTTAAAAAAGTTAACAAAAATAAATCATAATATCGATCGCAATTCTTGCAGGATCACAATACTTAAAAATCTCAATACATATCGAGTCGACACCCAAGTGTCCTATTAGTATTGAATCGGGAGATAGGTGTATCGTCCCAGCCCTGTATGTTATGGCAAACGACTCAAAGTAAACTCTCCGATAACTACATGTAAATAAGGCTGGCTGTTTAACAGGTTCTAGTCATTGGTTTGTGTTTTGGCTGATGGGTGAGAGTCTGTTGTGTTAACTCACATCGCTTGTCACACTCCTGGAGGTAGCAGTCGCGGGTCTGCACAGAGGTGCCCTCGCAGTTGTTATTGATACGGTCGCAGGAGCGCCCACGCTGCTGGACGCCCCGCCCACATGACACGGAACAATGGGTCCATTCAGACCACTGCGACCAGCCGTCTTCTGCAGAGTCGCTCGCTGAGCAGGAGGGACAGGGAGAGAGTATGAGAGAGAGAGAGAAAGAGAAAGAGGGAGACAATAAAAGAGCTATTCCAGCGAGGCAGCACCCCCTCACAAACACCCCCGAGCCCAAATGAGGAGGGAAAGCTCTTAAAGCGGAGGGCTAATAGTGTGGATTTAGCTGGGAGTTGGACAGATAGAAGGCCGTCTGTTGAGAGGGAAGGCACAGACAGAAACAGAAAGGACCACTGTCCTCAGGACACATAGGGATGCCCCTTAATGTTTTCCTAAAGAGGAAACACATTTAGCAACCACGGCTCTGGGTGTGTAATGACTTCAACAAGTGGCTGAGGTCTGTTTATTTAGGTTTTAGGGAAGCCAAGCCTGCATAGGTATGAAGAACATGTCACTTCTCCTCATGTAGAAGATGGCTTCACTAAACAGCCCACCAATTTTCCATCCCGCTTTAAGCAATTTGGCAAATTACAGCCATTTCAAAGATGTTTTGGAGCACAAAGCGCCAATGTTCCAAACACATAAGCACCCTTTCATTTCCTCGGATGTTATTGCAGTTTAAATCAGCTCTAAAGTTAACATGTTTCCTCTGGAATAGAAACCTTTACATTCAGAGAAATATTTGTGGCTTTTTGTTTTATATGGCAAATACCATAGAAACGGCTCTTACTGTGAATGGGGCAGTGTTTGAAAGCTTCACCTGTTAATTGAAACGTATACATTCTACCTTAGGGGCCATTTATATGGGAGCTTACAGTGCAGGTTTACATAAGTGTAATTGCAGCTATGCAGAAATGCTTACGTGTTCCACAGCGTGGGCAGCACTGTCCATCAGGAACTGTAGCATTAGCACAGGAGATCAGGGGGCAGGAGATCCTGCGGCACACGGTAGCAGAGTTCTGCACAAGCACAGGGAACAAATGTATAGTTAAACACATGCTCAAATATATAATATCACCCAGAAATTTTCTTCCAAATTATGTCCATGTGCTGAGTTAAAGCCCCGTTTCCAAATGGAATTGAGACACTACAGAGCCGTGTCACTAATGTGGAGCTGATTGTTGTGTAAACCTTTTTAAATTAGTGCGTGTTGCAGGGTATCCAAGTCTTAGTCCATGTCCGTGCAACCAACTCATTAAAACTCAACATCTGAGTTTGCACAGATTCACCATGCCAGAAAAGCTAAAAATGCAGGATGCTGGCTGAGAACGGAGACCCCAGCAGACCGCCACCTGCCCACTGGGTCAAGGGAGGGTGGGAACGAGGCCAAAGTCCTAATAATGGAAGTCGGTTTCGCTGTGGAGCCGGACTGGGCGCTGAGCCCCAAACAAGTAAAGTCAGCCTGCCAGCACAACCTGTGTGGGTGCACTGTGAATGACTCAGGGATAACAACTGCCTCTAACTATGCATGCTAATGCTCTCCCTGCTGGAGCTCATCACTGACAGGGAAGAAAAGGGGAAACAGGGACAACTACTGTATCAGTAGAGGAGGAAATGAGGAAATAGAGCCTATTAAGGCTATACACCTATCTCCTAATTCAATAGTATCACGATATGTGGGTGCTGATTAGACATGTATTATGATTCTACAAGTATTATGATTCGATATTATGATTTATTGCGATTTTTGTTTACTTTTTTAACACTAAACCATGAGAAAAAGTTGAGTTATACACTTCTAGGGACTTTTACTTTGGAAAATATCTAAATTAATACATTAAAATTTTTGATTTTCAGCATGTATGAAGTCAGAGATGTCCTGAAGTCAAATATATCAGTCATTGTCAGGCATTATTTATTAATACATTTCTCTCACAAATTAGTGGTATTTTCTTTTAATTTATAAGGGACATGTAATGTTTTATACTTCTGGTGAATATAATCCATCAATCTTATTTTCATATATGTATTTTGTATATACAGTTCCCTTTGTTAACACCTTATTTTGAAAACCGGACGTAGTCACACGTGTATACTTCCGCTAACTTCGCCAAGTCCGTCTCTAGCTCTCCCGTCAGCTCCGTTCTCTTTATACATCCATGGTCCGCTCCATCGGGGACGTTTGAATGCATTTAACATAAATGTCAGTATATTGGACGTTTCCTGTCCATGACAGAGTTAGCATGCAGCTTTAGCCGTGATGTCTAGCTGTGCTTTTTGTGTGAAACCCAATGTGTTTCCATACTTTACTGTATGTGTAGTGTTTAACACTTTGGATTTAACATGTGAGGGTTCAAGTCGTATCCATGCCGACCCTCCGCTGTTTTCTACATTGTCGTTTCGGCTCACTGCAGCTTTATTTTGGTGACGGATGGATATGACATCACGTTACTCAGACTACAACAATAAAAGCAATAACTTCCTTCTTCCTTCGCATAGACTTAAATGAAGCAAATATATTGATTCTGGCATTAAAAAATCATAATACATATGTGAATCGATTTTTTTGCATATATAAAATGCAGGATTCTTCCCTGCCATCCCTTCTTTCCACTTGTCAGAGCCAAGGTCTTGTTATTAATTACAATGCATCACTTAAAGCCTGGTCAAGTCCCTCTAGGCCTCACTGGAGTTGAACTTCTGTCAACAGACCTCTCATTACAACAGTAAAGGCTGTTGGCCTTCAGCCAGGCCTTCACACCACTAATTACTGGTTGAGTGGTGGTAAGTGGGTGTGTGTGTGTGTGCCTCAGTTGTCTTTGCATACGAGTGTGTGTGTGTGAGCGTGTACAAACAAGTCAGAGCACAGAGTGCATCCCCTCACACGCGTGTTTAAGTACTTAACACACTGGAGATCTCACCTGACAAGTGCACTCGGTGCAGTCGTCGACGGTCCACTCGTCTCTGTTCTTGTGCACGATGCCGTTATGGAGGCAGACGCCGCTGTGAATGCCGATGCGGGTCTTAATCAGCTTGTTCTCGTCCGTCTGGGAGGGAGGGGCAGGAGAAACAGACAGAAACAGATATTATTTATTGATCATTTGGATCCCAATTAGTTGTTGCCTTGGCAATAACTACTTTTCCTATTAAAGTTTACTGTATAATAAACATGTGTTTAAACTTACACCACATTCAGGAAATAAAACGAGCATGAGTACAGAGTTGTTTATAAGCTTATAAAAACAGTTATAGAGGAGGATATGTAGATATTGTTAATTGAAACAAGCACAACATGATTCAGAGGGAAAATATGTTTGAGTAGAACTTTATATAAGTTTGTTTATTTCACTACAAAATGCATAAAACCTCAACAGGCTCCCTTGTTTTCTAAGTATTCTTAACCTCATTTGATTAACAATGAATCTGATTTTACAGTGCAAAACTGGACCAATATGTTAAGAGTTACCACATCTCCTTAGCTGATATGTGTTTAATGTTATTTTGCTGGATGACTGTACACACATGGTGACGGTAACCCAGAGACCGGACACATCTAACAAACACGCACAACGGCAGCAGACAGGCAGACTGTCTCCTGCACTCTGCCACCAGACGGTCTGGCGGGTTTCCTTCCTTACCAGCTGGCGGAGTTCATTGGACAGCTCCTTGACCACCACGCCGAGGCCCTTCAGCTCCTTAAACATGCTGACCAGATCCTCACAGGAGAAGCCGCAGACCATCTGCAGGTCTTCGCCAGAGCAGAAACACAAGGAGGGAAGAAGGGCATGAATTGGCAGTAAAGAAATCTCATTTCTAGTGTAGTCTGGTCAGTCTTTAGGCTGGAGTCTAATGAACAGACACGAGCCAGTATCACAGCAGTGTTCACCTTTAGTCTTGTGTCCAGTGTACTCGGTTCTGATTGCCGAGGAGCCGTTGAGGTTCTCCAGGATCATGGAGTCCGTCGTCATGGCTGAAAGAAGAAGAACAACACGATAAATCAAACCACATATTTGCACACTCATCATTAGTTGACTTACTAATGAGGGAGGTTATTGTTCTTCACATGTTACACACACCCCGGACTGCAATAACTCGTTATGAAAAGTAATACTGCACAGCCCAGAGAACATACTTTGAGACCACAGCACCCAGAGATATTTGTAAGCTGGCATTCCTGTGACAACAAGTGGTAAACAGCTTCCCAGGCCGGGTTTTTATGTAGAAATCAGAACATTTCATTGATAGGGACTGGCTAGGACTCGGCAGTACATGAAGCAGATGAGTAGATGTCTGATACTTACAGCTTTGGCATCCTTTGTTGCGGAGGACGGCGTCCAGTGATGCTCCAAACACAAAGCGCACGTTTTGTAGCACCCCCTGCAAGTATAGATGTTCAGTTTAGGCTATATAATCTGGCACATCAGTAAGTAAAAGCGCTGTCTAAAAGCAGTACAATAATCATCCTCATCTTTAAAATTGCTCACTTTTAAAGCACAACTTGGTCTGACCCCGGAATACATAATGGATCTCTTAACACCCTATACACCTGTACGTGGTCTGAGACCATCTGATCAGCTACTTTTTGATGTTCCCAGGTCCAATTTTGTGACAAGAGGCGATCAGGCTTTTGCTGTCAGGGCTTCCAAACTCTGGAATGCAACTTCCTATAGAGATACGATCATCTAACTCTGTAAAAATTGAGCCCCTCGCTGAGGTTTCACCTACATGTATGCAATTTGGCAGACAGATGTAACATGTGGTGACGCACAAAAAAGCCTCTTGGAGGTATGCCCAAAACTCAACAGGAAGTCAGCCATTTTTTATTTAATGTGCGATTTTCGCCAATTTTTTGCGTTTTATAGGCTGTGTACTTTAACGAACTCCTACAGATTTAATCAGATTGACTTGAAATTTGGTCAGGACCATCTTAAGACCTTGAGGATGAAAAGTTATCAAAATGGTGAGTTTTCACTGAACGACCTGACCGTGGTGTGGTGGCCATTTTGAGCCATTCGCCATGAAACAGGAAGTTGTTGTAACTCAACTGTACATAGTCCAATCTGCCCCAGATTTCTCACGCACGATAAAGGTCCAGTCCTGAGGACATGTACATGCAAAAATATACTCATAGCCCCGCCCCAAGACGTTAGCCACGCCCCTTTCATAACTCATGAACCGTTTGTCGTAGAATCTTGTGGGAGGTGTCATATCACTCAGCGGAGAGTTCCTGTTTCATTGGTGAAGGTTAGCCCCGCCCCCTACACATTAGCCACGCCCCCTTTCATAATTCGTGAACTGTTTGTCGTAAAGTCTTGTGGCAGGCGTCATGACGCTCATCAGAGTTTCGGTTTCACTGTGCCTGGCCGTGTCGGTCGGCGTCCCGCCAGCACCCCCGACGCGCGGGGAGGTGCGAGGGCCCGTTCATCGCTGCTCGCAGCTTTATTATTATTATATTTATTTATTTGGACATAATTACGCATTTGCCTTTTCAAACAAAACTCTCTGCTGACAACATTAAAAAGCGACGTGACTAATTGCCTCTGTGAAATAAAACTCAATCTCCCTTCTATAATGACCCCCAGTGCGCTCACCAAGAACTTGTCCCCCACGGCTCCCTTGCCGATCCGGAGCTGCGCGCTGTCCGGCGTCTCCAGCGTCAGGATGCTCTGGATGGGCGCGTCCAGCTCGGCGGTGTTCACCTCCTCGCACCCTACGTACAGCTGCGCCCGGTCCTCCTGCACGAACAGCGTGATATTCTTCCAGTGAGCCGTGGCCAGATCCACGTCCTCGATGGACACCACCTGCTGCTTGTTTTCGGTGGAGAACACGATGTCCAAGGTGTTTGCCTTGCCGTTGGAGACAATCTCAAACACGGGTCCGGATCCGTCGCGCTTCTCCACGGTCAGCAGGCTTCCTCTGGTCCGCCTGAACTGCTTGAAGTTGAGCAGGAGGAGGAAGCCTCTCTCGGCGTGGATGGAGTCGATCAGGTCCCTGAAGCTGCTCTCGGGGACCGGGGGGATCAGGTCTGGGTTGAGGATCTTGTAGGCGGGGCTGTACGGGTCGTCTCCTTTCACCAGGGTGACCCCGTGGTTCTTCACCGGACTGACTCCATTGTTCTTCTTCTTCGGGATCTGGACGAGCTCGAACAAGTCAAACACGCTGTTGTCGTCTCGACTCTCTGCGACAGGGAATAAGACGAAGCAGTCAGTCTTTGTCTCACAGCTTCAATACACTGTGAACTTTTTTAAAACCACACCAGACTCTACCTTTAAACATGCACTATCTGCAACCATCTTGGACTCTAACCACTGGCGCACTTTACACTTACTTTACACTATACATCCTATATACACTTATTTTACACTATACATCCTATATGCACTTACTTTACACTTTACACTTACTTTACACTATACATCCTATATACACTTACTTTACACTATACATCCTATATACACTATACATCCTATATGCACTTACTTTACACTTTAAACTTACTTTACACTATACATCCTATATGCACTTACTTTACACTTTAAACTTACTTTACACTATACATCCTATATACACTATACATCCTATATGCACTTACTTTACACTTTACACTTACTTTACACTATACATCCTATATACACTATACATCCTATATGCACTTACTTTACACTTTAAACTTACTTTACACTATACATCCTATATACACTATACATCCTATATGCACTTACTTTACACTATACATCCTATATACACTATACATCCTATATGCACTTACTTTACACTATACATCCTATATACACTTACTTTACACTATACATCCTATATACACTTACTTTACACTATACATCCTATATACACTATACATCCTATATGCACTTACTTTACACTATACATCCTATATACACTATACATCCTATATACCACTTACTTTACACTATACATCCTATATACCACTTACTTTACACTATACATCCTATATGCCACTTACTTTATAGACTGCACATATGTACATATTACATTTATTTATTGACAGACTGCACACACTATGTTCACCCATTCACTTTGTATCTTTTATATCTCTATTATTGTTTTTTTTATAATTTTTGTATACCTTTATACCTCTCCTGTGTTTCACTCTGTTTGCTGATGTTGCTGCTTTGACACCTGAATTTCCCTCCAGGGATTAATAAAGGTTCATCTTATCTTATCTTATCTTATCTTATCTTATCTTATCTTAATAAAAAGTTCACATTGAAGAATGTGATGATGATTGTATAAGTTGCTGAAACTGCAATAAAAACTAAGTTAAAAAAAAACAAAAAAAAACAACATGAGCTGACCAAAGTGCTTTACAGACATAGTCCAGAATAAAAACAGAATAAAAACAGGTCAACAGAGCAGGCAACAAAATCTCACACATATCCACTGACAGAGACCAAGATAAAATCCATGAGTAAAAGACTGTTATAATGAGCATTAAAAATGCTCATTAATAATAAGAAGCAGTCTGACAGCTTCAATACACTGTGAACTTTTTTAAAACCACACCAGACTCCCATAATAAAAAAATCAGATTGAAGCACTCAGTTCAAACTCACCTGCGACTCGCGCGCTCTCGCAGCTCCAAAGCATCAAGAGCAAAAAGATCCCTGTCAACTTCATGATGAAGCTCCAACCTGCTGCCTGTGTGACGACAAAAACAACAACAATCTAACCATTTTATAACATTAATGTCAGTCAAAGTGAGCAACAGGTTGAAAAAAACATCAATAAATGAATAATAAAGTCGCTCAGAAATCAATAATTAGCTGCAGAAATAGTCGCGCTCCCTTAGAATAAGTGCCACTCACCTGCTTCAGGAAAACAGCAGAGCAAAAAGGAATAAAATCCTGCAAAAGAAAAATTAGAAATCCAGCAATAATCCTCAAGATTTATTTCAAAAAGAAAAGTTCCACCGTGAAAAGAAGAGAAATAATTATTGTTGATTGAAAACTTGTCCTCTTCTGGTATCGACCGCTTAAAAACTCCCTTTTAAAGCCGAGGGGGACAAAGTGCGTTTTAAATAGTTTGATGCCATTCCTAAGAAGTGGCCTCGACCAATCAGAGAGAGGGGAGAAAAAAGGGACGAGCTTATCCTCTTAGAGAGAGAGAGAGAGACACAGAGAGAGAGAGAGAGAGAGAGAGAACAACTTCAGTGTGTTGCACTCAGACTTTTAATGGACCAGTGTTTCCTCTCACAGCGTCCATCCATCAGTCTTCAGCAACATTTCTACCTCAGAGATTCCCATAAGCACACTGTGATATTCCACAGAGTGTCTCTTTTGTATGCAAAGTGAAATGAAGTGAAAAAATAAGTTGCATAAGTGCATAATTTTAGGTCACAGACATAGTTGCAGATGGATGGAGGCATAGTGCATAGGAATAGTATAAGAAGAATGTTGCAGCAAATGATCTTGTTGAATAAGACAGATTCAACAAGATCATTTGCTGCAACATTCTTCTTATACTATTCCTATGCATTATGCCTGTGACCTAAAATAATGCACTTGTGCAACTTATTTTTTTTGTTTCACATTATTTAATTTAATGCAATTTATGTCTAAAATGTTCCTCTAAGAATCATTCTATCAGCTATCTGTATGTATGTAGTGAGTTTCAGTGCTGAGTTTCATTATGAGCCTGAGCTCGTTGCAGTTCCTGCTCTGACCACTAGGAGCTGATGTGAGTTCACTGGAGAGGTGCCTGAGGCAGTTTAGTGCTGCAGCACACCTGAACTGACATTCATGCTACCCACTGTTTTTGTTGAGTTTTTGTACTTAAACGAATAAATTGAAAAGAAAAAAACTGGAGATAATGTATTGCATCATAGTTCAACATCATTCCTGATTATGTGCAAGCATATTATTAAATTAGCACCTGCCACCTGCCAAATACAGGCTAAATGTTGGCTGTGGCAGGTAAAAAACATTTCAGGTCACCTGCCACCATGGCAAATGAGTTTTCCTTATATTAAGAAATAGTATTTTTTAAAAAGCAATTTCAAAATGAAAAATAGTCAGGGATTAAGGACAGAATTGGACAGAGAAAAAACTGGAACTGCATCATATTGCACAACAATTGAATAGACAAAAAACAACAAACAAATAAATATAACTCACAAATATATTCAGATATATAGAAAATAAATCAATTCAATACTGAGGCAAGGGAAATGCCTGTGCTGTTAATACCACAAATTCAGTTTGCATACAGCGCAGACGCCTGCTCAGAAATGCCATTTATCAAGAAGTATTTTCATACTAGCAACAATTAGTTGGATCATCTAAACCAAACACACACTAAGCTGTTTATACTGACTGAGAAAAATCACTGTTTATGGTTTATAGGGAGAATTTCCTTTTTTTTTACACTTCTTAATTCCACTGTATTTCTCTTAAGTGTTTCCACTGAAGCGTTGGAAAATATCAATCTGTTAAATGTGACACAGTATCAAGCCAATAGTAATCAAGCAGCTGCATTCATTTCTGTCACTTTATTCTCTTGTCCACTTTTCAATCAGGTTGCAAATGGCTCTGATATGCTGTTTATGTTAATTTGTTATCCTAATCATATGGCGTTTTAATCAGTTTCTTGTCTCATCCCTTCATTTTTCATCTGGTTCATAATATTTCCCCTTTCAGAAAAGAGACATATTAAGATGTAATAAAGAAGGAGAAAGAAGTGGGGGCAAGTGTGACAGCAAGTGTCCTCTGCTGTGTAAAAACAGGCGGTGTTTAGACTACCTGCTGACGGTAGACAGATCCACTTTTGACAGATATTCCTACCTTTCGCTGTTCACCGACACAGAGAAACTCAAGCCTCTTCTGCCTCTAATGTAATTCATCTACTTGATGCATAAGACACATGTCTTTATATGCGATGTGACAGGTTTCAGAGCTTGAACAGAAACATGTGCTGGATTTATTGGGTCCCTGTGAGCTGGTTTAGACGTCTGGGGCTGGACGCTCTACCCTGAGGGGTCCTGAGGTCAGAGCCGACTCCTCCGGTGCCTGAGAGTCTCAGATCAGGACCATTGATGGAGACTGTAGGTGGCTTGTCTCGTCCTGCAGAGGACACACTGTCAATGCCTCAGGTTCCAGGACAGTCGTCTGTAGTGTAACATAAGAATATGAAACGATAAAGATTTGTCAGTTAACCTGAGAGAGTCACGATCGAGTGATGCTCAGTTTAGGAGCGTGTTTAGCTCTTTTTTAAGACTCGTGTTAGTGTTGGGTTGTTATTTTGTAAGCTCAGAATGTGAAGAAGAAGAAAGCACATGTGCAGGAAAAGAATGTGCTGCTGTTTTTGGCAGGAGGAAATATAAATAAGAGGATCAAGAGGAAATCTGTCTGGATACACACATGCTGCCACACACATTCACTAAAGCGTGAGCCTGAGCATGCACACCACGCACCTTCTTCTTTTTACCTTTGTTTCCTGTTATTAATACACGGCTAAAAGAAGGAGAGGAGTGGAAGAGTGGAGAAAGAGATGAGGAAAGGAGGGAAAAACGGAGCTGAGAGGAAAGGAGAGGATAAACAGGGAAGTGAGAAGAGGAGAGGAACAAGAAAAGGGATTCAGAAACCAGGAAGGAGGAAACAAGAAAAGGGAATTGAAAACGAGAAAGGAGGAAACAAGGAAAGGGAATCAGAAACCAGGAAGGAGGAAACAAGAAAAGGGAATTGGAAACGAGAAAGGAGGAAACAAGGAAAGGAGAGGAGTAACGAGGAGAGAAGAATCAAGATGAACAGATTTTAAACAGGAAAATTAGTGAAAAGGAAAAGTGGAGAGGAAAAGAGAGGGAAAGAAAAACAAGGAATGATGAGGAAAGGAGGAATGATGAGAGGGGGAACAAAGAAAGACGAAGAGTAACAGGGGAGAGGACAGGAGAAGCAAGGGGAGGCAAGGACAAACAAGGAGATGAGAGGATAAATAAGGAAAGGAGAGGAGATACAAAGAGGAGATGAGGAACAAGAAAAGGAGAAACAAGGAAAAGAGAGGAGGAACAAGGAAATGAGGAGTGGAGAGGAAACCTAAACGAGAGGAGAAACAGTTGAAGTGGAGAAACAAGTGTAGGGAATGACAAACATACATACCGTACATACATAAGGAATAGAAGGAATGAGGAAATGAGAAACAAGGAAAGGAGAGGAGAGGGTGAATGAGGAAATAATACGAGAAACAAGGACAGGAAATGACAAACAAGAAAAGGAGTAATGAGGAAAGGAAGGGAGAGGAGAAACGAGGAAAGAAAAGAAGTAACGAGTAGAGGAGTGGAGCGGAAAAACAAGGGAGAAGAATAAATGAGAAATAAGGAAATGAAGGAGAAAGAAGCAGAGGAGAAGAGAAAGAAGAAGAGGACAAAATAGGTTAAACAAGGACAGGAGAGGAGTAATGAGGAGAGGAAGAAATAAACAAGAAGAGAAGAACAGCCCAATCACTGAGGCTGTATTTCCTCTGAATCTAGCTACAGGACCAGGATCACTGAGTATTGACATCATGACAGGTCTTGACCCAACCAGGCCTGCTCTGCTCCGGGGTAACTGGCATCAGAGAGCTGATGATTCAAGCGTTGGGTATGAAAGGTGATGAAATGTGTGAGTTTTATTGTCAGAGTTGACAGAAAGATGTTCTCTTGTCAGCTGTCAGAGTCAGATCTAGTGGACACTTGTAGTTGTGTCATACTTTACTTGGAAAAACACAAATGAATGATTGACTGTGTTGCGGTTAGCTTGTTAATCTGTTGTTGGAAATGATAGATGATAGAGACGCATGACTGGTTTATGAGATAAACAGTAAGCTGACGTTGTTCTTGTTTATCCACAAGGGTCACTGACTCTTTTGCTGTCGTCCATAATTTTACCAGGCTGTCAAAGTTAACGTGGGAATAACGCGTTCACGCAAATTCGTATTAACATCACTAATTTCTTTAATGCATTAACACAATTGATCTTTTGGAGGTTGTAGTGGGTTTAGTTTTAAAGCTATAGCTATACTAAATGCAGTACCTGTGAGGGTTTCTGGACAATATTAGTTATTGTTTTGTGTTGTTAATTGATTTCTAATAGTAAATATATACATACATTTGCATAAAGCAGCATATTTATCCACTCCCATGTTGATAAGAGTATTAAATACTTGACAAATCTCCCTTTTAAGGTACATTTTTAACAGATAAATAATGTGAGATTAATCACAATAAAATATTTTAATCTAGTTGTCACACTTCTACAGCCTGCGACTACAACTGGAAGAGATCGCAGCCTGCTGAAGTTATTCCCACGCCCTGCTCGCAATTACGCCAAAGATGATGACATGGGGAATTTTCCCCAGTCAGCAGCTCATATTTACAGTATGACATGAACTCATTTACTGCTCCCTGCTCCATCATCAGAGAGCAGAGGTCCTGTGTCAGAGCAGAGCAATGGTAGCATTCGCTGCTTTTCTCTGTTTTATCTCATCGTGATAGACCATTTGTCTATCTTTGGATTTAGCACTTCATCTGGCAAAAGAAACAAATTGAAGTTGAAATTGTTTAGTCGTCCACATGACAAGGGCTGCAAAGACGTAAATTTCGTCAGTGGTCTGCACAACATTTATGACCGTCTGTGCCGACATATATGCTGCTTTACCTTGTTTTAAATCAGTGTATCTTTTTGGATTGGTTGAAGAAAACAAGCAGTGGGAAGACACACATTGGGCAACGTGTAAACGTGAGGGAAATTTACTATTATCGGACATTTTCTAGACATAATTAACCCTCTGAGACCCACAATAGACCCACTTTTGTCTTATTTAGGTGGGTACAGGGGATCTTTAGGGGGGCATAGCAGGTCAGCAGTAGATGTCACATAGAAGTGGTGTACATCATCTGAAAGCTGGGAACCTGACGATTAGTTTGAGATGCAGCTCAGCTCTGTGTGTCAAATTGTTCCAATCATAAATGTCTATTATGTCTCATAAGTTTTAGTTGCAATTTTTTAGGTTGATACCATTTGTTACACAGATTTGGTGCCAATTTTAACCATTTTTTTTACCATTGAGAATTGTCTCTGGGTCAATCAGTGAATCAAAAAATAATCTGCAGATACATTGGTAATGAAAATAATGATTATTTGCAGTCTTAGAATGGGGTGATCCTACACATGGAGCTGTATACAGGTGCTGAAGTGTGTGTTTGTTGTCCAGCTGGGTGAGACTCACTCGCCTGAGGTCACACACTGGGAAATTATTGGTGTCATTGCTCCATGCACAGCACCCAGACACACACACACACACACACACAGCACCAACCCTCTGCTTCTTTACGGCAATTAACCAGCACAAAGCACTCAAACACAGAGCTTCAATGGCCAAATTATGCCCATTTGCATTCACTTGTCAGCAAAGAAACGTTCCTCTTATTAAAAAGAATAGCTACTTGCCAGGTATTTATAATGGATGCTACTTTTTAGTACGTTTTGGTTCATAATTCTGAACAATGAAGTGACCGTTTGCACTTTGGGTCCATGCGGGACAGATGCAATTAGATCTGACGCATTCTTGAACTCAAAATCTATTTAACGGCGACGCAGAGCCGCAGATGACCACCTGAGCGTCTCTCTCTCACTGGGCCCCCTCCCTGCTCCCACCAGTCCCTAATAAACTACTCATTGGAGTGTTCACCCATGACATTACTGGGCCCGAGCCAGGACCATTAGCCGGGGAAAGACATTGTTTGCCACAGGCTCAGCCAGTGCTCAGTGATTTCTAAATATCTAATAGTGTCTAGGAATGTACACTGGATCCAGTTCCATCTTCAGCCTATTAGGAGGTCACGGCGTGCCAGCTTCTTTTCATGGGCTTCCATGGACAATGTAATTTGCATTCCTGAGCTCAGCGGGCTGGAGAAAAAAGACGTTTGGGTGTTCTGAATCATCTGATATAATTGCTGCTGAGAGCGTAACTGGCTGCCGATTCTATTTAATTCTACCGGGGCTCCCAGTGAAAATGTTCTCCCCAAATTTGGCGAATCAATACAGAGGCAGGTCTTGACCATTAGCAATAACGCAGCTGTTGTCCAGCTGTTTACTGCAACAAAAAAGATGCTCGTAACAGCGTGGTTACACTGGCTGCAGTGTGGGAACTTTTAAACTTGTCATTTCGCTTCAACATACACTTATTAAATATTAGGGACACATGCTCTTTTAATCAAGTGCAGTGATGTTGTGAACCCACAACCCTTATCGATTTCACTCATTACTAAATTATTTCCCATATTAAAGCCCATCCTCAAGGAGGAGATGCTGGGTTGTATGCATACTCCTGTGTTCTTCGAGGTAAAATTACTGTTTTTATGAATGTAGTCTGGTGGCTTTACCTGTCGAAAAGGGCTGTCTGATGGCGAGGTAAAGCGACTGTGGACGGGAGCATCAGAAAAACGTATTTTAGCCACCTAAAAAATATCTTAATCAGTTCAAGTGTACGCTATATTTAGAATATTTTCACTGCTTTACCTCGCCATCAGACAGCCCTTTCCGACGGGTAACTGAAGCTGTTATATTGCTGTCTTCAAAGCTACCAGACCAGACTCCATTGACAAAAACAGTCATTTTACCTTGCAGAACATGGGAGTTGCTGGTCAACCGCTGCATCGATCAGTTAGTTTGTTTGTGTTATTGTGTGACTTTCGGATCCAAACTAACGTGACGTCCACACAGCAGTACTTTGCTTTGTTTCCGTGCCGGTACTTCTGTCTGCTTCTCCAAACTCAGAGCGTGCTGACCGCCATCCAAGTTAATAACGTTAATACACTGACTTTAAGGAAGTATATATACATATAGCAGCTTCATTATGCAGAAACCTACGTCAGGTCATGTAGGATAAAGTTGCAGTTGAACTGTTCCTTTATTTTAACACCACGCTACAGGCTCTGTGAGGCTCAGAATAAGTCTTTATTAGTCTAGATTTCCTTATTATGACATAAAATAACCTTGAGGTGCTGTGTTTGGTCCTTACAGTTCAACCTGCTTTGGGACTGCAGATGATAATTGGCCTTTTGGCTAAATCTAGTACATTTATTATATCACTATGTTCTCTGCACTTGTTTGCTGAGGCATTAACAGCAAATTAGACCATTATATCATCTATTACCTCTAGTGGAAAATCACATATCCTCAGGCTCTATACGTCAGAGATGACGTCTCATGTGCAGCAGTTTAAAAAACACGATTTCTTTGTTACCATGGACATCATTTTTGGGGAATTTCAAACAGTGGTCGTCATTTACAGCTCCACACACATTCCTCCAGTAAACAAACACAAACTGTGGCGACCTGGGCAAAAGCAGCAATAAACAACCGTCGGCCGGCCTTATTTGGAGATATAGAGAGGTCATCTGTCACGTCCTCATTCCTGACATACCTCCTTAGCGTACATAAATATCCTGGGAGCCTTGTTCCATATGCCCCGTCTGTTAATCTGTCCAAGAGCGGGACAGAAATCACTCTGATTGCCTCTCAGCTCACTCAACACAACAAGAGGCTGTACAATAGCCCTCCTTGTCCTGCGTCATCAGTGAAAGCAAATCTGAGCTCATCAGGGATGTTTTCACATAGCTCATTCTGATGGATTTTGTATAAAAGGCCCGTGCAGCACAGTTACATGGTTTTGTTTAGGAACAACTTTCAACTTTTTCCTGCACAATTTGGAGTGATGTAAATGTTGCTATGTCCCTGAAGCTTTCTCCCAGAGAGAGTAAATGAAGCAAAGACAAATGCAGTGTTGAAACAGAGTCACGGGGGCATGGACAAAAAGGGCAGGATCGGTCCAGACCTGCACAGCCAAAATCAAGTAACACACAATTAGATGATATGCCAGCAGTTACGGAGAACGGGCGTGGATCAGGACCTGGCAGTGACATGCAAAGTGAGGTTCTTGTTTGCACGCCTCTTGCAGGTACGGGCACTCCACGCCCTGGCAAGCTACTATCTTCCCAACATCCTCGGATTGCTTACATCAGGTGTAATGGTTTTACTGAAGGATATGCACCACACCTCAGGTGTCTCACTGTCAAATCTGTCGTTCCCACCCTACAGTGTGTGTAATGATGACTGAGGTCATTTTAATGATCAGACTAAAGTGCACGTCATGTTTAGGGACCACTTTGATCTGACCTGAACCGCCAGATGGTTTGTTAAACAGAACCATGTGAGAAGCCGTCATTGGAAACTGTTTGGAAAAGGGCAGGCACTTTTAAACAATACTTGGCGGGTGATTAGACAAACCATCTGTCAATCAAACTTTTGCCGAAGCCAGTCGGGAGAAGAGCATCGAGAAAAGCTTTCGGTGCCATTCTTTGCTCTTCTTTCAATGAAGAAATACTCTCCATGCCGTTATAACTGATGCTACTGCAGCAGCTGCGCTAACCTCTTTGTTGTTTAGAACGAACATTCGCCTCTCCGTGTCATTACACACATCTAAAACAGGCCCGTAGCTGCCAGTAGCTCCTCACAGGACGCTGATCGGTCCGTGCTCTGGCTTGCCAGACACAAACTCATTATTTGAAGACTGACAAGATGGATTTTGTGATATGTGATCCTGCAATCCTTGCGTGATCTTGTAACATCGCAAGAATCCAGCTGCCGTGACAGTAGGTCTGGGCGATATGGCCAATATTTTCGATCACAATACAGGTAATTTCAAATCTCCATAACAATATATATATAAATATATGTTATAGCATGTTTTCTGGTAACTCAATAAATAAATAGTCTATATGAAATTACCAGGATATAATATTATGTGTATGGATACACGGACGTCAAGTATCGTTCTTTTATTATATAAACTATTAACCTCTTAACCATCTGACGTCCGCTATTCTGTCTGTCAGAGGTTGTAATGGGTTTAGTTTTAAAGCTAGAATGAAGACACTGGTATCATATTAAACCAGAGAACCTAAGGAATCAATTGGTACCAACCATGTCATTAGCTTGTCTGGAGGAGCACTAAATAACGCTCCAAAATTAAGCTAAACTTTGGCGAGGAAAATCTGGCATGGGCATTTTCAAAGGGGTCCTCTGACCTCTGAACTCAAGATATGTGAATGAAAACTCTGAGATGAACAGATGTTGACAAACTGCATACAGCTTTTTAACAACCTTTGCTTTGACCCGTATGTGACCTCCCCCCGAGGGCCACGACCACCAGGTTAAGAACCTCTGAGTGAGTCTTTCAGCAACTATTTAGTGCGTGAGTGAACAACTGACGGTCCAGTGAATCCTCTGATCACCTGCTCACTCAGGAGCCGCTCGTTATACGATATTAGTGTCCCAGCAGTCGCTCCAACAAATGCTCCAAAGTAAACAACGACATGAGTCATTTGTCGTTTCCTTGCAAAACGGCAAATATGAGCATGATTTTTTGCCTCCCAAAACTGTTCATTCATTCATATGACTGTTTTCTGATATGTTTGGCGCAGGAAGTACTTGGTTAAGATGAAAGAAACATCATAGTTTGGTTAAAGTTGTCTGTTGGTGTGAATGGGATGTGAACTATGTTAAAGTCATACACTGTTTGTGTATGTGTTGTTGAGTTTGTTTGGTCCTGACTGACAAGGGTAAAGATTCACATCACATCTTTAGTAAACATCATTTTAGGCTTTTAAACAAATGACTAATGCTGCTGCTTTTAAATGCTTGTGATGATCGTCTGAGACATTCCAACAGCTGGAGGTTAACATCCTGACTGTCATGTTACTTCATGTTATCGGTGGGATCGGAGGTTCAGTGGGACATCAGAGGTTATGTGTACATGTTCGGGAGTCTTATGTCTAAAGGCTTATGTGAGGCGCGTTTCCGACGCTGAGAACCTCTCGGCGTGTTTGGTCTCAGAGGGAGAAATCCTTTGTTTACTAAATCCGTCTGACAAAACAGATGTTAAAATGTCTGTCACGCAGACATTCAATCAAGTGTTTACTTAAAGCTTCCCTATTTGTGGTGTCGTGTTTGGTATTCTATCCTCCGGCTTTAGCATTAAAACTGTGCTCGATATAGGCGACCTGTTTCCAAAGTTGTTGTTTTAGTCCCAACTAGACTTATTCAGCTACTAAAAGGAAAAGCAGGGCTCTGTAAAATCACTTTTAGAGATTTTGACAGACACTGGAAGCAGCTATTCTTTCTCACATCTGTGACATTGAAAATCAAACAAAAACTGTTATGCTTCCAGGCTTAAGGTAAAAGGATTAATCTGACATAACATTTGGAGAAACCTGCACCGGCTTTAATGGCTTGTAAGCTTATTGAATTTACCAAACTCCCTATAGATGATAGTAGTGGGGTAGCAGATTGTGATAATGCTTCTGCAGTGTATGGAAACAGCTTGACGTCATGCTCAACTTTAACGGAAAGGAAGTTTCCCCCTTGCAGTACGTTGGTGAATCAGTGCACTGAATGACTTCCAGGTCCGTAAACCCACCATCGTCCACTTACTCAGGTGCTGCTTGAGCTTCTTTTGGTGCCAGAACTATATGATCCATTTTCATGATGACCATTTAAAAAAAAAAGAAGTAAAAAATACTTTAAAAATGATTTTTACCAAACAATCCTAAATCAAGGTCTACGTATCAGCTTTTTCTGAAGCTTAAAACCACATTTCACATTGTTGTTGATCTCTCACTTCATCCTGGATCAGTTAAGTTTGATAAAACTTCTTCATGTTTAGCTTTGTTGGACAGTGTTTGTGTAAAAAATCCAACAGGAAATATTAAAGTGATTCAGTAGTTGACCATTCACATATTTTCTCAACAGTGATGAGACGCTATTACGGTAATGTTCCTTAAAAACTGTGTTTCCCAACAAACAGCTGCTTCTTTTGGCAAAATCTAACATTGTTTTATTAATAAAAGCCAAAACGTGTTTAGGGAAGTGTTATAAATGATTCCCTAAATATCAAATTTAGTTTCTCCTCTTGAGTCACAGTTGAGATAAACCAGGCTTGTATCAGCGGCTCTGTTGATGAGGTTGCCAGGCAACAGCGGGATACAGGGAGTAACACAGGGAGCTGTTTCAGGGTTATGACCCCGAAGAAAAGGACACAAACCCACCCAGATACGTTGAGATGTGGACATGTACACACTCCTCTCTGGTCTCAAAGATTATAAAAACAGAGCTTGAACTCGGTAAACTCCACAAGAAGTCCTAATTGATACCGTTTAGAAAATTAGCTGTTGAGATTGGTTAAGATTTGCTATCTTACTGACATGAATGCTGTGCTGATCTGGTATGTTTCAGTGTTTAAAGGTGTTTTTTCTCAAAATCTCCTTAATGTACAAACATTTTGGTAAAACCAAGAAAGGTTTGCATTGATTTGTAACAACAATTTTCATAATCTCTCACGTTTAGGTCCTTTAACAGGACAAAATGCTAAATATTCTGTGGATCCAGCTTCCCAAATGTGAGGATTTACTGCTTGTCTCAATTTTATATCATTGCAAATCAAATATTGGATTTTGGATTGTTGATCGGACAAAATAAGCGTTTTGAAGTTGTCACCTTGTAGAGATGTTCCCATACCATTTTTTTCCTTTCCGATACTGACTACCGATTCGATACCACAAAACGGCACACGTCGGAGCTCCAAATGTCAGTTGTGAAGCTAATAGCCCCCACGTCTTTTAGCCTACATGAAATGCGTTCCCTCAGTGTCTCGTATAGTTTGGGGCCTGCCGTATCAGAGATGTATTTGCGATCTGTCAAACTGTACCATGGCTCCAAATGCTCCATTAAGAGGCGAAATCCCACGTTTTCGATGACCGATAGGGGTTGGTCTTGGAGAACAATGAATTCCACAATTTTGGCGATTATCTTCGTCGCTTTTGGACGTTGTTGGAATGCGGTTTCCAAAGTTTGCTTCTGCGTTTCCTCCTTTTTTCCCCCCCCTTTGCCTTGGTGAAGTCATAGCGCTCTTTCGAGTGATGCGTCTTCAAATGTTTTATAAGAAAGCCTTACATACTGTACATATCGCTGTTTTACTTGTTGGATTGTCCACTGTGAAATATTGCCAAATAGCTGACACTTTCTTCGCTCTGACTACCGTTACTGTTACACTCTCCACTAGCACCACACTGTTGATTGCTATCATCATGTGACAAACTACCTGCAATCAGTTCTTCTTCGTTGCTGTTCCGGTTAAACAAGTAGATTTTTTCTGGGTTAATAAATTATGGTATCGGATTGGTGCATTGACTGGCGTATTCGCCGATACCAGATCCCAAATTTTGGTCAGTATCGGACACATTTCCGATACTAGTATTGGTATTGGAACAACTTTATCACCTTGTATGCTAATAAGAATTTTTCACATTTGATTATTGAAAGATTTACTCGATTAATTGAAAATAAATGCGCATCCCAACATGTATTATTATTATTATTATTATTATTATTATTATTATTATTATTATTATTATGAATTTAATTATAAAATAATGTTGAGATCTTTAGCGTTTCCCTCTCTGGAGGATAAGAAGAACCCCTAACCTTTAAACAACATTCTCTCTTGACATTAGTATTCTCTCTTGAGCTTGTGAGTGAACTTTGTAGAAGTTCATGGTCAATCGTCCAGTTTTAAGCTCCTTAACATATCCGGATCACTGAAAACATGTCACTCTTTTTACTTTCATCTGCTGCGACCCCTCCTGAGGATGTGTTTCTGTTGATACATAGTTTTATGTACTCACCCGACCACGAACACTAAAACATGACAGCGGTTCATGTTTTCAGGACACGCAAGACTTAAAAATCTATTTTTTTACCACCAAATCTTTTAAATGACTTGTTTAATGTATCAGCTCTTCCAATAATCGTTTTAAAAATGCGGAAAAAACACTCTCTGTGGTCAGTCAGTCTTGACACAGTAATGCTCTGACCTCTCGTGTGAACCACAAACACCACCACCTGCCTTGGTTGCATTCCCAGTCTTTCAACCATTTCTGCAGGCCGGTCTCACCTCTCTCTCTCTCTCGAGGTCACGAGGTCAGTGTGTCAGACTCGGTATTAAGACGAGTGGAACCGGCAAAGGTTATTTCATGTGTTCCTGCACCATAACGAGAACACGGATGTGTACCCAACTGCTGAGAGAAGAGCAAAAATAGGGTAAAAAAAACGGGGGAAGTGGTCAGAAGAGAATCATCTTTCATGTCTTTTAGTGGTTTCATTTATTCACCAGGCCCGATCGTAAATCGTTCAACAGAGACTCAGAGGATCCTCTTCTCACTGAGTGGATGGAGTTAGTCCGTGTTCAGATTGACATTAGTGTCAAACAACACCGCCTCCTCAATCATCTCAATGAAACCAATATATTGGCACAGCGGGGGCGCCAACGCAGAACAATAACATCCAGCCACAAAGTTGAACCACGCTCACCAACAACAGTGCAGCATGAGCGTCACTCATCGATTCATGCAAGCGAGCATTACTGGTAAATTACTCTTTACTTCACTTCATAGCATATTTCTACTGTTTATTTAAAGTCGTTCAGACAGAGAAAATGATTGAGTTGGGATAACTTTCCAGATTTGTGAAATCCTTTTTATCCAGATGTAATGTTCCAACTCATGGATATATTACTCAAACTGGACTCTCTGAATATATTTCATCTCCTCGTCAGTATCCTGTAACACTGTTTTTGGTCTGTTGAACTGCATATTAGGCCTGGGACGATACACCTATCTCCATTCTCTTTATACATCCATGGTCAGCTCCATCGGGGCCGTTTGAATGCATTTAACATAAATGTCAGTATATGGGTGCTCTACAGTTGTAGCGTCGGCCAATTTGACCTCGGAGATGAGAGTGATGGCTGGATTGGCCGCACGTAACCGCAATACGATAACGCTTCCTGTCCATGATGTCTAGCTCTGCTTTTCCTGCCAATGTGTGAAACCCAAAGTGTTTCAATAATTTACTGTATGTGTAGTGTTTACCACTTTGGATTTAAAATGTGAGGGTGCAGGTCGTATCCATGCAGACCCTCCGCCGTTTTCTACTTTGTCGCTGCGGTTTGTTTTGGTTGACGGATACAGAATAGATATGACGTCACGTTACTCTGACTACAACAATAAAAGCGGTATCTTCCTTCTACCTCCGCGTGGACTCAAATGAAGCAAATATCATCATATCATGATTTCCAAATCATAAAAAGAAATCATATTCTTGTTGTTTGGTTTGTCTTTCCTTGGAAAAATCCTTTTCTGATCAGGAAGTGATGCATCTTACACTTCTTTGGAAGAAGTGGATTAAGAGCCAGTTAATCATCAAAAGCATTTTATGTTGCACACTTCAACTTCTTGTGCAACATGCTCAGAAATGTAATAAACACATGATAATCAGATGCCATATAGATCCCCACAAGTTTCATCTAACCTCATTAAGATTGCGGTTTATTAAACAAAGCGTTGTTGTTGAAGAGAGACGTGCATTAAACTATGTAAACGTCTTTGTCTTTAGCCATTAAGTTGTCAGCGTGTTGTTTTTTCTCTTGCTGGGTTCCTCTGTGTTACATTCCTGAGGAGACTCATTAGTAAATATGACTGGGTGGAGTGGGCTCTAGTACCACTTTGAACTTTCACACACAGAAACAAATAAATTCAATCAGAAACTCATTAATTGCCGCTGGCGTTGTTTTGAGCAACACATTTTACAGCGTTTGGAACGAAGAGCTTCTTTCCCTCAGATGATCTCTAATGGCTTTCGAAAGGACAAAGCTTCGCCAAAATGCATCTGTTGTAACTGGTTTTACTCAGTTTTCCTTGAAAGCATTTCGCCTGTTGGACTTTTTAGACTTAGCTAACCTTTCTGAGGCTCTCTCTTGGAAACCACCCAGTGGAATGTGTGTGACCCAACACTACAGCTCTGATGAATTAATCTGTTTTTCACACTGTAACAAGTCCTGAAAAGGGAATGCTACTGTTGCTACTTGGCTGAGGTCCTTAAAGTATAAACATATGGTGCAGACCAGGAGGAAGGGCTGATCCCTGCTCAGGTATCAAAGATACCAACAGTAGTCGCGTTTCCTTTCAACTGTCAAGCAAATCCCAATTTTTGAAATGTCGCAAAAAAGAAATGCAAATTAGGTGCGTTTCCATCAACTGTTTTGTAGCGATTAAACTAGACTGCCTAGTTTCCTTGGAAGGATACGCTTTATGCATGACTGTAATCTGCTAGTAAAAAGAGTAGAAGAAGTAGAGGTTGCGAACCGTAAACAAAACGAGGTCTTCAGGAATTTGTTTCAATTGGGCAAGGTTTAATTGTTCGTTCATGTCAGCTGGTATTGGCCATGTTTCATGTTGTTCGGAGACGAAGATGATATGAAAATATAACCAATATATATTTTTTTGTACTATGGCAAATGACTCCCCCTTCTCTGCCTCTGATTGGCTTACCATGATATTCTTACCCTAACCCTAATCAATCTCACTTCTCATGCCTAAACACAACCAACCCAACCAATGAATGCAGGGACTACTGGCCAGATTGTCTGTCTGTGATCAGATATTGTTAGCGTAATATCTCAAAAAGTCATTGACAGATTTGAATATGGGCCAAGGATGATGCTCAGCGAACATGGGGCTGAGGGAACATAGACCAGACCCCATAATGGGAGCAGAGCAGGTAGAGTTTTGAATTTAATTGTTTAAAGTAACTAATTAACTACGTTATTGACATTTTTCATGCTATTAGGTGACACAAAGTTTGTCACATCATCTCCATTTTGCACAATTGCACTATTTATTAAATATTTTCTGCTGAGTGATTTAAGAACTGACAAAATCAACCTGTACACCATTCCCTGCAGCCCCCGTTTGACATTTAACTACCTTCTCTTCGGGGGTCTCCTGAGAAATAACTGCTAAATAATGACTCCTGATGGCGCTCTGGCCCGGCCCCAACAGCAACAGCAGCAGAATCCTGAATGGAAATGTCTTCAGAGAGCTTTATGGCGCTGCCTCGGTGCTGTGGGAGTCACAGAGGTCACGTTTGTGTGGATATCAACAGGATTTACGGCACAATAGCAGTCAAGTCCCTCGGCTTTGATCCGGAGGGTGTGACACAGGGTGCAGGGTGAATTTGTTTCTGCCAGGCTCCCCGTTGCTTTCTGACAAGCCTCCTTAACGGGGCAGGAAGTTATTTTTAGTGGCGCTGCTAATAAAAAAGGTTATTTAGTGTTTGTTATTTTTCATTATGGGGGGAGTCATCTGTCGAAGTGTGTATCACGCCCAAGAGCGTTGTAATTGTTAAAGCAGTCTTACTGAAAAGAAATCGTTTTGACATGTGTACTTAACTGTATTTGAAGTAGCAGATACTGTAATACTATTATGTGAGTATAAAAATCAATGTAAATATTGTCAATAATTCTGAAATATGATGAATTGAAGATGTTTTTGACTGGCATACATTGAGTAGTTGTGAAGTCATCTGATTAAACGTTCCAGGATATTATCAATTTGAGCTTCTCGGAAGGCTCTTGACATGACCTGACGTGCAATGAGCATATTTGAGGATTCAAAACATCGATATGAATCTCAATAAACAAAACCATACCATAATCACATGCCAGAAAATCATAGATTTATTTATTTATTCGTCTGGCAAATTATTTCCTTATTCAAAACATTTTTGTTCAAGTTTTCCTTCCACGGAGTTTCCCCCAATTTAAGGGTTTTCTTTTATTCATTCCTTTTGATTGTGGTTATGGAAATGATCAGAGACGATTGATTAAAAACTTGGAATAAGGCTTTCAAAGTAAATACCTCGAGACCAGTCAGTGTCCCTGACATTAGATCAGTATGACGCGTTTGGAAACACTGAAGGCTGAAATGTTCCCCTCTTCCATTACTATTGGAGTTCCTCTAATCTGTGTCATTTTTGTGTTTCGCCATGGAAATGTCAAAATAAACAAACCATAATCTCGCCTCGAGGAGAAACAATAGAGCTGGAATAGCTTGACCTCGGAGTGATACAGAAGCAGACGGAGTTGAGACAGAGTTGGCTGATACTGAGAGCAGGCTGTTGATCACACATTACTCATGTGATGATGTAAAGGACATGACAAATATTGGTAAAGCTTTAAATAAGAGGCCAGAAATGTACCCCAAATTAGAAAGTAATTGACCCCAAACCATTCATATATTTCTAGTAGCTAGACAGGCCTTTTTTCCTTTGAATTTCTGTGGGGTTTTGGGCCAATATATAATATATTTTTGCAACACATAGGGGGTGAATTTCTTCAATTCCACTTCTTCAGAAGAAGTAACCCTGAGCTTTATCAGAAACTTACATAAGAACCATATCGCTGTCATGTACCCTCGATAACATGTTGCAGAATGTACCAACATAGCAGTGTGATAATGACAAGCGCCAAGATACCATGGAGTTTGGCAGTGTCCTATCAGACTTTCACACTTTGCTGTCAACAACATAGTGCCTTTATAATGCTATTGAATCCTAAAATCATACTCTAGTCTGCAGGTGTTTTGGTTGTTTTGATACATCTTGGATAAGGCCCTTATTACCGCTCCAGCTTCCTGTTTGCTGTCCTGCATCAGTTGAAGCCATCATCGATGCGAGGTTGGATCCGTGTTCAGCCCTGCTGGGAGCCATCCTCATCTCTGTGAAAGTCTGTCACGGTCACAGCAAAGGAATGCTTGTTGACTCGGAGGACAGGAAAGCCCTGCTGAGATTATGATTATTAACACAGAGTTCGGTATTATATCAGGTTACACCGGCCCTGATGGAAAAGATAGCAAATCTTAATACCTGGTGGTTAAAAGTGTCTTTTGTTTTTCAGCAGCATCTCTGGAGGGATTTAGCTTAAAGCGAGGTATACAGGATAGAATTTCCACCTCTAAGACCTGCAGATAGAAATCGGACTGGAGCTTTAAATTTCCCATTTTGTGGATGTTTTACACTGATATCTTTATGATACTGGTGGTCCCTTAGGAAAACATACTCCAACACTGTCAATACAAGGGCTTTCTTTACTCATTAAAGGCCCACCCCAGGGAAAAAATACAATTTTCTACCTTTCTGTTTGGTTTTGAGGCATTTTCTTTAAAATACTCTGAAAGAACTTTTAAACTGTAAAAAATATGAGGTTAGCTCTGATGGCCATTAGTCATTAAAAATATATTTTTGCCACTGGTGGTAATTTTTCTCCACGGATCAGTTTTAAATATTGCAAGGGCGAAATGAAAGACAACTTTTATAACTGTGCAAACCTACTAGTGCCATTACTGCACCGAATATTAAGTTGTCGGGTCCTGTAGTATGGACAGCGTGAAACTCCATGTGGCGTGGAGGTCGGGGGCGATGGATGGTTGGCTTTGCCTAAACCTAAAGAAGTTGTAGTTTTGTTGCCTAAACTTAAAGAAGTTGTAGTTTTGTTGCCTAAATCTAAAGAAGTTGTAGTTGTGTTGCCTAAACCTAAAGAAGTTGTAGTTGTGTTGCCTAAACCGAAAGAAGTTGTAGTTGTGTTGCCTAAACCTAAAGAAGTTGTAGTTGTGTTACCTAAACCTAAAGAAGTTGTAGTTTTGTTGCCTAAACCTAAAGAAGTTGTAGTATTGTTGCCTAAACCTAAAGAAGTTTTAGGTTTGTTGCCTAAACCTAAAGAAGTTGTAGTTTTGTTACCTAAACCTAAAGAAGTTGTAGTATTGTTGCCTAAACCTAAAGAAGTTTTAGGTTTGTTGCCTAAACCTAAAGAAGTTGTAGCTTTGTTTTCCTAAACCTAAAGAAGTTGTAGCTTTGTTTTCCTAAACCTAAAGAAGTTGGAGTTTTGTTGCCTGAACCTAAAGAAGCCGTCTTGTTTGTGTTCAAAAGGTAACATTTCATTCAGTTTAACGTGTTAGAACGTGTTGCTTTTAAGTTTCACTTTCACTTTTACAACATAGTGGGCCCCTAATGATCATCTATGGTGCTTATAGTCACCCATAACGCTTATTGAATGGCCTGATAACAGTTGAATCAGGTGAAGCATTAGATCAGATCCTGGTTGTTCACGGCATGATGGTAAAGGCAAATAGCTGACTCATTTTCTATATAAATACGATGCGGTGATGAATCCTCTCAGCTCGTGTTTTGCTTGGCTGCTCTGTAAACAAATACAAGAGTTGCCTTTCTTCAAGCTCATTCATTTTATCTATCCTCATTTTTGTTCTCTTTTTCTCTCATCCATGTGCTTTTTGTGTGATGAGATAACATTCACCCTGCATGAGCTAGTCGGGGCCACGAGGCAACAACACAATATGGGTTCAATTTCTCCTCGTCTCTTCCTTTATTGGACCATCTAAAGAAAACTTACTCCATGTGCTAACAGCCAGGTCATGAACTCAGTCACAGGTCCAGTGCCATTTGGCTTAAACAATGTCCAACAATCTTGAATCAGCAGCTCGGTTGCACTACTTCGCTTTGAACACACACACATACACACACACACACACACGCACACGCACACACACACACACACACACACACACACACACACACACGCACACACACCAGCACTACCTTTACTGATAGACACCTTATTGCATAACCATCACACATGTGCCCCAGCTGTTCAGCTTGTTTTTAATGATGATATGGAGTGCTCCTCTTGTTTGTACCTTATTTATTGAGGCACCTTAGGATACCAAAAGGTCTGTAATATGTCTAGTTTATGTAAAACATCATTAGTTATATCCCATATATTTTATTAGTAATGAAAATAGATTACAAGCAGCCTGCTATTGATAATTCTCTGTGGATTGTACTGAGAAAATGTACCAACTTTGCAAATTAACATGACGTTCCTCATAAAGTTTGACCTTGGCATTAGTCTGTCCTACCATATAAAATGTCTTCACATGGATGTGATTCCAAGAGTCAGAGCATTGTGCAATAAACTCAAATTAATTTGACTGAGGATGCCATCAGCACAGTTCAAAGAATCATAATAATGCCTTTGAATCTGTTCAGCATCAAGTGATTCCCGGAGCAATCCTGAGCTGTTGCACATGCGGTTTTTACCAGAATCCTTTGGTTTGTAGGATTGTGAGTCAAGTTTCAAAGCTTTTTGAAGTGGAAGGCCCCGTTCAGACCTGGTATTAACATGCGTCCTGGGGGATCTGACCACAAGTGGACAGCTCTAAATACAGGTGCGCTGCACTCAAGATGCATTGAGGACACATTGAGATTCGAATGTGTCCTGGGCGACATTAAGGACCGCCTACTCAACTGGCGTCTCACTTGGGTAAAAAAAGCCTTGTCATTGAGGTTAATCCAGGGTTTTACAAAATCGCCCAACGTTCTTGTCTGGCAAAAGGTTGAAATCCCAGACCTTCTTTAAAGTAAACTATCTAATTGATGTCTTTTTAAGAACATGAAATATTACACATCATGTTGATGTTGACTTATGGTATAGAAATCAGGATGTACAAGGATAAATTTAACAATTTAACAACATCAAAATAAAACTCAAAGAAACTCTATTTTAGAAAATGCTGTCATGAAGACAGGACCGTGAACACAGTTCATGGTAATGAAAGTAGCATGGTCAGACACCTGTTTTCCTCGAATATTTTTTAATACATTGTTGGAAACCATTACATCTGATCATAATCTGTTAAAGTATAAAGTTTTAAGCTAATTTATATTTATTTTCATAAACTTCCTTGAATATTTATTATGCTTAATTGAGGGGAAACCATGGCATTTTTTCTCCGGACGCATTACGATAATGAATTTTTGACTCAAAAATCTGTTAAAAACATATAAAATACTGTTTTGGTACCAAACAATGAAATGTGCGTGCCACATAACAGACATAGTGCACTTTCAAATAAAGATTTTCATTGCATTGGCCCTAAAATCTTCACAGACATACCTTACTGTAGGTTGGCTTCGTGAGAATCCCCCAAGAGCTGGATGTTTTAGATGATAATATTAGCAGAAAAAATGTTTTTGAAGCCTGAAACTTCTTTGTTCATATTCATCAATAACTCTACAAAACCATGCTACTGATATATTGAGACCCTTTTCTGTTACTGGACAATAATATCTTACTTTATTTGCTGCTTTTAATATTTTTCACATCCATTCAAAAATATATCTGGTACAAGTTTAAATGTTTGAGAAGAATTTTGAATACAAAAATAATATCCAGAAAGGTCTGGGTAACTGTTTTACCAATAAACATCAGCAGCAGTGGCTTTGTGCTAGTGGGATTCGAACTGGACCCCGGTGATTTCCTGCAATACCTTTGGCACCGTTATTGTATGTGCTGCCATTTACACTCCAGGTGGATAAGCCCCACAGGTATGCAGGATATTTGTCACAGTGATGGAGCATATAAAGACCCAATCTAGAGGAATGTGCCGACGTTGAATGACTTGCATATGGTGCAACTTCTGAAGAATGCTGGCTATAATTTACTGTGTAGGTGTAGCGTGCGAGAGACAATTCTCTACACAGTGAAAAGCAAATATTTGGGAAACTCCAGTGGTTATTCAATAGAGAAGTGATTATTATATAAAATGAGAAGCCAATTGTGGTCAGAAAACAAGAGAGGAAAATAGGAGTGAAAGAATGAAACATGTGGCTCACATGTGTCTCTCAGCTCCAGGCTCTTGTTGTGTGGATTTGCATACAGAGCGGCACATGAAAGACGCGGCGGCCCAGATAGACAATGGACAGATGACTCATTAGATACGTGAGGCTGCTGTCGGAGAAAGTGAGAGCAGAAATCAAATGCCACTTTGAACACCTAACTGGTGTTTACTGGAAGGGTCCAGGAATGCGAAGAATGTCTGCCGTCTGAGTTTGTGTCCCTGAATGAGAGGTGCTCATAAAATGTGTCCCAGGCAACCTTTGAAACTGTCTTCATTTCAGAGGAGGGATGCTGGGAATGCCCCCATCTTTCGATATCTTTTACGGGTTAAATTAAATAAAATATTGCCTGTCTGAGGTGGGAATCGAGAGGCCCCACACAGACAGACGGTCTTAAACTACAGAATGTGCAGACATATGCAGCTGAGGTGCATTATAGACCACAAATCAAAGTGTGTCAATCACTCGAAAACAGAGACAGGGCGTCCCATCAGTCTACTTTAGTGCTGCTAAGCATGATAGTGTTGTCATTGTGAGCATGTTAGCATGCCGTTAGCCGTTAAAAGTATAACCTCACAGAGCTGCCAGCACGGCTGTAGACTCTTATGGTACGTGTCCACAGAGGCGTTTTTGGATGCGAGGGATCGCCTCACTTCCCAGCATTGGACGCTTGATGGGCTGCCACTAGGCACCTGATTGGACGAACGCTTTCCCTTGTGGGCTGCTGCTCCCAGCTTTCAAACTGAAACCAACATGGCAACTCGTTTGGAAACTTCTTTCTTGTATATTACGAAAATAGTTCACCGAAATGTGTTTCTGAAAACATTTTATGCGAGAAATAAGCCATGCAGTTGCTGAATCTGTCTTCATTTTAGATCGACAACAATTAGTTTAAAAGTTTTTCAGGAGTTTCCAGAGGCGGCGAGTCGCGCCAGACATCCCTGATTTGCATAAAGTAGCCTAGACCTCAACTTTATGCAAATGAGGAGCAGCCAACATGACGGTCAGTCTCTCAAAACTTAACGCTACGCTACCAGAATGCATTGCATAGTTGCTTACAGTACATAGACAATAAATGGGAAGCTTGGAAAGGACAGATCCTGTGGACACATACCATTATTTTTTTTTTAATTTTGTGTTGTGTTGCAGCGAAACAGCTAGCCAATCATGAGTCAAGGTGTAGTTTTTGAATTTCAAGTTAAATTTAGTGACAGCTGAGCGCTTTAACTTGTGTTTTTAGGGTTGAATCTATAATTAAAAAAAATCAAACTGTGCTTTGTGTGATCTGTAACCTTTTAACATGATGATCAATACTGAAGCACATAATACTTGGATATCCTTGATTTTAATAAGAGCCTTCAACTAGCCCATATTTTGCATTTGGCCTCTTGTCAAGTGTCATCTGGCTGACGCACATACTGACACTTTTAAATGCCAAATTGAGTAGCCACTCAATGTCAAAAAAGTGCAAAAC
This sequence comes from Sebastes umbrosus, assembly GCF_015220745.1. NCBI lineage: Eukaryota > Metazoa > Chordata > Actinopteri > Perciformes > Sebastidae > Sebastes > Sebastes umbrosus. The sequence continues at coordinate 6,877,247 of NC_051286.1, forward strand.
CAGCGATGACAGATTATCACTGTGAAGGCTGTGGAAAGAAAAATATACATGCATCAATCCCTCCCCCCCCCCTGTCATAATGGTCTGGATTCTTTGTCTGCAGGGGGTGGGATGTCCTTCAATTAAACTCATATGAAGATGAACTCAGTGAACCCAAACGTAGACAGACTGTCCCTCATTTGTTCAGAGTCAACCTCCCTGAAATACCTGGTGCTAGGAGCATATAATGGTGCCCCCTGATCCTCGCCGAGGCTCTGCAGCCCCTGCTTTCCAAAATAAAGCTGTCCTCATTCACCTCGTGTCTTAGTTTAGCGACTGGCATGCATGGTTCGAATTAAAAGATGCACTGAAAACTAGTCACCGAAGTACATTTTACCTCTAAGACTGAGAAATTCAGCCACTTGAAACAATAATCTGATGCATTGTCATGTAAATAATCGTCTATCTCGTTCTTCTACTTTTACATTCGTTGGTCTAAACAGCCTATCTGGGACCTCTGTCACACAGGAAGTGATGCATTTTATGTTTCCAGCAGCGGTAGCAGCGGTTTGAAATAAACAGCAGTCGTAGTCACAGTGGCTGAACAAAGAAAAGAAACTAAAACAATCCAAGAAAGAAAGACGTCACAGTGCTGGACAGACACGCTGTTTGACCAAAACGTTGGCAGAAAGAGGATAAAAGACTTTTGTTTTTCATACTTGTGGGATAGAGGGACTAATTGTTTTGAGCAGTGGGGTTCAGTGGATTTGTATATGGCTTTGAGTCACATCCTTCTAGTCCAGTCATACTGAGAAAAAGAGGAATTAACTTTGATTGACGATGGGAGATTTACTTTGAATTCAGAGCAGCACTTATCATTTAGCAGGGTTATTTCCGCCGCTGATGAAAAGGAACTAATTCAAAATGCAGATGCCATTTAAATACCTTGTTTTAATTGGGTGCGATCCCTCTAACATTCCTCTTTCACAGTACAGCGGTCACGTTGCTGGCCTTGTGACTGAGCATTTTGAAGCATATTTTTGAAGGGTACAGTTTATTTAGCAGGAGTTGGAATGCAAATTGCTTCGTGCCCATTTCATTTGAATGACTCATGTTGGTTCTCAGGCTCGTCATATATTGAGAATTGCATTAAATCCCTGAGAAAGTTAACTGAAGATGCCCTCACAGCACAGATGCTATGCAAATTACTGTGCTGATAACAGGTCATTAATTAGTAGGAGAGAGAGAAATGGGAATGGAAAGAGAGTTAGAGACAGATAGGGAGAAAATAGTGAGCACTGTTGATGACTCCTGTTTGTGGTATGCATGACTACTGTGCAGACAGGATCAGCGATCAGTGGCCATCCTAAGAACAGAGCTTCAGTCCTGATATTACCTGCTGGGAATGACTCTCTTGCTCGTTTCTGAAGATTCCCAAGCTGATAAAGCAAAGAGGAGGACTTTAAATGATGTTGTATGTAGCTCTGCATCAGTGAATCCACAAACTGTTCGTTCATTCATAGTTTTATGTCTTGTCCTAGTTGCTCGTTGTATCAAACTGAGCACATGTCCGTGTTTGCCAAACCACCCAGACACTTTTAGTTTCCTGTGTGTCCTGTATAAAATATTTAGTTATGTAATTTTATTACATGACATTACGTTTAATGACTCTGCAGCCTCTAATGAGATCTGGATTACCGGTATCCTTGTTTGAGGTTTTCTGTTGCCAGAGCATAAAAATGATAACAGTGTCTGTTATGCCTGGAGATGCCACCCGTCATCAGCATAAATCAAACACCACAAACTGAACAAATCTATCAGATGGTCCGAAGCTGAACTGCACTGGAGCTATGATCAGGCCCAAAAAAACAGGTCCAACCCTACGTGAACCTGCATAGTTTCAGCCTGTCCTTATTCCCAGGGCGCAAGTTACCAACGCTTTGTCAACGCACACGGTCCCCTTCAGCTCCTGCAGGAAATGTACTAGGCTTTTAAGTAACTACAATGTAAACCTATCTGCGGCAATATGAAACGTTCAGACAAAGTGCTCCAGGAGTGTGGTGATGTAGTTTAAAGAGCGAAAAAGAGACACAGAGGGCAGATGGGGTGGTGGATGGATCCAACAACACAGAGCTGTTTGTGTCCTGTGCATTAAGTTTCACTTTCACGTTACAATCAGCTTTTTGTTGGTGTCCCGTGTTCACAACGTTAAATCTCATTTTCACTTTACAAACGTTGTAGTTTTAACCTCAACTATATGTTGTTTTTCCCTAAACCTAAGCAAATGATTTTGTTTAATTGACATAAAGCATGTGTTTACTGCGACTGAAAAGTGACGCCAAGGGGTCTGACAAAGCGTGAGTATGTGACGAGTTGGGATGAGAACGTGTTGATAGTTTCTGTTCAAGCCAGATCAAAACCCGAACCACGACAGCAGTTTTAAGCCCAAGCCTAATTATTAAAAAATGTATTACAAAGTAAAGAAGGGTGGTAAAGTATGTCATTTTTTCTACCTTCGGCTTTCATTGCGGTTTTTCGAATGAAGCTTCGAATGTCTGCGGCTTTGTGTGCGGCAAGTGGGAGAGCAAACAGTTTTTTGAGCGCAGTGAAAATGTTGTTTTTGAAAGGCTCAACGCCAACATAAATATGGATTGAAGCAGAATATTTCGTTATATAAAAACATGTTGTTTTTTCAGCTAACTAAAAAAACACCAGGAAATTGGCACAAACCCGACCCCAGTCAAGCCCTCGGGGGGAATTTTGAGAAATTACAGCCCGAACCCGGTGTGTCGGGTCGGGCCCAGTCGGGTTCGGGCAGAGAATCAAACTGCACCAATACACCGTGTTTTCTTGAACTTGGTTTGCTACTGCGACCTTATTTAATTTGGCTAGTCTTGGGTTTCAAATTTGTCTTGCATTTTTCTTTAATTTTTCTTGCTCACTCCGTCTTTGACTTCCAGGATGTTGGGGATGATTGGCTTACTGAAACCATAGCAGCCCCAAACAGTCTCCAAGTCTCAGATGAGACAACTCCACAGCTACAACTCATTCCGGGGCGATGTAATGTCAGCTGCAAACAGCGCTGCGTCCGCTGCTGTCTTTCAGACTCTCACCACTAATGATAGTGGAGGATCCCACTTTTATAATTGTGTTTGCATTAAAATTACAGCTTGCGTGCCGCTACAGCATTGGATCATCGTTTCTAACTCGCTCCAGGCAGCAGTGGGAAACCACAACTTCTGGGGAAATGTTATACACAAACATATCAATTTGGGATTAAATATAAATATTTGGATACGCCTTTTCCTTTTATTTTTCACTTAATTTTTTTGTGTGGCATCTATCATTTTCCATTTAAGCCGTCAGCCACAGATTACCAGCTGCAGTGAATGTCTGAGTCTGAACCCATTTCGGTTGCATTGTTTGGAGCTCAGTACCACACCATGGCGCAGTTGTTTCCATGAACAAGAGTTGAAGAGATAGCTTTAAAGTATTTCCTAAAGACTCTGTGACCAAGCATGTCACAAACTCAGTGTGTTGGAGAGTAGTTAATATGCTTTCTTCAATTAACAACACAAAACAATGACAAATATTGTCCAGAAACCCTCACAGGTACTGCATTTAGCATAAGAAATATGCTCAAATCGTAACATGGCAAACTGCAGCCCAACAGGCAAAATCAGCTGTGTCAGTGTGCTGACTTGACTATGACTTGACCCAAACTGCATGTGATTATCATAAAATGGGCATGTCTGTAAAGGGGAGACTCGTGGGTACCCATAGAACCCATTTTCATTCACATATCTTGAGGTCAGAGGTCAAGGGACACTTTTGAAAATGGCCATGACAGTTTTTCTTTCCCAAAATTTAGCATAAGTTTGGAGCATTATTTAGCCTCCTTCCCGACAAGCTAATATGACATGATTGGTACCAAGTGATTCTTTAGGTTTTGTAGTTTCATATGATGTCAGTATCTTCACTCTAGCTTTAAAACTGATACCTACTACAACCTAAAAATTGCAAGTTGCGTTAAAGAAATTAGTGGCGTTAAAATGAATTTGCGTTAACGCCTTATTATCACGTTAACTTTGACAGACTACTTTTGATACTTTAATTACATTTTGCTGCTAATACACACATTACATAAGTAAAGAATCAGAATACTTCTTACACCACTGCTTTACCCTATTGCAGACATGCATGAAAGATGGCAATGTACAACAGCAAAGTTTCAATGTCATTCAGACTTTTCTCTGAATCAGACTCTCAAATGAATTAATGAGTCTTTTGTCTGTGCACCTCCCTCCCATTATTCTCCACTCTCTTTCTCATACTTTGCTCTCTACGTTCCATCTATCTCTAACTCTCTGTTTCTAATCCTTGCAGAACTGGCAGTGTGTGAGACTATTTCTCAGCAGATCAAAGAGGCAGTCACCCAGTCAGAGGAAACATTGTTAGTGTCGCTGATACCGTGCCGTCAGCTTATTTGCAGCGTGTTCTCAATAACAGGAAGCCAGGAGAAATGAGTTCTCCCATAATTATGTCGGGCTTGTTTTTCCCCTTCCTCCCCATATAGTGTTCTCGGGGTAAACTAGCACCGAGATCAAAGGCTGGAATGTCGAATCTGGATCTTCTATCAGAGGGGGCTTCCACAGCTCAGCAGCAGCAGTTTAATAAACCCTAATACCACTTCATCAGTGGGGCCGTCCGCTCTATATGGAGCTGCAGCTGGAATCTGCTTTGATAGGACTGCACGATGTCTGACCAGTGTAGAGCGAGTCAGAACAGGATGCGAGGATGGCTGCGCTGTTTTGCTTTGCATCACAAGAATTTTACACATTTGAATACATAAGAGATCCACTGGTATGGGCCTGTGAAATTGTGCATTTAGACCGTCTTAAAATGCTATAGTCAATGTCATTCTAATACAATTTTTTACACTTGATGGTCATACAGAACATCGAATTTTAGAGGCAGTGAGATTGCTATCAAGTCAATGGAAAGATGTAAGTGTCAATCAGCTTTTATTGTCACACATTATTTTTTGTACACAGCACAACACACAGTGAAATTTACTCTTTGCATTTAACCATTTAGAAGCAGTGGGCGACTACTGCTCAAAGGCACCCCAGCAGTGGCCAGGCGGTGAACTGGAACCTCTCCAGTGGGGACTTGAACCAGCGACCCTTCGGTTCCCATGCCAAGTCCCTACGGACTGAGCTACTGCCCCAGTAACACAACCCCCGGGCAGCGGGAGTTGGCTCAAAGATAAGGCGTATAAGGTGTATAAATGGCACGACATTACAAGGACATTCCGCGTGTCAAGGACGCATTTTAGGTTTTTCGCGTGTCATTTGTACGGCACGCAACAAAACTACGGCAACAGCCGCAGTTAGGGTTAGGCAATTTTTACCCCAACCATGACGTTTTTTCCTCAACCTAAGTGAGTGGTTTTGTTGCCTAAACCTAACTGTAGTTTTGTTGCGTGCCGTACAAATGACACGCAAAAAGCCTAAAATGCATCCTCATGACACGTAAAATGTCCTTGTAATATCCTATGTAATGTATATGCCTTCCAGTGAGAAGGACAGAGGTTCTGTTATAAAGTCCGTTCTGTTGGAGACAGCAGAACTTGATGAGTATTTCAGTTTCTTACAACCTGGTATAATTGTTGTAGTTTTGGCCAATGAACATATATTATATTGTACGCACAGCCAACCAACACTGCCAAAACAGTGGACATCGGTGCTCCAATGGAAACATCTTTACAATGCAGACCAATTGGGCCATGGAAATACAATCACATGCTCCTGTTAAGGACTGGAATATCAGGCGTGTACAAGGAACCCTGAGCCAAAAGTTGATGTTCTGGACAATCCAATGAAAAGAGCTGTGGAGCTGCCGAGTGATCACCATCTGATGGTGAGATGGATCAGACATAACTGGAGGTTGCCAGACCCAGTAGGCCCAAATGTGTTAATCTCTCCTACTTACGCCTCTGTTTTCACCTCGGAGCGAACTTGGCTCGTGTTTTAAAGGGAGGTTGGGGACACGACGTCAGAGTGGGACACGGTTCAACACTTACATCATGAAAACAGCTGCAAGGGTCTGTGGCCAGAGGGTGGTCATTGCTTGTCATGGCGGCAACCCAAGAACCCAGTGGTGGACTCTAGCAGCGAGGGGAGCTGCCATGCTGCAGAAAGAGACGTACCGAACCTAGTTGGAATAAGTGAGTCCAGACTGAGCACAGCGGCAGGCCGATGTTATACAGCTGTACTTACAGAAGTGAAAGTTGTAGAGTTGGAGGAATTTCGAAAGGCTCCTGTATGAAGGATGATTTCTTCAATGGCCTCACATGCTGTTGAACAAGGGTTAATGTAGAATATGTTGCTCCCAGCAAGGGGAGTCAAACACTGACCTCATCTAACGGCAGATATTGCTGGAATATGGAAACTTTGATGAGTTTCTAAATATGACAGACATGACCACACAGGAAATATCTGAGGAGATAAGAGCGCATTTCTATGTCAGAGGTCAGTGTGGTAGTTAGAAACCTCCTCAGTGGCGAGACACTGAGGGAGGATGATTCAACGCATTTTGATTCCAGTCGAGCTCTTGGTGTTGTTCAATCTCCAGCAGCGATGGGAGAAAGTTGCTTGTTGTTGTTGTTGGGAGGAGGAGGTCATGGCGGATGGGTGGGGTCGTACAAAGGGTGTGACTTCGACACGGGCAGTTTGCAGCGTATCAACGATCAAAATTGTTTTCTTTTAACCGAAATGGTGATGTTATTTTCTAACTTTAACCATGACTATGATCTTTCCATAACTGTCACCTTTACCATGGAAGTAAAGAGAAGACAGTGACTCTGATCCCCAACATATGAGTCACTTTTAGAGATAAGGAATCTTTCCCTAAAGGAGGTTCAGACTGAACTTCTGAACTTTTTGGCGCTGTTTAATTTTAGATCAGGCCATCGTTTCAACACATATTTAATATCAGCATGTTTGCTGATGTTTGCTGAAGTACTAGACACCTGGGCAATGTGAAATACTAACCACTCAGGTGTAGGTAAAGCAGTCTGGAGCATGTTTCCCTCTCGGAGTGATAAAAGACTCAAATACACCAGTAACACACAAACCTTTCTGAATAACGCTGTTCTGAATTTGCCATTTAAACACGCACACAAACTCAAAACATCAGCTTAATATTCAAGGTTTGTTGCCACGTCTGCTCTCCATTATACGTGTGTTTTCCCCTCTCTCTCACACATTCGAGTCTTTATATGCTGATTACATAATGCAGGATAAGCGGCTCATTAGGACGTGATTACCAGTCTTTGAACGGGCATCCTGTGCTGCCATGCAGAGCTCCAGACAGACCACAAAGTGTGAAGCCAACGTGTCAGCTAACAGGCCAACGTGTCAAACAGGAAGTTGTTTTTTCCACAGTTTTAAAACTGGGATATGAGCCACTGATAGTTATCTCCTGTAATTTGATTCACTTTAACCAATTTGATAATCTAATCATTGGGTAATCAGTTAACGCCAAATTGGTTTGGATTGGATTTATGAAGTGTTTTTCTTCTTCTTCGTACATTTCAATAAAACGTTTAGGTGTCTAATTACAATCTAAATGACGTCAATATCATTTTTTGTCAATGTTATTTGTATGTTTCTGTGTGTGTGTGTTTCGAGCTGAGTGGAGGGTTATTAGGAGCTCCTGTAGGAAGCTATTAACAGGTGCCACAGGCCTGACAAGTGCTACAGGCTGAGTGCTTGACATTACAGCGTCTGTGTGCGGAGACAGATCTGTCTCGTCTGTTTCGGGCCATGAGGAGTTTGTCTCAGGGGTGCACTTGGTCTTGTTAGTCGTTGAACAGAAGAGGGGAGCTGACAGGCAGATCGCTGCCTCTTCACCTCCTGACCTCCTGAAGGCCCGAGAGCCTCCGCTGATAGATAGCTCTGCGTGCTCGTACTTACACCGCAGAGATAAGGTTAATCCAATAATGTCAACTGTAAGACGGTAGAGGTGCAATGCTGACCTAAAATAAGTTATCTGTACTAGTGTGTGTGTGTGTGTGTGGTGTGTGTGTGTGAGTGAGTCCTCCACTGACAGCAGCTGACCTGACCTTGTTCCCGCTCTACTCTGAGAGACCCAACATGCAGTTTCTATCAGCAGAGACTAAACAGATATTTAAGACCTCTCTCATATAGAAAACATTAAATAGTTTAATCTGATAAATCATCCCCAGAAAATGCAACATAAATTATCAACAATATTATATGTTGGTCACGGTATGGGACTAACCACAACAGCTAGCGTTATAGCCATATTTGGGGTCCGATTAGTTTATTGTGTAGTTAACGTTAGACTCTAGACAATAAGTTTGGGGTTTTTTTTGTGACAAAAATGGAACTTGGATAATTGCCTAGTTGTCATGCGGCAAATTTGCATGCAGATTCGTATTCCTGCACCACATTTTTCTATCTCACTGCCCTACCCATTATTTTCATTATTGATGAATCTGCTGATTAATAGCCATATTATAATTTCCCACAGCCGTGGGTTGAACAGTCCAAAACCTGAAGATGTTCAGTTTACCATTATGTAAGATGAAGCAAAGCATCAAATCTTCACATTTAAGAAGCTGTAACGAACAGATGTTTTGCTTAAAATTAGATCAGATTCATTCTCTGACGATCGACTAATCAATAAATCCACTGATCGTCTCAGCTTTAAATACAATACAAAAATATTTCATGTGGCTATAATGCTCATTGGTTTAATATTTCTTCAAAATAGTGTTGATTAACCTTATGTCTCTGCAAAACTTCACACGGTTTATACACTGGTATTCCAGGTTTTGATAAAACTGTTATATCTTTGTTTCATGCATCATACGTTTCTTGACATTGAGATTAGTTATGCAATCAGGATCTTTAAGCCATATTCATCTTTGTGCTCTGCTAACTGCACTGAATCAACACCTCTCTAACACAAAGGGAGGGAACAATATATAAACTTGGCAAAGATCTGATTTTTGGACTACATTAGACTGCACAGGTGTACCTAATAAAGTGGTAACTTATCAGTGTAATTTGTACATGGGTACTGCTGATCCACTCTGGTTCCCATGTGTTAGTTATCGCATAACTCACGTCCGTCTATTTGCTGCTCAAGCTTTACAAAAATTCCTTAATGTGTTTATTTTCCATGTCTGGTGGAGTGGTAATCACAGAAACAGAAGCCCTGGAAGGAGATCAGAGCTTTGATAATACATTTGTTTTCACTCCCACGGCCGCACGCTTTTGATCCCGCTAAGAGTTTTATGTAAGAATACAGTTTACCTTTGGTTCAACTTTAATATTGTCATCAGAGGGATTTTAAGACCTTAAATCTGTGATTAAACACATTCACAAGTCTCAGAGGTGACATTGCTTCTCTTTGAAATCATTCACGCCTCCGTGCGCCATTAAAGCACTTAATGGGCTATCCGAGCATTTAACCGGGAGACGGACAGGGAGGAGAATGGACCTGTTGTGCAGCTGACCGGCATGGGAGAGAGAACAGACGGAAATAAAAGAAAGTGAGGAGAAGTGAGAGGAGTGATGGGTTGTGAGAAGATCCACTGAGCTGTCTCTCTCTCAAACATGAGAATAGGGATTAGAACGTGAATAGCGATTACCTCCACGTTGACCTGCCAGCCACTGTAATCAAGGACAGTGTGAGTGATGCCATGATTGGCCAAAAGGAAGAGGCCCGTGACAGTAATCCTTGGGAAAATGTGGACCACAATGACAGGTTGTGCTTAGAGACGACGGCGGCGGCTCCATCACTTTTCAGAGCCGAGGAGTAGATGTCGGAGAGCAACTTCCTCTTTCTTTCAACGCTTTTAAACCTTCTTGGGATTCTTCTAAAGAGGCCGTGAGGTCCTGTCAGCCACTACGAAGCAGAAAGAGAGACAAAACTCACCAGTAACAGAACTTACAAAGGTCACTTGATTACAGGCTGTATGATGAAATACCTCAGTATAATATTATCATAATGGGATCAGGCCATGCAGCTGATAATTCCTCCGACCACCCACATGATTAACTCATATCTATTGTGGTAACGCCAAGACGACCACCTGCCGCCATACGCCTTTCTGCTCCGACCAGTCTTTGCAGAGCATCCATTACAGGCTTTCTTTGCATGAAGTGGAGATGGATACTTCTAAAGTGTATAATCCATTACGCAATACTGAATACTTGTGTTGGGATTCATTTGGAGTCATACAGTATGTCTGGAAATTTAGCTCACACCTGCATTTAAAACAACAGTATTTCACGGCAACTAGGCTTGCGCCGCAATCGGATCATATATCCACCATTGAAGGGATGATCGACGATTGTTTTTTCCTAATTTACTATCAACTAAGATGTTATAAAAAAATAATTTCCATAATCTGTGTTCTACTGTGCATTAGGGATGTTTCTGGTGGAGTAGCATGTCTAGCCGCTGAGCCTTGTTAATCAACATGAGTGAATTTTAAATCCTTAATTACAAACCAGTTTGCCGTCTCTTTTCCACGGATCTGACACCCCGCATCTTCGCTCTCCATAAACCTGCAATCCAAAAACGTAGCTCTGCGCTCCCTTATAGCGATTATGGTCCGGTGTTTGGCTTAATATCAAACCAGTTTGAACATTTTTACACCGGCCCAATCCTAGAGACAAATACTTAAGACTAATGTTTACTCTCCTTGTAGCTCTGTTTTGGTCTCCACCTACTCCTGAGAAAATACCGAGCTCTTTAGCTGCAAGATGCTCCACTATCTTCAGCTAGAATCTAACTTTGCTGTGTGTTGTCACTGGAAGCAGGGTTGGTGAGAGTACAATATGTGGGCCGTATGGCCAAAACAACAAGCTAAAAGAGGCTAAAAAGCACCGTAGAGCTGCAGAGCTGGGTTGGCAACATTCTGTGAGTTCACTGTGAAGAATCCCTTTCACACTGCATGCAGTCTTTTGATCCATTATTGATATAAAAAGGCTTTTTAGTGTCGCAATTTTTGATAAAGTAAATGTTCAAATATGCGTTTCAGAGTTAAACTTTATCTAGTTTGTCCCAACATGTCAACTTGCTGCTCTTGATACTGGAGATCGAAAAGCCCGTCCTGGAACAATTGTTAGCTTTTTATCTAGCGAAGAAAGAACAAAGGGAATCCAAGTCATCACACGACCTCCACTGACTGATTGAAGTGTTTTCCGTGCAGAATAACAGTTAGCAGGGATCACTGCACGGGTTTAAAAGCAACCGTGACAGCCAAGTGAACTTTGTCACAAAATGTTGTGGCAGCAGAGGCACCGTTGCATAACCGCAAGCGCTTAAAGAATTAGAGTCTTTGTGGGGGGTCAAGTTATCAATTAACAAACCCCACACCGATACCCAGCCACCCACCCCACCCACACTCTCGTTCACAATCCCTCCACACCTCTCACTCTGGGAGCAGTGCAGCTCCGCCGGCTCCTCTGTCGTTCACTCTGATAGGGAGATTATAAGGGAGCAGCTTTTATGCTTGATGTCCACCGGGTTACACAAAGAACACGGCTTTATCCATTTAAATGGACTAAAGAGGGACATTGTTCTCCTGTAATCCAGCTTCAAGATAAAATCATAAGCAAGTAGGAAGAAAGAGAGAGTTTTGTTTGCTCAAAAAATCCCCAGACACGTATTTATTTCTACTGCAGATTTATTATTTTAGATCAATCATGTATTACACAGCTGGCGAGACAAACGTTATATCTCCTCTGCCCTGGACGTCTGTGGTAATTCAGCTGTAATCTTAGATCTTGAAGCTGGAAGGGAACTCCTGCAAAGATTGACAGCGAAAGAGAAACAAAGAAAAGGAGGAAGGGATGGAGAGGATCCAGAGAGAAGTGATGGAGTGATGTGTTTTATGTGTCCATGTTTCTCTGTGGTCGCTCAGTCATTTCCTTCTCTGTTATTACGAGCATTAGTCCACCACAGAAGCCACACATTGAAAGGAAGGCCCCCACAGTTTACAGTAGAGTCTGACAGAAGACAAACATTTGTTGTCTAATTGTTGTTCGGTGGCATCACGGTGCGGTCCAGAGATTTAGTCTGGAGAGGTCGTTACATTTTCTGCGCAGAATCAAAGGAAATATTTAACCATTCAAACATTTATGAACAATGGGATTCTCGTACATGTTTACAGAGATTTAAAATTCCTGCTAAGATTATCTGTGAGGTTCATCGCCACCTCAAAGGAAACAAACAAGGAACAGCTTCTCTCTCATGCGTCATACGAGTTTCTGGATAACTAAGAGAGAAAAAGTCATCATTCAGCGTAATAAAAGTCAAAAGTGATAAATAAATAAAGGAAAAGCAGACACAACAAAAGCATCCATGTGTCCTGAATTTTAGCACACATTATTTTGACTAACAGCTGCTTTTGTGCATTATCTTCTATTAATACTTTTGCTGAGTGATAATTGTGAACAATGACTTTTTAGTAATTTTAGAAAACATTTAAGAAACCGTTAAATAGCTCCCAATAAATTACATTTACAATTATAATAAGCACTAACTTATTCTCTTTAAGCTACTTTATTTGCTTAGTTAGAATGCAATAACAGCATTGTTTGAACTATTAAAATCTCCTGTGTTGCTGATATTTATTAATCAGTGCGTTTACATGCAATCAAGACAAATACTCACCTTTCTCAACTCAATGTGTCGACGGAGTATTTTACAAACATCTCTTCCATCTGAACAAACTGGAAAACTCTGAGTAAACAGATTCAGTCTTAAACCAGATTTAGGACACTTAAGTGAAGACAGTTTATTGAAGCCAGATAACCAATAAAGAGCCTGACTAAGTTAAACTGGCTTTGTCATACAGGCCCGACTGTTTTAACAGCTCCGATGAGGCGGTGCCCTCACAGCACCTGATCACATAATGCATTTCTTGCATGCTTCAAGGATCCCAGGTGCTGGCTTACATAAGACAAGCCACTGACACTGTCCGTTCACCAAACCCAGTTATGCCTGGAATGGGCTTTTTAATTAACTCGTACAGTCTGTCTTTATCTCAGCTCCTCTGACTCCCTCTATCTGTCACTGTCTCAGATGTACAGTGTGGCACATGAGGGGTCATCTATAGATGAAGAGGGAGACAGAGGGTGAAATAAATCCCCTTTGAGGTTTTCACATTTTTATGCAGCGAAAATGGACTGGATTTGGTTATCTTCTGGATAAAGGATGTTGGTACCACTACTCTGCTCAGGTACTTTTTAAAATGGGACAAATGGGACAAACTCCCTAGAAAGTTGTGATGATTTTAATTTGTTAAAATGTCCCCAAAAATTCTGAAAATATTAATAAAAAGTACAAAAAATACTGGTAAAATGTTTGCAAAATTTGCCAAAAAATATCATTAAAATGTCCCAAAAAATTCTAAAAATACTGGTAAGATGTCCCAAAAAATTATTAGTAAAATGTCCGAAAAATGTCCTACAAATATCAGAAAATATTAATAAAAAGTCCAAAAAATATTGGTAAAATATTTGTAAAATTTTCCAAAACATATCAGTAAATGTCCACAAAATATTGATAAGATCTCCAAAAAATATATGTAAAATGCCCAAAAAATGTTAATAAAATTACTGAAAAATAATAGTAAATTGGGAAAAAGTAAAAAAATATTGGTAAATTTTTTGAAAATTTGCCAAAAAATATTATTAAAAAGTAAAAAAAAAAAAGGTCTTATATTTGAAAATTTTCCAAAAAATAACAGTCAAAAATGCCTGAAAAATATTGGTAAGATGTTTGAAAATATCAGTAAAATGTCTGAAAAATGTCCTACAAATATCAGTAAAATGCCCCAAAAATATTTGTAAAATTCTGAAAAATTGTCCAAAAATATTAGTAAAATGTAAAAAAATGAATACCCATGCAAATACACTGGATGGTTACGTCTCACCATGCTTAGGCTACCAGTAACTCAATCCTGCTGTTTTCCTGTCAGAATTGAAGGCTTTCTTCTAGTCCATGCATGAAAACGGAGAAATGCTTCACCTGCAAACCAGTTATAAAAAGACCTTGAGCCAATGGTGGCACAGTAACGTGACCATAAACTTTAACGTCTCTTCATTCCAAGGCAGCATTCATATAGCCTAAGTAGACAGGAGTAGTATAGTAAAATATGAAATATCATTATTTTCTCTCTGTCAGGCTGCGGGGTTTGTTTTGATGGCTCAAGTCGTACAAATCAGTGTTTTTGTGAGACAGTTTTATCTCACAGAGAGTCCTCTGGGCATCTTCACCTCCTCCTCCTGCCTCAGTGAGCCTCTCCCCACAGAGTACACATAACATTAACCTTGTTCACTTCAGTGAGTCCCTCAACAGAGGCCATGTTTGGCTGGTCCCTAATTGGCTTTCTGTGTCAAATCTAACTGGTGTTAGCCCCCCGTGACCAGCTGGGTCACTATTTTTCTATTTCCAAGTGTCAGCGCTGGATTAAACACATGTTATCTCACTTTTATTTGATTTATTACATTTAAAAATGTTGCTCCCATCTATTTCCCCCAGCTGACAGGCTGAATTACATAATATACAAAACAGCAGAGGACCTGTGACCCCCGCTCGCATGAAGAGTTGTTTAGCTTCCCCGAACTACGTCGATTCCAGTGGAAACATCCACACATCAAAGACTTTCTTTGCCAAAAAAATGTAGATCGGCTCGTGGAGAAAGGGGCTGCGGTGGACAAAGGTGGGTTTTGTGTGGTGAGAATGGCCCCATAAAGGCCCATTGAGGAGCGGAGCAGGAAAATAAATGTGAGCTGATTGAAGAAGGCGTGTTGTGACGGGACGGAGGATGTGTTTGGAACAGGAGCTCAGCTGTGAGGTGGCCGTGTGAGAGTGTTTGCCGTCCCAGGAGACCTGTGACAGGAGACGGAGCTATGCCAAAAATGTGTGTGTAAACGTGTGTCTGTGTGTGCACCGCAGATGTTTGTCTGTATGTTTCCTTTTTGTCTGAAAAACTCGTTAAATATACCGATAGACTCAACCAGTTGATTAATACATACTGTAGTATGTAGTATGAGTATAGTAGAGTGAGTTGCTGGTTTGAACATGCAAACACTTACAGATCTGAATGTGTGTGAGTGTGTACAAAGATGTCTTCTTTGAGTCAACCCTCCCTAAACTGATAAAGGTTAAAACCTCCCATACTTCCTTATAGGTACCCCCTCAAGTTTTCTTATAAAGAGGAGGTCTTTTTATCCCTCATGAAACACTTGCAAACCAGATGATTTGGGATATTTTGGAACCAGCGTTGTTTACGTACATGTTTGCTAGCTGATAGTCTCCTTCGTCATTGTCTTTATTGGCACATTGCTGCATTTCGTTGTCTGTTACTGCCACCAAACGTAGATCAGCCGAATAGCGTGGAAACCACTGTGAAAGTGCCTTAAACTTGCATTCTTTCTAACAGCCAGCAGGGGGCGACTCCTCTGGTTGCAAAAAGAAGTCTGATTGTATAGAAGTCTATGAGAAAATGAGCCTACTTCTCACTTGATTTATTACCTCAGTAAACATTGTAAACATGAGTTTATGGTCTCAATCGCTAGTTTCAAGTCTTCTTCAATACAGCATGATGTTCATTTAGTAAATTATGGCCCCATTTAGAGTCAAATAGACCATAAAGCAGGGGATGCTTTAGGGCGTGGCTACATTGTGATTGACAGGTTGCTACCACGGCGTTGTCCGGTCTGGGAGTTGTCTATGTTTTCGTCGTGTGTTTTCAGTTCATGGAAGTTAATTGTAACATTTTGGTCGTCTAAAAATGTCTTATTCACCCTTTGGTTGTACCGTATTGGTCGCCACCCTCTAGTGTCACTTCTGGTTGCAAAAAAATAAAATGGCGACGACCAAAATGCCGAACTCCAGGCTTCAAAACATCCACAAACTAGTGGGCTACATCACAGTGACTACGTCCACTTCTTATATACAGTCTATGGTGGAAACGTTGGAAGGAATGTGTGTAGCGTTGCCTTTGGAAAATACTATAGTAACACAATATAGTAATAATATTTGTTCTTGTAAAACAGTCAAAGTGATGAAGATGAGTTTATACTAACTCAAGTCAATATCTTAACATACCAGTTTTGACATAATGTTATGATAGTTGCAACATATTTTTTTCCATATCGCCCACCCAGAGTTTCACTACGACATTATTACCTACTGTAGGGTGTTATCAGCTCTTTTCATCCTTCTTGCGCTTCAAAAATGTGTCAGTGAGGAGGAGTAACATCCTCTCTACAAGCAAGAGCCAGCAAGAAGTGATTATCTTGAATATGAGGAGAGTCCAGCATGTTTTCCATCAGAAAGTGTTGACATAAAGCACTTAACGACATACTCATATGCTGCACGGATAGAAAAATGCATCCTCTGCTTGCTGACTGATATAACAGTATATTTAGGCCAAGTTCACCACAGACCAAACAGTTCAACGCCTCAGTAGGATCCCTCCATTCACAAGAATCAGTAGCAGGAAACTAAGTGCTTTCCAACCATTTTATTAGCCATGTGAGAGTATCTGTCATCCTCCCGCTGCTCAGAAATAAGAGACGTTAAGGCGAGCGGCTGCCTCCATCATCTCAGAGGGCTTCAGCCAAACTATACACTCCACAGTCCGACAACACTGGCAGGAAATTAATGGCATTCCAAGTGGCTGCTTCTTACTCACATTGAGATTCATACAGTTGGCTTGCTCCTTCACTCATTCCTTGTATGCAAAACATGGTTTCATTTATTTCACAGCTTATTTAAACGCTGTATGATGTTCTATGATAAAGACGGATAAATGCGGAATACATTTTTGCATGTGAGCCCAAACAAGATATGTCAATGTTATTAATGACATGGCAACACGTGATAACCTCCCGACCAGCTGTGTACATGAAATGAGGAGAGGAGAGAGGGGGAGGAAAGAAACCCAGGTTCATGTTTGAGGTCATGGGGCCGAGGCATGCCGAGGGCCGGCAGACGGAGCGTGACCTTCTTGGTGGGAAGAGAAAACATTCGACTGGAGACACAACTTGAGGATGAAGATGGATCGCACCAGGAATAGCACAGACGTTGTTCCAAAAGGCCAATACATGATCTGCGCTCAAAAGGTTATTAGGGCCCGAGCACGAAAGTGCCAGGACCCCAACGGTGTCCTGGCACGAAAGTGCAAGGAAACCTATTGTTTTTCTAAGGATTATTGTTGTTATTATTATTTTTCTGCCCGGAGATTGCGTTTTTGGGACCTTTCCCATCCCCAAAAACTCACCAAAAGTGGAATATGTGTCAGAAATAGGCGCGAACTCCAATGTTCTGTAGTGACCCGACTCGGGTGTCTACAGGGGGCGAGATAGCGCCCCCTAATGTAGGCAGTTTTTCAGAGAAAGTTTCTTCGATCTTCACGAAATTCAAGTATGTCATAACTCACGCCCTCATACCCGGATTAAATATTTTGCAGATTTTTTTGGCGAACAGGAAGTCAGCCATGTTGGACTTCCTGCGTGATTTTCAAATTTACGAACACATGTTTGAAGACTTTAGGATGCACAAAAAATTATGAAACTTTACACGCACATCCAAACTAATAATTACTTTATTTTAGTGGTAAAATTTTGCATGGGCGTGGCACGTTGGCTCTCTAGCGCCCCCTTATGTCTTTTAGATATGGAACATACCTTTAGGTACTCGGAAACGCATGAAACTTGGCAAAATGATTGACACCTGTGAACTTTATGTAAATGTACAGCCATTAGGTTCAGTGCATTTAGCCTGCTCTCTAGCGCCCCCTGACGCGTGGAAGGCCGTAGTTTGGTCAAAGTTGATCCTATATTCATGAAATTTGGTAGGCATATCCCACTCATCATTTGAAACATATTCCTAATTGGGTTTCATTAGCTCCGCCCAACCGGAAGTCGGTCATATTGGATTTTGTGCGTTTTTCATGTATTTTATGCATACTTTTACGAACTCCTCCTAGAGAGTTTATCGGATCCGCGTCAAATTTGGGTGGTATAACCCTCAAACTACCGTGATGCTAAATTGCGAAGAAATATTTGATCGCTCGAACGGTGATGTCATACGTCATGTGCAAAGACGCCATTTTGTCTCTTTTTAGGTATGGAACTTTGCGATACTCCTCCTAGAGGATACAAGCGATCCATCTCAAAGTCGGGCAGCAGAATCTCATCAAAAATACATGATTTTAGATTTATTCTTATAATACAACACCAATATTTAGAGAGCCTTCACCATCCTTTGAATTAAGAATACATTCATTTATTGTAAATATGTTTATAATAACCTTAATTATATTCTAGTGCATCTATTTTAATATGTAGGACAAATGTATGACAAATTATTCTCCTTTTTTGACAAGCATGTATAGGCTACAAAAGCCATTAGAATAACTTTCTAGTTAGCACGCTAACACACTGAAATCTGTGCACTACATACCTTTATTGGTACAAAGACACGTGCTGTTACAGTCCTTTAATTATTAGTAAAACCATACTATTCACAACACATCAAGATGAACAGACGTTCTGTATTACATTGCTATGATACAACAGATTCTCTGCCTTTCAGTATCATAGCTATTAGCTGCCCAAAAAGCTTCGCTTCAATTGCTTAATAAATTCCACAACTGCTAAGTGCAAAGGCTCCTTTGTTCCCCTCAGCATCGCTGCAACTAAAATATCCATCATCCAAATAATAATATTTCGTCTTGCATTGATCAACCGTTGCAGAGCATGACTCATTATCTCTGCAGCGGTAATGAAAAACACTCCCCGTGGAGCCAAGTGATCAGCAAAGTCATCAAAATTCTTGCGGTGGCTGCTTTTAATGTGGTAAAAACTTGTTTATGTTTGTGTTGCATGTGTGGAAAAAACCTGCTACCTGAACTGTGCTGGTTCAGGTGAGTACTGGGGGAATTATTTTATGCAAACTACACAAGATGCGACAAAATTCTTCAACTTCTTCCTAATGAAGGCACTATCTGCTTTGTCTCACATTTACTGGAATTGAAAGCTGTTACCACCTCCCATGAATCTCCGGCGGTTGCACCAACACACAACACAAATATTTGAATTATTTTCCTGGCCTTTCTCGGGAACTCTTTCATCTTCCTTTTTAACGGCGGCTCATCAAAGACGGCGAACAGAACGTACTTTAATCTGAGGTTTGAGGTTTGCGTGCGACACAAAATGTGATTCACGGTGTTAAAAAACAAAATTACAAAAAAACACAAGATGATTAAAACAATTTCCCCCAAAATAAACATCTGTTAACCAGACAAGTGTTGCGAGGTTCACTTAATCCGCAGCGAAGTAGCTTGAAAACAGATTATCTGGATTGGGAGGTCAAAGTGCTGCTGGAGGTTTGTTGTGTAACAGTCTCTTTGGCCTAAAGGGCGGCTTAATAAAGTGTAAGGCCTCTAGGGGGTTGGTGTTAGTGTGTGTTGACGTCCAGTCCAGCTGTTAGAGCATTTAAATAAACCACCTGTAACTTTATTGCTCTATAAATGCATTCATTTCACACCATTACGCACTTTACTGAAGGACTTCCTCTGCTGCTACTGTAGAAGAAATCCATGGCATCTTATAAAACGGCTTAACGACAGCCAGCGGGCTCTTACGTAATTGTCCGGCGGTGAAAATGACCCCCGTCCACAGCTAGTCACGCATTACCCTCACATGCCCCGCAGTCGGTATGATGTCCAAGCAGTAGACGCAGGGTCAAGTTAGTCTAGATTGTATCTCCAAATGAGGTCTCGGAAGCACCGAGGAGCAGCATACTTCAGTGGCAGGCCCGCTGCAGATAAAGCTAATAACACCAGGCACAGAACAAATCACAGCAGCGCCCCGATTAGGCTGCGGACGAGGAAATGTGATGGAATGCGCGCTTTTCAACACTCCCAGTGTGATCCCATCAAAACCAAAACAGCTACCAGCGTCGCAGCCGTTATTGAGCGGCGTTCGCTCTCTCTTGTTTCGCTGCCTCCGAGTTCACGGCATAATTTTAAAGAGAAATCTGCTGATTCATTTAGATCAGAGGATAACGGGAGAAACAGGAAGGAATGATAAGACTTTCAAGAATCCTCACAAAGACGTGCCACCGGCAGCTGCTTAAAATACTTCTCTTTAATCAAATATGCAGTTTTAAAACAGAAGAAATGTGTTAAGCTTTAAATCTGTCAGCCTCTTCGCTCTCTATCTGCTGCCTTGCAGCTGGTCCTGCTCACACTCCTGAGGGATTTACACTCTCAGTAGCGAAAGAATGTTTCTCACAGTCACGCCAAGTTCAAGTTAGGGGTTTTATTGTATATTTGAGCGATACAGATTAAAAGGAGAAATGACATGAGAATGAGTTGATATATTTGGTCAAATCATTAAACACGTCACGGCAGGTCAGCTCCAGTTTCGGGTGTCCAGACAGTTTTCTCCTGAGCAGACAAACAGACGTTAAATCCTTTCTTTTGAATACCGTAAATCCAGCTTGTTTTTAAATCTTAATTAGGTTTAGCTGTGGAGAAACAGTTTGACTAAGGCCCTGTCTACACGTATCCTCTACATTTTGGCCTCTCGTTAACACACACACAAAGTTTTGGGTCACAAAAATGGATATTTTTGAAAACTCCAGTTGCCTTGTACCTGTGTTTGACGTGTAAAATGGAGCGTTTGGGGAAACGATGACGTCCTCTCCTCATTTCCTGCATGCCTATTGTTGCGTTGTGTATTGAGCATGCACCAGAAACAGTAACAAAGATGGCAGACTACCGGCTTTTTCACCTTTTGTAAAAAAAAAAATCAAATTGTTACGGTCACAAGAGGCCAAAGCAGGGAGCATTAAACGTGTCGACGCCGAAAGGTGATTGAATGTGCTTTTGGGCGATTGAAGGCGAGGTTTGGAGCACTCAGAAGGGCGACGGACATAAACCTGAATGACCTCCCTTTCGTCATTTATGCATTTAAAGAGACAGTTGATGACAGCATACGCCTTCCAATGCAAAGTATCCTCATACAACGGTTTGTATGATATCTTACAAAAAGTTATTCCTAATTTGTTTGTGCATTTTCCTACAAATGTCCAGCAACAAAAGAACACACGTGTCAATTTCCGCTCTAGTCTTTTCAAAATAAACTTCTATCTTCACAGGAAACAACTTGGTTATATTTAGGCAACCAAAACGACTTAGTTAGGTTAAGGAAAAGATCGTGGTTTGGGTTAAAATAACACCGAAAGTTGCGTGACAAATAAATCAACGTTGACTTCTGGTTTCACACGGGGTACAAACAGCAGTCTCCTGGGCGAAAGTCTGGTGTTTTTTGACCCACCCATCCACCCCGACCTTCTTCCTACGCGGCATTTGTCGCTCTTTATACTTCCTAGTTCACAATTACGTGGATTAAATATGCATTGGTTTCGTGGGATATACACTCACCGGCCACTTTATTAGGCACACCTGTTCAATTGCTTGTTAACACAAATAGCTAATCAGCCAATCACATGGCAGCAACTCAATGCATTTAGGCATCTAGACGTGGTGAAGACGACTTGCTGAAGTTCAAACCGAGCATCAGAATGGGGAAGAAAGGGGATTTAAGTGACTTTGAACGTGGCATGGTTGTTGGTGCCAGACGGGCTGAGTATTTCAAAAACTGCTGATCTACTGGGATTTTCACGCACAACCATCTCTAGGGTTTACAGAGAATGGTCCGAACAAGAGAACATATCCAGCGAGCGGCAGTTGTGTGGACGGAAATGCCTTGTTGATGTCAGAGGTCAGAGGAGAATGGGCAGAGTGGTTCGAGATGATAGAAAGGCAACAGTAACTCAAATAACCACTCGTTACAACCAAGGTATGCAGAATACCATCTCTGAACGCACAACACGTCGAACCGCAGCAGAAGACCACCCGGTACTAGCACCGGCCATGTGTATGAGAACAGCCTGTCCCATGAGATCAGGTAAAAGTGGGCTTTTGCATCTTCTCAGTATGTTTTGGTAAAATCTGTTACGTAATCCCAGTTTTATAAACTGGAATAAGATTCCTCATAGTTAAATTAATTAGCACATTCATTTTCACTGTCACTATTTCCATTGCTGCTGTGAGTTAGTGTCTAGCTCTATTATTGCACCATTAGGCATCACAGAATAGCTGTAGTAGGACGGTGCTGTTGGCCCATCGGCACTGATTTTCCTGCTGGCAGAAACAGAACCCAACGATAACTTTCAAACAGCCCAGGAACGCCAGCGATTGAGCAAATAGATAAAAAAACAATTTCACTTTTTAATGAATAACTTGCGTAACTGCGTCCGTATTATATCATCCTCCTAAAGTAACCATGATCCCTGAGCTGCAGCTTCAAACGAGACCTCCGACTTGCATAACTTTTGGCCTGTTTGGATTTTTTAATGTGGCATGTGTGCCATCTTGTAACATCATTAAATCTCTTAATCATATCTGTCGACATGCTTCGAGTCTTTTCCAAACCGGCTGCAAATTGCATAAATCCGGAGAATTGACTTATACATTCATTTCGTGATATAAACCGGGCCCATACTTTAAAAGCTTCTTTATGAGAGAGATTAATTTGTCCAACATCTATAAGGAATGATCCAATGCCAGGTGTAACAACTTAACCAAGTCATCCACTAAATGATTCATTTCATCCCGTGCCAATAATTAAAATGGTTCAAAGCGTGATTTAAACAAAGGTATAGAGTGTCCACACGCTACCGTGTGCATACATTTGCACACTGGATAATAAGCTCAGACAATAAACAGCAGGTTTAGTCAAAAAAAAGCATGGCCATTCATCTGTGGTAAGAAGGTGATTGTTATGTAATCTATCACAGTGTGTAAATATTACATAACGAGGAACGGGTCGAGGTTTGGTGGACACACTTCTGAGATGAACCAGATGCCGTCTCGTTTTGGTTTTGGGAACACACTGGAGTCATTGAGTACCGAGGAGGTTCCACATATTCTGTGTGTGTGTGTGTGTGCGTGCATGTGTGTGGTTTACGTCTCCACAGAGCGCTAAAGAGATCTCTAAAATCTACCAACTGAGTGCACTTTGTAGTGTGGTTTTCTGTGATTATCTCGCCGTGATGTACTATAGTTCGGAATCACTCCTGTATCATATCCAGTACAATGAATAGACTCATAATGTAAATGATCTTCTTCTCTTGCATCATAAATAATAATAATAATAAGCTTCCTTTTTGCAGGTGGGTGGGTGTGAGTGATAGCAACATGTCAGTGTCCAAGGGCCATCTGGCTGTATGACCTGCGGTTCTGAGCAAATGAAGCAAGCTGTGTTTTGTTTTTCTGACAAGAAGTCTGGCCTGATTTCCACTCAGTACTTTTACTTGCAGAAGACCCTGCTAACATATTGATATTAATATGATAGATCAGCCTGTATGCATATTGAAAGAATTGTGTAAATACACAGTACGGTATCATCCAAATGTTGTGCTATGAGCACTACTACCTGCACATTAACAAGCAGTAGGGACAAATTCACTGTGAATAACACAGTAGACTACACAAGTAAACGTGATGAATGTGTGTCTGCTGGCAGAGTTGCATAAATGCAGAATAAGATGTTCTTCTGTATTTGTTATTCAAGGACCCAGCAGCCTCTGGGGCACGTGCAGGGCAGGCGGCCCCATGAGGAGACTTAATTGCAGGTTAGGGATGTCAGTTTCGGTTCATTTTGCTTTCGATAGCCCAACACCCATTCACCCGTAACTAATTAATTTTTGCGAGAAGGCATGAAACACAAGGGCGATTTCCTTTTACTCTGGTGCTCCATTGACTCATTTATTTTCTGTTGGCTTCCTGAGCGGCGCTGCATCCAGCATCTTAATACATCCATTGTGTTAGTACGGTAAACAAGTGGAGTTAACTTTTGACCGAACTGCGTTGATCAATGTTGATGGAAATGAGCATAGTTCGCATTTCTTTTTTGTGACATTTCAAAAGTTTGCTTAAAATTTGCTTGACAATTGAATGGAAACACGGCTAATATGTCAAACAGCCTCCTTGAGCCAGAAGGGTTCATATTGTTTTCGTACTGATGCTTGTCAAGTCATGTCTTGACTTTCTAATATCAGTTTTATGGTGATGATTTGGTACACAGCCAGATCCATATTTGTCATCTTTTTACAATTTCATCTCCTTGATCCCAACTTGCGTCGCCCAGAGCAGCACAGAAATATAATGAGACACACCAATGCCAAGCTCGAGGGCAATACTACAATGTACTTCCTGGTAAATCCCGCCGTTCCTTCATGATTGATCCTCAATCTGGCACAAAGCCACCTTCAAACTGGAAGCTTTCACATGTTCTTCCTCTGGGCAGATTGTCATCTGTTTCAATCTGCTGCAGGACCAACATCAATGATCACCACAAATCTACTGAGCTGCTCCGCGTTCTGTTTTCTGCCCTTTGCAAAGTTATATCTCCGTAAAGCTTCTTGCTCGGAGACAGGCTCACGTATAATGTGACTTTCCCTCCCACTGAGAGGCCCCTGTGCTTCGGGGTCCGGGGGAATGGGGAGCAGATGCTGGAGGAGACGTCAGGTAGTGACAACCTGAGGGTGGAGGAGGAGAGGATGCCTCCTCACAGCTCTCAGACTGACAACACTTCCTGTCTGCTTTGCTCTGCTGTAGACTAAAATGTTTATTTTTGATTGACAAACATTTATGTAATCATTATTTTTGTTAGACATCAACAACAAAGCAAATGACTACAATGTTAAAGGGTCACTCTGTGGAGCATTTGAGCTACTTTTAGCTCAATATCGAACTCATCAACCCCACTTCAAGCAGCAGCAGGCAGCTTTTTCCAACAAACCTGATAAACCCACTGACCACGATCTGCTCAGCACCGAGACAGACGAAGCTATCGACTAGCGAGCAAGCTAAAGACCAAAATATTGTTTTCATAGTCCCATTGCCTAGTCCGAATGAGAGTGAAATTGATACTTTTGGTTTGTTTTCTATTTATTCTGGTTCGATTTCACAGAGCACGAATCAAAGCGGACCAAATGAAAAAAAATAATTTGCTGAGGGGCGTTTACGAAGGAGAGAATTAATATTTTCTGTTTTTAGAGCTGCCATTTCTATGCAGGGAATAAGTGTTTTCACTTTTACTCAGCACTGATCTACTGTGCGCACAAATCCCTTCCCCTCCTGTTAATTTCAAAATGACTTTATAAACGTTACTATTTTTGTGGACTTTATTTAGCATAGTTTGTATGTTCTCTTCGGACCAGATGTCAAGCAAACATTGGACTTCTGCAGAAATCCAAACATTGGACTTCTGCCCTTCACTTCACTTCACTTCACTTCAGTGCATGCCACCACCCCCATACAATAAAACAGGCCCAAAAAAAAATACCTACTTATATAAACTTTGTGTTTATGTGAATAGAAAATCTAGTCCTCAAACACGTTATTTCACACATACAATAACAAACAAAACAAAAAACTTGGAGCAGTGAGAGAGTCCTTGTACGCCACGTTAGGAAACATGATCCATGTTTGCATTCCTCTGTGACTTCCACTTATGTCTGTGTTTCACACCACTGGTCACATCGTACGCCGTCCCAGTCTGATATGAGGCAGCTGTCTGATGGAGATGGAGGTTAGCTTCTGCGTACGTCAACACTGATATGATTTATATTTCGCTGCAGTGGATGTGGGCGGTTAATGTGTTAGCTGCTGGAGCTTTCAGTAACTGAGTGAACCGGTCAGTCCATTTTTGTGCTGTTTATCCAAATATTTGTATATCAATGTGTTTTCCAAGCATGTGATATTAGATACACTCAGATCTGCTGCTCATCTGCAAAGTTTTTCCTGCCTCGTACGCCAAGATGTTACACAATTGCTTCCCCACAGAGATTAACACACTAAAATATTTCATTAAAACAATCTGCATATCCACAGGTACCTGCAGTTTGACTACACGCATTTGCAATGGGTACGTTTAAAGACAGATTTAAGGTGAATCTTGTCTTATTTTTCATGTCGCTGTGTTTTTCATGGCCTGCTGCGATACGCTGCCGGAGTTTCACCGACTGGTTTGATCTGAACCCAGAAAGCTGAGAGCAGTGAGGTCATTGTTAAACTGACTTCGGAGCAGCCAAAAGGCCAATTCATTCACCATCCTGCAGCCTCAGTCGAACCAGAATCTGAGGACAATCTGAGATCTCATCCTTTATGTATTTAAAATAGATCTTGTTTTTCAGTATTATTATACAGGACTGTGATCTGGTACTGTGCTTGTTTTGCTCAAATGCAAAGTGCAGCTGTTTTACTAGCAGGGAGCAAGAATTTAAAAGGCTAAGAGGAGAATGACATCACTCTGATTGTTATACAACTCAAGAGTTTGGCACCAATTTACAAGCTCAGCTAATTATCATCGGCTAGATAACGGGGAAGAACAAATGCAACGATATTATTGGAAAAAAAAATGTGAGCCTATACTGAAACAGAAACAAAAATAATGTTTTTACATAAAATTTAAATAGTATTGTGTGTTTTATGATCAATTCTAAGAGCTTTCTAAATAAAGAACCATTTAGGATAATGCGTATTTGCTTTCTAGTCGAGCGGTAGATGAGAAGATTGTTACCACTTTTGGCAGTCGGCTGTTTTAGCTTAGCATAAAGACTGGAAACAGGTGGGAACAGCTAGCCTGGCTCTGTCCAAAGGTAACAAAAACAACAAGTTGTGGGTTTTACAAGATGTTATGTGCTGGACTATTTCTTGGCCAGGAGCAGTGACATCTTTAAGTCTAGTCGTCCACGTAACACAGTGATTGCTTGATATTTATTTTTTCAATTTCAAGGACTATCTTCCTCATTATGTAACAAGCAAACACCAAATTCTGACAACTTGACCTGAGATGCTCCAGATTCACAGTACAGCTGTGGTGCACAGTTTGAAGGAGATAACAAGTATATGTTGTGACCGTCTACCAAAATAAACTAGACGGGAACTCGGGGAGTTCAAGAACAAGACTGTTTTCATAGGTGAAAAATAATGTGTGTATGTTAGACCCCGTGATGTGGATCCACTCCGTGCTACACGCTTCCACCAAGTTTCATGAAAATCGGGATAGTAGTTTTTCCGTAATCCTGCTGTCAAACAGACAAACCAACAAACTGAAGTGAAAACATAACCTTCTTGCCGGATAATAACCAGCAAAAACAGGTGCATAGTTAAGTTGGATAGTCAGTGGTAAACTTTTGCAAATGTTTTTCAAATGTTGTCTCAACTTCAGCACTTGAGTCTTGTCTGGTTTGTTAAATTAATGGAAAGGAAACTTTCAAGTCGTATGTGATTGGCTACTCAGACTTCTCCCTTAATGACTAAGAGGCCAAAGGTCAGTATGTGTTGGGTTGAAACCGAAATCCAATTATCATAAATTCTGCAATTGGCTTTTCCAACGTAAATCAACAGACTTCCTCCGGGCAGGCACAGAAGCTCAAACCAAGTCATGCATCATAGTAAGGTGCCATGTTCTCTGTCCTCTCTTTATATTTTATGACTGATGAGTGCAGAGCAGTTTCTGACAGCATGATGACGGCGGTTGCAGTGTGCCAGCGTAATGAGACGCCTGGTGGTCCACGCCCTCTGCTGTCCCATGGTAGCTCATTAGTGATCGTTTTCAAATGAACGTGTGATAATAAAAACTACACTGGATGTTTTAATGAAACAGCCAAAGAGCGACATGATACAAGGAACAGCCAGAGTGACTTTCTTCTCTAGGTGGCTGTAAAACGGATGAATGAGGGGCTTGTTAGCTCAGTTTGCACGTGTGCAGACATTAGGGGTGGGAAAAAATTGATTCACCTATGTATCGCAATTTAGTTTACGATTTAGAAATTGATTTTTTAATGCCAGAATCTTTGTATTTGCTTCATTTGAGTCTATGCGGAGGTAGAAGGAAGAAGGAGGTAGAGACGTTATATCCGTTCGGTATCTGTCAAAAGCAAAACAACCCTGCCGAAATGAGAAAGTAGAAAACGGCGGAGGTTCCGCGTGGATACGACCTGCACCCTCACATGTTAAATCCAAAGTGGTAAACACTACACATCCAGTAAAGTATGGAAACACTTTGGGTTTCACACATTGCAGGAAAAGCAGAGCTAGACATCACGGCTAAAGCTGCATGCTAACTCTGTCATGGACAGGAAAAGTTAACGTTGCGGTAACGTGGGGTCAAGCCGGCCGTCACTCACATCTCCGTGGTCAAATCGGCCGACGCTACAACTGTAGAGCACCCATATACTGACATTTATGTTAAATGCATTCAAACGGCCCCGATGGAGCTGACCATGGATGGATAAAGAGAACGGAGCTGACGGGAGAGCTAGAGACGGACTTGGAGAAGTTAGAGGAAGTAGACACGTGTGATTACGTCAGGTTTTCAAAATAAGGTGTTAACAAAGGTAACTATATACAAAATACATATATAGAAATAAGATTGATTGGATTATATTCACCAGAAGTATAAAACATTACATGTCCCTTATAAATTAAAAAGAAAATACCACTAATCTGTGAGGGAAATGTCTTTATTCTTTGATTTTTAGGTTGCTGGAAAAGATTTAATAATTAATGCCTGAAATGACTGATATAGTATTTGACTTAAGGACATCTCTGACTACATACATGCTGAAAATCAAACATTTGAACGTATTAATTTAGATATTTTTCAAAGTAAAAGTCACTAGAAGTGTATGATTCAACTTTTTCCCTTTCTCTACTGTTAAAAAAGTCAAAAATAAATCGTAATATCGAATCGCAATGCTTGTAGAATCGCAATACTTAAAAAATGGCAATACATATTGAATCGGCACCCAAGTATCGTGATAGTATTGATTCAGGAAATAGGCGTATCATCCCAGCGTGGGAACATTTTTTTTAAATGATTGCTCTTATAAACTATCCTTGTTAGTCACTCTTTTGGTCTTAACTGTTTCTGTGGGAAAAATCCTGTTTATTGTTTGTAGTTTGGGTTTAGATTAGAAAGTAAAGGCATTCAATGACTCACAAGCACAGTCATAAAATGTGTGTGTGCGTGTTTGGCGTGCTTTCTACATGTGTGTGCAGTGTGTTTATGTAAGGGCAGTCAGACACGGCCATTGACAGAAGACGAGTGGGCCTCCAAATATTGACGAAGTGTTACGTCAGATTTTCTCAAAGGTCAGACCTCACAAAACCCCGGTGCTCCTTTTAAAAACTCAAAATAGCCCACGACTGCATTCCTGTCTCTCTCCTGAGACACACACGCCAGACATAACACTGTTTTGTGTATTGAAAGAGAAGGACTGCTAGCACCTTATCAGTGCTGTGTGTGTCAGACGTGGGTGGACAAGTTGTGGCACAAATATTAACATTACTGGTTACCAAGAAATGTAAGTAGGCCTAATTATTACTCAGTGAATAGTTGGTTTCAATACAGATCATTAAAGCTGACATTTAAATCTTTATCCTCAGTGTTATACTGCAATACTGGATATTTTACATAAGAAGTCGCGCTCAATTACTCTGATTGCTGATGTGATTTAATGTTATGTAATTTGAATTTACCAAAGGGGAAATCCCATTCACATTATGTGGGACTTTTTACAGCCTGTAATATCTCCAACCTCACATTACAAATTGTGGAACTCTGTCAACAAAACAGAAAGCAAGTCCAAGGTATCAAAGATACACTCTCTGATTTTGTTTTAGAGCGTAATTGCGTTTAAAAATACCCAAATTTCCCCCCCCTCAGCTCATCCTTGATGTTCATCGCATCGACGCTTAGTGTACAAATAATCTAAATTTACATTTTTATCCCCACTACAATGACCTAAACTAATGAGATGTAAAAGAAAAATAACAACTATGGTTCAGTAAATTCACAAATACAATAAGATTTTGGATGTAGTTTTAACAACAGTGAGCATTGCCGGTGTGAGCAGTACTAATACTAGGTTGGCTACAATAAATAAAATGTGCTAATTGTTTGATTAGAGCTATTTAAAGACATTGAGTTTAAGAAAAAGTCATGGGTAGGTTTCAGATAAGTACGTAAACTAAGTAAAATATGTACAGAAACAACGTAACCCAACTACAGAAAATATGTCACAAACGTCAATAAAAATGATTTGCCTACTCCCATGTTGATAAGAGTATTAAATACTTGACAAATCTCCCTTTAAGGTTCATTTTGAACAGATAAAAAATGTGATTAATATGCTGCTACAATAGTTCTACATAACAATCTACATAAACTATTCAACATCAAAACCAATATCTTAAAAAAGAAAACAAAAAATAAAGTGTCGTAAACCTGCATTTTAGGGTTAAGGTAAGAAATAAAATAAAACCAGTGGAATGGTAAAAGAACAAGTCTGAACTGGAAGCAGATTTTAAGCCAGTTATAATTGGATGATGTGACCTTAAAATAACACGATACAAAAATGTTTTTTTTTAACGTGTCCATTAAGAGTCAGACCACATCAAAACGGGTGTGATCTGATGTGTGTTTAAATTCCTCCAGGCTGTGTCACGCTGGTAGGTTGGTATCCAAAATACAGCAAAACATATTTGTTTTATTCTAACAACCGTCTTCCTGGCTGTCAGCACATCATTACGCCTCACTGCTCTCACCTAATCGAAGCATTGCAACACAGCATTGACGAGTAGCAGCAAAAGAAAAATAAATCATTAGTCGGGAAGATGAAACCGCCACATGGTGACTGACAAATCTGTGCTCAGAATAAAGTTCAGGCTTGTCAGATCCCGTCCATTGACAGCTTCGCTCTCTCTCTCACGTGAAGAACGCCGTAACAAACCTTAACTAGTTTTCTCCCAAAAAATCATTAGACACTTCTCCTGTCTTCGCTTGTCTCGGGTTTCCTCTGGCTTCGAGGCATGAGTGGAGCTTGTCACACGACGGTGTGATCCTCGTTGGAGTTAAGACCAGAGAGGTATCTACGCCTGCGGGGGTTAACGTGTTTCTCAGATTTAATATCTCCCCCCAGCATCTGCGAGATAAAAGGCTGTAATGAGAGGTGAAGCAGCTGGCAGATAATCTCCAAACATCATCTCTTCGCATGCTGTTTATCACATCTTAGCTGTCATTTAACATACTGTACAAATTAGCACACTCACTCAGGCATTTTGTGTAATTACTACTGTTACTATACATTACTTTAGTGCCTTTGAAGAGCAGCAAGAACTCTTTATTCTCTCTGCTTTCAAAGCAAAGTTGGAAATCCAGTTGAATTTATTACTTTCTTTTCGGTCTTTCTAACACATGCAAATGTGTTCCTGGGGTTCGCTTTCCATATTCTGAGATAAATCTACTGTATTACAGCCATGCTGCGGCCAGTGGACTCGCCCATGGACTCTTCTGTCAAGATGTTAAATCCCTAATAGTGTTTGTTATAGGCCGCTAAAAACAAAAATATTACATTAACACCAATATTAAATGGTTTTCTAAAAATGCAATATCCCTGCCTTGATATGCTGTATGTGGTGACCCACACAACATACCGTTGAGTGAGGTTATGTTTCATGGCTGGATCATTTGCATCATAGAAACAGGACAGGAGTAGAACGGACATTGAACTGTGTTCCGTGGTCATTTGACTTGTACAGAAGAAAATGGTGATTGTTGTTAGTTGTTATGGTGACAACACATCAGTGGGGCCATAAAGTTAGGTCACAGCTCGCCGGTACGTACCATAGCTTGTCCTTCTCCTTTCTTTTGTTATATTCAGTTGTTAAAAAACCATGCTTTGTATTTGTTTCGCTACAGTAGCTCACTTCACAGATGATAAAATATCTTAAGACAAGTTCCCCCCCCCCCCTCGAGGCACGCTGATGGATATACAGCGGTGTCATCTGAAGATTGATTGATTCTACGTCAGGACTGCGATTCTTAGAAGTCAAAGGAGCCGTTCCGGCCTGGTTCACTTTTATCACTAAAATGTCCTTGGCAATCCTCAGACGTTTTCCAGCATCTCACGGCGGAGGTCCATGAATGAGCAGCTTTGAAAGCGTGCCAACCGAAGATGGAAAATACTGTTGCGTAACGTCTTGTTTTTCCTTTAAAAAAAAAAAAAAATGCAAATTTCCACTTTTCAGATACACATTCATACTCTGTTTTGTCTTATCTGTGTCTTTGATCTCAAATCTGCCTGACGTCACGAAGAGCTGAAACACAGATGTCATGATTTCACTTCTTCTTTAAGGTTTTGTTTTGAGCCTAAACCACACAGGCACACATCATGCAGCTTTAACAAACAGCAGACCAACACCTGTTCACCTTAACAGACATTTATTTTGCTATAAATATTATGTGGTGCACCTGAGGATAACTTTACATCAATCCATGGACAGTATTTGTTTGATTTTCGAACCATTTTTTAGTTTGAAATCTCTGAGAGGTTATCTGCTTGAATTTCTGCCTCACCCCCTTGTGAGACTGATACTCATGGGAATATCGGCGGATCTCCAGCAGATGAAAAGCGTCACGCCCCCGTGGCGATGCTCAGACTGTCTGGCTCTGCCTTTGTCCCTCTGACTCACTGTCATCACAGTCATCACAGCCTTTCCCCATCCGCCGTCCCACTCCAAGCTTCTGTCTGGAGCCGTGCACGGCTAAGCCTTACTTGGGTCCGACTACATCTGGGTTGTCACCACCCGCCAAAGTGAAATTCACTGGAATCTGAGCGCTGACTTCAAGTGAACAGTCCTCAAAGTTTTCCCACTACTGTAGCCAATAAACAAACAACAACACGATTGTGTTTCGAGGACGCAGCCAAAACCTTTTCTCTCTTTAAAATGAAATATGATGCCGAATATTCTGGAGCTTTAACACGTCGGCTTTTAAAAAAGAAATCCGGTGAGGAAACATGAAGTGTAGACAGTGTATAATCTGGGATGTCACGCTTCATGGTAGTCTAAGTGAAATCCTGACATTTCCCTCTAACATTTCTTCCATGAGGACTCTTCATTTTGACGCAGCTCTCCTCCATCATCCCGCCGTAGCGTTTTGAAGTGGAACTAACTGCCGGCGGCTGAAGCTGCAGTGGAAAAGCAGTGATGCTGTTGCAGAACGAGCGTCTCCTTTCTGGTTACAATTAAGTGATTTATAATCTGGCTGCTCCTCCGCTGGGTGTCTGGGTTTCTTCTTCCCTTTTCCCCTTTCCTCTCATTCTTTCCTTCGCCGACCACTGTGAAGTGGATGAGAGTGGATCGGTGTAGTTGCCAGTTCACAGACTTGTTTTTCAACGACACCCGGGTCATATTTTAGTTTCCCAAATGGGTACACCGCAGCACCGGACACTTTTCAGTCCAGATATTTGATTAAATGATTGCAAAAATGACTCGTAATAACAGACGATACATCTCTTGTTGCAAGATGAAAAGCATCCATCCATTGTTTGCTTGCCATTCCTGCATTCAAATCATTTTGGCTTGCTTGTATCTGTTGAGTAGAAACACCAAATTTAAAAGACTCTCCTCTTCACAGTTGTTTTGGATGCTCTGTCACACAATCATCTCCTGTTTGGACAGAAGAACAGAGTCGTGTCTCCTTCAGGACGATGCAGGAATGTTGGCTGCAAAGATGTGTCCAAACTAGTTGAAATTTTTCGGAAATTCTGAGATGACTGTGTGTATTTAGTTGCTCTTCTCTTCCATTTCCTGATTCACATAATTCAGAGTCAGAGTTCATTGCTTGTGCTAACCTGGAGAGGCGTACATTTGCTTAGATGGTGGTCCGGTGTACCCATTTTGAAAGCTGTATCATGTCAGAGCTGCATCACAAACTACATCGCTGTATGACGTTTAGCAGTCTCATTTAACCACTTGTTAGTTACCGCCTTTTTAAGACACATAAAGGCCTCAAAATTCACGAGTGGGATATTTACTGATGTATTTTATATCGCAGAACAAAACGTTAAAATCTCTTCAGGCATCTAACTAAAAACCCATTAAAAAAAAAACATTGACGAGGGAACCGGAAGTGCTAAAATGGTAACTCATTTCCGGGTGTTGTGACTCATTCCTGCATCACTCTGTGGCATTTACAATGTAAGAAACAAGTTTATTTTCAGCTCATTTGATAATTGTATGTAAACATCCTCAGCAATCTTCATATCTCGAGAGACCTCTGTAAATCAACGCTAAACTCCATGCTCAAATTCCTTCTATGTTGATTTTCTGTATGTTACAACCTGTCAACCGACCAACAATGAGGTCAGCAGCAGGAAAAGGGGTCATAGAGACGACCTGTTATCTGCTGGCTGACGTGCATTTTTTCTGTATGCCACTTCTTTAGT
Source organism: Sebastes umbrosus (assembly GCF_015220745.1). NCBI lineage: Eukaryota > Metazoa > Chordata > Actinopteri > Perciformes > Sebastidae > Sebastes > Sebastes umbrosus. Next base: position 6,911,663 of record NC_051286.1, read on the forward strand.
ACAGCAGTTCTGCCGTTTGGTCGAAACGGAAGCACTCTTCCTCGATCATGGAGTACTTAGAGACTGATAAGACGTTCTTGCTCGCTATCAGATGCAGCCTAATTGCTCCGAGGTTATTATTGTGTCTGAGGGATAACCGTCAAGGCATACCGATGCTGATTTACCCGAGCAGCTTTGCCCCAAAATATCTGGTCAGTAGATTTTGTCCTGTGATGACGTGATAGAAAATCATCCCAATGTTCTTTTCAGAGTGAGTGGAAGTACAATTTTGATGTCTAAATATCCTAAAAATTGGCTAAATCTCACATTATTTTACCTTAAATAGCCCTTCCATTGTTATAATAGTTGGTCTTCAGGATGTCCAAATCCACCTTGGCCAAGTTCAGTCTATTAAAAGGAGATGGAAAACAATTCCCCAGGAAGTAACGAAGAAGATGGGGCTCAAAACTGGGTGAAAGTCTTCGAACCTTAAGCAGTCTAAAGTGTTGTTACATAATGGGTCTAATGCATCACAGGAGCTGGAGAAACTCACTGTATTACTGCCCAGATTGGACAAGTATGTCTTTGATCCGGAGGAGGCTGCCTCGGAGAAAAACACAGGCTGCAGGCACAGTCAGCACTTTCACTCATCTGCCTCCTGCAGTCTTATATCCAGGATTATATATCTTATATCTTATATCTGGGAGGTATTAATATGCATTTTATAACAATATAGCTAGTTTGAAAATTAAAATACTGTTTGATTTTCAATGACATAACAAGAAACTGTTCAGAGCTGTGTCATACTAATCCAGAAGCAGTCCACTTTTGTTCTAAAGGGATTTACCCTTTGTGATCTACAAGACCATTGATCATTTCTTGACATGAAAACCTAAAGAACCTAAAGACCCTTTGAAACCCTTCTTTGATTTAGCTTGAGCCTTTACATGTATTTGTAGTGTACCAGTCTGTGCTGGTTGGTGGTCTGTTTGGCTCACTTGCCCCTCAGTTATTATAAGCACCAGTATGAACAACCCATAGACTGTATATAAGAATTGGATGTACTTACCGTGATGCACCCATTGGTTTGTGGACCGCTGTTTTGAATTTTGGCATTTTGGTCGTCGCCGTCTTGGGTTTATGCAACCAGAAGTGACACAAGAGGGTGGCACTAAGTACAACCGAACGTTGAATAAGACATTTTTAGGCAAACAACGCCGTGGTAGCGACCTGTCAATCCCAAGGTAACCCCGCCCTAAAGCATCCCCTGCTTTATGGTCTATTTGACTCTAAATGGGTCCATAATTTACTAAATGAACATCATGCTGTTTTGAAGAAGACTTGAAACTAGCGATTGAGACCATAAATTCATGTTTACAATGTTTGAGGTAATAAATCAAGTGAGAAGTAGGCTCATTTTCTCATAGACTTCTATACAACCAGACTTCTTTTTGCAACCAGAGGAGTCGCCCCCTGCTGGATATTAGAGAGAATGCAGGTTTAACACGCTGGGGGCTGCAACTGAAGATCTTTCCTCGATTACTGGATTAATCGTTTGGTATTTAAAATGTCCGAAAATAGTGAGAAATGCCCACAATTTCCCAGACCTTAAGTTGATGTCTTTAAATTGCTTGTTTTGTTCCCAAAAAAAGAGAAGAAAAAAAAACATTAAAACCCCCCAAAAGATTCAGTTTTTTATCTTAAAAGAAAAAGAATAGCAGCAAATCCTCACATTAGAGAAGCTGGAAAAGGAGAAATCAGCTAATGTTTGCTTGAAAAATGACTTAAACGATCCATCTATTATCAAAACGATTGCCGATTAACCCTCTGATGACCGACAATTCAATTAATCAACTACTCATCAATGAATATTCACACCACCCAAGCTTGGTAAGGGACATGTTTTGCATTTCTCACAGCAGAGATTGCATGCACTGCTACAATATTAAGCAACTAAATAATGATTATGTACACCTACTGTGTGGTTTGAATGGTGCAGGGGAAATAAGGCTAAATATTTTTTGAAAAAATAAAAATAAACTTTTGATGTGATGTGACGAAACCAGAGCAGGACAGACCACGATGGATTTTATTACAGCATCATGACTCAGAGTCGTTTGTAGCCGGTGGGCAACTGGGATACAAACATACCAGTTTGCTCCCAGTGGCTCCGTCTCCCAACAAACACTGCTACAACCCAAACTTCTGCCTTTCTTCTCTGCCTCACAAGTGGACTCAAACATACAGCTCTTCAATACCAGACCGGGGGGTTGTGGTAATCCCTGTTATCCCTGCACAGAACACGTTGTGTTTCATGCTATTTATAGTTTTATTTTATTTGTTATGTTTGCATATATACATAACCCATTCTTTTTTATAGTCTGCGCACTTAAAATCTATTTATTGTATTGTTTATATGTTTTATAACAAGGTCTACTATGAACCTATAGCCTAACATGCCCCTTATAATTCATTAAAATAAGGTTGAATATAGCCAAGGTCGGGCTTTGAAAGGGTCAGTACAGTCTGCAGAGGGTTTAAAAAGGTTGTTAACTTAATAATTGCACGTAGCCTAGTGCCAAGTATTACTCATAAATGACTTGTTATTGTTTCTACATAGATGAATTGAATAATTCCGACATTAGTTTATACATTAGACAATTTAAGCAAACATGCCAATTATGGACTGACATTTACTACGTCTCATTATCCAATAATGAAACACTGGATTACGTGTGTGTGCATACACGTGCACCTCTGTGTGAATTTTGAAATGGATCAAATTGACGTAACTCTTACGCACACGGCTCCATAATGTCAGGGTCAGCACAGTGGACGTCAGCCGGCCTGTCAGCTCTCCGATCGGAGGCCACGACATACCGAACGTGTCCGTCTCCCCGTCACACAACAGACCCCCGTAGAGGCCGAAGTGAGCCGTATGTGTGGAAACGTGATCGTAATTTGTGTTCAATTATTTTCAGGACAGCCCGAGCCAACAGCTAACATCTGTGAAAACCATGAGTCGGAGGTCGAAGGCTGCCAGCTAGATTACAGTTCACGTTCTTGATGTCCCTTTAACGAGAAGGTCAAAATCTGATATAGCAGGACGGCAACCCTGGAGCTGCTACAGATTTAATGTCTTGCTCAAGGACTCTTGGCTCTCAAACAAAGTTATTCTGTCACAGATTACCTCACCTCTAATTTGTTGGATTACATTATAGTTTATTCTATATTCTAGATGTCAGAGGAACAGATTTGTGACTTTTTAATGTTTTTAACGGCATCACCTACTTCTATTATTCAGTTTTTGTGTCTGAGTAGACCTGGGGATGTGCAGGCCCCTGGAGCAGCACCGGGCCCCTCTCGTTTTCACTTCGCTTCATAGAAAAAGAGAGGTGGACATGTTACATAATTTGTTCCATACGGAAACTTATTTCTGGCAAATTTTCCAGATCATCAGCTTTTTTTTTTCTTCTTCTTCTTCTTCTTTTTCTTTTAAATCCACCTCCAACTGCATCCAAAGGTCGGACAACTTTAATGTGATTTTCCTTCGTAAAGTTCTGCACCATTTGCTCCTAATTTGATGGTTTCTAGCACCTCCTGTTCCCACTCTCTGCTCACTTCATGCTGTTTATGATGCACGGTAAAAGACACTTTGCTCTGGACTGTGGAGAAACCCCCCTGAGAGGAAGACAGGACTTTGTTGTTTAAAGAAGATAATTGAATCTCAAGATGCAAAACCAAATTGCCAAAGTTGTGCATGGAATAGGGCTTGAAAAACATTTTGTGAAATGGAATTAAGCTGTAGTAAAATAAATATTACCATGCAAATACCCCGAGGATGACATGTGTTAAAAGCACTTTATTACACCCACTATTAAATATGAGGATCATGAAATATTTTCATTCTGGATTCTATTTACATTTTGTGTGTCAAATATTCTTGTTGTAAACAGTCTGAGGAAAAAGGAACAATTTTATTGTAGTTTCAGACTCATTACGTTTGTTATTTAGCTTTTGTTTTCCAACAGCGCTTGTTGTTGTTTGAGCAGATCCCACGCGATGTGGCTGCACATCTGGCTCTTGTGTGTCTTGCCACTGTTCTGCTGCCTTTTGGCGACTGGAGCTTTTTGCTTTATGACCTAAACAGCACGCTTTGTACTTCTTTTACGAGGTGATGATGAGATGGTTAAAGATTTTCAAATTGGGGTTAACTGCCACATAATGTCCTAATTTCCCCAAATCTGTAACACTTTACTGTAACACCCCTTTACACGTCCTCCCAGGAGAAGTTATAGCTGATGACAAATGCTTCACATAAACAAAATGTCCCTATGGGCCTATATATTATTCCGGCGGCAGACATTCCCTGAAGGTTTAAAATGGTTTATTTTGCTTAAAGGGACTAAATGCGTAATTCAGAGCATTAACGGTGCTAACAGCACTAACAGTGCAAACAATGTCACTGCTGACAGAGCTAACAGTGTTAACCTGGGGGGGAACCAGAGTTTGGGCGCTATGCTTTGTTGACGACGCCGTCGGCCGGGAATGTGTTATCAGCGGTAACTGCCGTATGAGAGCAGCGCAGTGGGGCATGCTCACATGCACTAAAAAGCAAGCCCGTCTGTGTAAACAAAGCACGGAGAAGCTGGGATAACAACACACACAGAGGGAGAGTGACTTCATTCTCTGCTCAGGTAGACATTACTCCTCTATATCTTTATATAGAAAATAATTGTTTGCTGCTATATTAATGCTCTAAATCCCGTAGAGAGAACTCCAGTAGTAGAATTCAAGTGCTACCAGTCTTCTGCAGCCCTCCAACCAAAATCATCTTGTTTCTTCATGTCATCACTCTCTCCATCTGGTAGATTCAGTCTCCTGAATAACAACCTCAGGTAACATGGCTCACAGCGTATATGGGCCAGTGAAGGATGACCTGGATTACTGACAGCTGCTGCGTAAACGTCTACCGGAGTGTCTGATGTGGACCGAGCAACAAAGGAAGGAAGGAAAACAAAGAGCAGCATGAAGGAGCAGCATAATCCTCTTTATCGTAATAGACGTCTTTGACTTGAGATCAAACGTGAATGCAGAGCATCTCTAAAAGATTTCAGATTTCAATTTATGAGTTAGACGTGTTGCAGTGGTAAAATGGTAATAACTAATATTCCTGTTGTGTGGGAAGACATTTCTGTGTTTTTTTATAGTTTGGGGACAAGAATGAAGATACGGCAAAGAGGAATAAGATCAGGGTTTGGCAACACGTACTATACTTATTAGTAGGGTCATTGCTGGTTGTGGCCTTTTCATGTGATTTGTTGACAATAACAAAACAATTTCATCAACAGAATAATCCTTTAAAGGCTATGCTGATGACATGTCACATATTAAACAATGGACCAAACTACCAAAACATCATTGCACTCCCTCAGCTTCCTGTCTTTTAGATCCTAAAGTAAACTAAAACATTCATTCTAACCTTCAGTGAGAAAACTCTTCATTACTTCAGAAAAACCAAGCAAACATGTCTATTTCCCCATGCTGAGATAATTGGCTGTGGGTTTGCTGCGTGGAGCCCAAAGCAGGAAACTGCCACGCTGCTACCAGCGTCTGACAGAGTTGGGTTTGTTTGGCGGTGCGGTGGGTGGCCCGAGCAGGGCGCCGTGGAGGACTGAGCGGGGCTGAGCTCTGAGGCATGTGAGCAGGATGAGAAAACTGCCAACCAACACAGGAAGGAGATAAGAGCGTATGTCCAGACACACAGCGTGTACGAGGTCACAAAGAGCACTTAAACCTGCAAAATGACACTTTTGGGAGCACATTAGAGCTTATCAGTATCAGTGTGTCTGTCTGTGTACATACTGTACCTGTATCTGTCTTTTTTGGTTTTTCAGTTGCTCAGTTTGATTTCATATGGTCAGTGGTGACTTAGCTGTGGCTGTTAAACTGAGGCTAGCAGCCAACAACATGATGCAAGCATAAAGGGATTAGATTACAGCAATGCTAAATATGCAGCAGAAGACAACATTGCTTCAAGCTAGATGTAGTTTCATCATGGTAGAAAGATAAGCATCAGTGATAAGAGTTGAGGCGAGATTTTGACCAAATGAGTGTTAAGAGTTTTAACTTCCTGTGTTAAAGGAATACTCCCATCTTTTTAGAGTGAAATACCCCTTTGGGCTTGAAAGGTGGTTCATTGTTTTCTTCATGGGGGGGTATTTTGTTTTGATTTTCCCTGATCAGTCAGTAGTGAGTAAAGTATCCGTCCTGCCTAGGGATGTCATGATACCAGAAATTTAGTAGTCGATACCAATACCAACGATTCTCGACACCAATCCAGGAACATTCTTAATATCGCCCATATCGCTGTTATTGGTCGAGCGTTTCACCAACCACCTTTACTGTAGACAATTTAACATTTATATCACTGAACAAATCCGAGATGCAGTGATTCAGCACATTCATGAATGAGGGACATTTACTGTACGTACCGCACAGAATTCTGAGTATTTGATACTCAAAAGATAAATGTACAGTTCATTTCAGTAGATGTCAACCATGAGAACAGGAGCTGTTTGTCAAATGTCCATTTGTTCCTTGTGTCAAACCCTTGTGACAAACAAGTTTGATTCTTCGTAGTGTGTGTGTGAATGTTTGTGTGCTCATATTTGTACTTATACTGTGATAGTGATAGTTAACTTATACGACCTCCTAATTTGTCCTGTCGATATATCAAAACATCCTTCTCCCTGTTTCCTCAAACTGTATTTCCACCTGTTTCCCCAAATGCTCTCTGAACCCGGGTCTCGTCTCCGCTGCGTGAGAACGTGAAGGATTGCTTTCTTTTTGCGAACGTCCGGCGAGGCCATGCAGAAGTTGGCAGCGTGCCCCTGAATGCTCTCTCCCCGTTCGGTCCGGTTTCCACTCGCTGCACTTGGCCGCCCCTCACCGACAACGCCATGGAAAGGTCCAAACTCTTGAGATTGTCAGCGCCTGTCGAAGAGAAAGGAAACAAGCGCTGTTTCATACGTCTCTGGCCCAAACGTGGCTCCACTTACTGTCAGGAGAATTTCCTCATTCCGCGTGATGAATTCAAGAAGGATCAGTCGCAGGGATGGAGGAGGACGTCTGACTGCTGCTACCAAAACACTTTTCCTCACCCGGAGAAGAGAGAGATCAAAGACGGGAGGAGAGAGGAGGAGCAGACTTCCCTCCAGCTCGCTGAGTAAATGCGGGGAGCTCTATCTCTCTGAAGGGATGATTAGATTGTGGAAGACTCCGTCATCTGAGTAAACACGAGTTACTATAGTGACCTGTATGGAATCTGCACCACAGACAGAGTGTTTTTGTGAGGCCAGAGTTGTTTTTCAGATGGTGCGAGGATAGGGATTTTGTAGGTGTTTTACAGCTTATTGAGTTAACCTTTGTTTAAGGTTAAGGTCTAGCCAGATAGCTTTGTTTGGTTCTTGATATGGTCTGAAATGATGAAGACATTTTCAAGCACCTGGACATAGTCCGGCCTCAGAGATGCAATGACTCTCTGCAGGACAGCATAAAGCACATTCATTGATTTTATACTGCAGCAATGCATCAACTATGCATTGTTTTTTAGGAAATTGTTTCATATTATACCTTTAACATTTAGCTCGAAGTGCTGCAGTGCCAAAGAACGGCCTACATCTTGTTATTGTCTGAACAAACCCCTCATTTCTTTATTCTGAAAATCAGATGGCTTGAATAGACGCAATTACTGACTGCAATTGTTTGGTCCAGTTTTCATGGTTTATTTGTATTGGTGTGAACAATCTGTGTGTCTGTTTATATTTGTGTGGGTGTGTGCATTTGTTACAAGATCTGAGGACATTAATAAGACCGTTTGTTTATTTCATTTAATAGGAAAAGCTGTCGTCCAAATGGAGTTTTATCACCTTCAACATAATCACACGTTTTTCTCTCTAACAATCAATATTTTACTGCTGCCAGAACGTAATTAGCACAAAACACGATTTCACTTGAAGTCAAAACCAAGAAACAATTTGGCAGCAACCATAAAGGGCAGCCAAAACATTCATCTTGCCGTCTGATGCTTGTATGACCAAGCTTTATGTTCTGACAGCATGATTAGAAGTTTGACATGTGAGCGTGTGCTTGTTTCAATGTACAACAGCATAAACAGGAAACATTTTGGTTTCCTGCCACATGAAGAAGATTAGCAGATGAAGTTATCCTTCAAGAGCTGACAAGAGCTGCTCACTGTTAGCTGACAACGCTGAGTTAAATACAAAATACTGTAGATAAGAATGACAGTGATGCAACCAAAAGGCTTCACCCTTTCATGACAGTCCAAAGCCTGCATAGTCATTAAAGACAGACAGACTGAATTCATTTTGCAACATGTAGCTATACATTAGCTATAGATTTAGGTTACTTTGTTTGGTGGTATTTCAAGATTCATGTAAGTAATCCATGGTAATCTTAAAATACGCCTATAGCTTGTTTTAGGCAATGCTTAGCTTGCCATCTAAGCAGTGATGTAGTGCAGGATATACGCTGGTATACGACGTATTCCTACTTGTTTTTCAGTCGGCATTGCTTCTAAATCCCAACTGATGCACATCTTTGTTATACATTGCTTGACGTAACTATAACATAACTGGATGCAACCGAAAGATGCTAACGTAACTCCTTAAGGATTAAAGCTGCTATTTTTTCTCATTTTGACAATCTAACCAGTGACAACACATGAGTTAAGGTAGTAATGACTATGGCTGTTGGTAGCCAGGCATGGCAGAGGCAGCCTCCTTTTGCCGCTGAGCACTTGTGATTGGTACCGGAGTGAAGCCAGGTGCTTACAGTCAAACTCAGCCATTTACCCATTTTTTTCAACTACTAAGACTCTTGATCGCTGACGACGCAAAGATACCACGTGACACCAACGTTGTTACACTATTGGCTTACAAGCCTTGTAAGAAGTGGGAACCGAACGTCAGATATCTTACACAGAGATAAACAAAACATACATTTTGGACCCGTCAAAAATGTTTAATATGATTAATTCACAATCATTATGATTTTTTTTTAGGAAAATTGATACTTTTATTTGGCACCTTTCTATAAGCTCTCTGGATATAATATATTTTTCAAATTATTCGTCTACATAAAGATGTTATGATCAATAACACCTTTAAGTGAGAAGGGAAAACAAGCAAAGATCATGCAGCAGTTTGACAGTAGTGATTAATGGAACAATTATCCATGCAACATGCAGTATTTTGTAAGCTTTCCCAGGGGAAAAAAACCCAGTGTTACACAGAAATTAAGGATGCAATTTACAATGCTGGTTTGTTTGAAATACAGAGAGGAACTGAGTAATCATCATTAAATGCTGATGGCTCCCATGGCTAAACAAAGAAAATTGCTCAAACTAGTAAAATTCAATCATCATCAATATAAACTCAACAACAAGGAAAGATGTAACTTTACTGACGTGCTGAATTAAGGGTTTATTGCGAACAAACCAGAGTTGTGATTGTTTAAACAGCGGATAGAAATTAGTGCCAAAAAATTAGGTTTTCTTCCAACATGAAACCACAACGTTAAAGATTAACACATTAAAGTTGTTCTAATCAATATCTTTATATTAAGAATGGGTCAAATTATGTGTAATGTGAAAGTTCGTAGTGACAAATCCTCAGAGCATTATCACCTGACTGCAGTTTACCTCAGATCTACAGAGCATTTTAGCATCTTTCAGCTAATTGTTTTGATTTTACGGCCCGCAACTTTCTCATTTTGCTTCACTCTCTTGGCTCTCATCAACCACGTTTTCAGTCGCAGCAGACAGATGTTTTCAGCAAAGAAAGCCCTGATAAATCCAAACAGAAGACAGACAAAGCTAGTGACAATCTGGTGAACATAGCGGAGCATTTAACAACTAAAGAGCCAGATATTTCCCTCAGCAGTTTGGTGAGACCAAAACATAAAATGCTGTTTGGGCTACAAGTATTAATTTATCATTCAAAGGTCTAACACCGTGTAGTTTGTAATTGGGAGGGATTTAGAAAGACAGATGTTTTATTGAAGGTTTTTCCTCTGAAATGTAAAAACACACTCGCTTGACGTCAGTTATTTCTCCGTTAGCCCGCTGGCTTCGGTTCTTCTGATCATTAATGTGATTACCATTCACACCTCTGCCAATTGTAAAATGAGCTTTGCCTGTATTTATTTAACCAAGCTCATCTGGGGTTTTCATTTTATTATGACCTTGGCATTTCGTTGACATGTGGAGCTTTTGTGTAGAAACATGTTGCAATAGTTCTGCAGTAGTGATTATATGATCTGGAGGAAACATGGCAGTATTTAAATGTTGTATGTGGTTCTACTGTATACTAATACAATTGTGTTTTTTGAACTGCGGTTAAGTTATATAAATTATAGTGAGTCAAAGAAATAAGCCGAAGGGGTCTTTTTCCAAGATCTAATTACATTAAATTCAAATGTCATTTTAAGAAATGGAAATGATTTCCTCTTTTATTATGTGTGTTTTCCTTCCATTCGCTTTCTCAAAACCACATTAGGAGACCCGAGCTTTTGCGTTAGTTCCCCCCCTTGTGTATCCCTGGAATGTGTGATTGGCTCCGACAGAATGATGTCACTGATTAGTTAATCAGTGTTCATTTGATCGTCCTGTGTGGTTTCCACCGTTATAATCCATATCGCAGAATGGAAGTTTGTCTATTTCATCATACAGACTTTTCTTGGACTCCCTGATATGGAGATCCAGAGAAGCTATGCTGTTCACTCGTGAATTTTGAGGCTTTTACGTGTCTTAAAAAAGTCGGTTGCCAACAAGTGGCTAAATGAGACTACCAAACATCATCACGCCTTTACAGCCTCGTTGTGTATTCTCACATTAATGCGACCGTGGAGTACTTCATTTATAGCCCAAGATTAGCTTTTTACTTCTGCCGATTTCATTCACATGTAAGTATCATAAATATTTGTTTGCCACAGATCTTATTTTCTGCAATAATCCAAATACCAATGGGAAAGTCCAATCGGCTTTTTGTCGAGGGAACCAGTGCGATGCTAGCTTCCTGGTTGGTATACAAAAATACATCATCCCTGCAGCACACTATAAATCCTTGGGGCTTATGATAGGCTTTAATTGGTTGATTATTTTCCTGATTCATTGATTAATTTGGTCAGAAACTAATGAAAAATGTCCATCGCAGTTTCCCAGAGTCCAAGGTTTTGTCTGACCAACAATCGAAAAGCCAAAGATATTCAGTTTTATATCGTAGAAGACTACAAAAAACAGCAAATATGCAGTAAAGCTGAACACACTGAATTATTGGCTTTTTTTGCCTTTAAAACTCAAATTGACTTATCAATTGTTAAAATAATTGCAGATTAATTTTCTGCTGATCAACTTATTGATTCAGCTCTACTACAAATTGCTTTTTTTGTCAAACTCACAGTCCCAATCCCAGTAAATCTTCACATTTTAGTAGGTGGAACAGCACATGTTTAGCATTTTTGCTATTAATTATCAAGATTTTTTGGGGGGGAATTTGTCTAGTTTCAGCAGTAATCTTGATATCCCATAGAAAATAAGAGTACAGCTCATAATTCTATGTTACTGTATACGAATGTTGAATTTAGAAATATGAAATAGAGAATTGTATGTGCACCCCATCGTACTCTAAAAGTCCTTTGTCGTGCAAGAAAGAACTCAGTGAAGTGTTAAACTAACATTGTTTAATGGCCATGTCACATCTGAGCATGTGCAGGAACATCGTCAAGTATCTTGAAAGCATGAAGTCAGAGGAACCACAGGGTCTGAACGAGCACTTTATGGCCCAGCCTGTAAAACGTGTCTGCTGTGTGAAATGCATCAGAGCAGACTGTAAGCCGATTGTGTTTATTACACTCTCACTCTTGCAGAATCAGCAAATCGGAGCTGCTGTGTTACACTAAAGCAAAGTGACACTGATATGTTCCCCTTACATCCAAAATCCATAAAACAGCCAGCAGTCCAGTGTTTGTAACATTTCATAGACCCAGTTTCAACATCTTTTCCTCCTGTTTTCCAATCCAGTTAATTATCTTCAGTTGAGAGATGATCTCAAACCCCAGGTTGGGAACCACCGTACTAATATAACTACTCAGCATTTTTCTGAATCTCATGGGAATCCCCCTGATATTCTTTACCTGCAAGCATTCCAGCATCATTCTCTGCTCCAGACAAAAGTTTGAAACCAGAGAAATAAAAAGTTTTCACGCTACTGCTTGACCTTTAAAGGCAGTCTGTGGATTTTGGGTGGTGAATAGACAGCTGGATAATGAGTGTTATGGCGTATACATATGACCATGTCAAACTGGAGATTAGTGCAGAGTGTTGAGCTGTTGCTACGACACTTTTCGAACATGTCTAATGATATTGTAGCCCAAAACAAAATGTGATGTGTAAAGATATAGAGGATAATGTCTACCTGAGCAGAGAATGAAGTCTCTTTGTGTTGTAATCAGAGCTTCTCTGTGCTTTGTTGACATCGCCGGGCTGGCCGCACGTGCTTTTAGTGCATGTGAGCGTGCCCCACTGGCTAGCTCATGGCCGCTGCTCTGCACTGCTCTCACACGGCGGTTACAGCGATGTTGAAAGCCGTGTAGAGGCAATAGAAATGCTCCTAATCTTGCATATAGCACCTTTAAATATTATTATTCAGACCAGGCACCTAATTCATAAAAGACAGTTAAAACTGGTGGCTGCATCAAGTTTCACAAATGATTGTCATTACATTTATACGTCAAACGGGGCTCTCGTGTGTTCATGCATGGTCGAGATGAGTAAATTGAGTAAAGATTAAATAATCTCATATTTCAAGTTGCAGTTTAGGGTCACAGTCGCAGATCTCAACTGGAATATTGGTAATCTTGTAACCAATACACCTCATCTGAGATCATTTGTGTCATTTGTGCAGCCCCAATATGACAGTCTGGGACAAAAAGGTCTTGCTGTATGAGCAGTGCAGTCATTTTGAACGTCTTGTAATTTGCACAAGCTTTCAGACAATGAAAATTAAGTTGAGAGTTAGTAAAGTAGCCCATGTGCCAGTGCATCTGTATAAAGCTGCAGCTCTACCCACAAAAACAAGCCAAGGAAAGTGTAATTCTGTGTCGTAGTAAACATAATGTAGGATCGTATTTTACCTTGGCGTTGGGAAAGGTCAGATTCCAGGCCCGCTGACCTGTGAGTCCCCGCTTCCAGCTGCTAATCAGCCTCGTCCGAGCCGGCTCACGGCATTCGACCAGTGCCAGCACATGAGTGGCAATGGGAAGAGAGGTTTCCACCTCGTTCTGTCTAAACGCTTTCAGATGAGAAAGCCCCTGACGTAGGCGAGCTCCAGCGAACGCAAATTAGGCCGCATTCATGAGCGTTTTCCATCTGCCTGAGGACACCGAGCAATTCCTTTATTCGCTGCACAGGAATGATGAAAGGATAAATATCCTTTTAATTCCACAAATGAATGTGTCTTATTATGTTTTGAATTGTTGCTTTGTGTTCAGCAGTCTTGAGAAAGTACATCTCTTTAGCTTTTTTAATACGGTCAATCATGTAATAGCTGTGATAGATTACAGGAGAGGGGAGTGTGGTGACGGATTATTTGTGTTCGTTGTGACTCAGCATGACGCTCAGAGTCTAAGAATGTATGCAGATTGTCCGGTGATTTTGCATATCTGTGATTAGTGCTGACGTGATAATTAATAATAATTGGGATCAGTTCGGGGTGCTCTCACTTCTAAACAAAACCAGTCTGTTCTAAAACAACATGGGGAGTGTGGAAGGCAGCAGCTGGGATCACTGCCAGAGGGAACAATAGTCACTCTGTGGTCCTGCTTTAGCCTGACCGGCCTCGCTGGGCATTCCTGGCATACTGCATGTCTGAAGTTTGGGTGGCACGTCTTTTATATATTAGCATTGAACGCAACACTTACTGCAAAGTTCTTGCACTCCAGGAAGTCTTATAGACAGGTGTGTTGGATCATTAAGCACCTGGTGCCATGATGGAGACTTTTATTTAGGTCCTATTTGTGATAAGAAAGGGATTTAAGAGGGAGACACACAGGTGCAATTTTAACCCAAATATTGCTGGATGCAACCAAATCTACATAAACACAACCTCAAATGTTGTGACACAATTACCCAACCACCGCCATTTTTGTGGGACTTGAGCTATCTGTCATCTGCCCACAAATAATGGCCGGAGGCATTATGTTTTCAGCCTATCCGTCCGTTCGTTCGTCCGTCCGTAACTATCTCAGGATCACCTAGAGGGAATTTCTTCAAATTTGGCACAAATATCAACTTCTCAAGGATGAACTGATTAGATTTCGGTGGTCAAAGGTCACTAACCTCACACTTTTTGCAGTGGGCTACCTCCAGATCTGAAAAGTGAAGCCAATGCTGAAGTGCCTTAAACTTGCATTCTTGCTAATAGCCAGCAGGGGGCGACTCCTCTGGTTGCAAAAAGAAGTCTGATTGTATAGAAGTCTCTGAGAAAATGAGCCTACTTCTCACTTGATTTATTACCTCAGTAAACATTGTAAACATGAGTTTATGGTCTCAATCGCTAGTTTCAAGTCTTCTTCAATACAGCATGATGTTCATTTAGTAAATTATGGTCCGATTTAGAGTCAAATAGACCATAAAGCAGGGGATGCTTTAAGGCGTGGCTACCTTGTGATTGACAGGTCGCTACCACGGCGTTGTCCGGTCTGGGAGTTGTCCGTGTTTTTGGCTTACAACTTTAACCCTTTCACAGTGTGTTGTCAGTGTTTGAAAGTTAATTGTTATATTTTGGTCCCCTAAAAATGTCTTATTCATCGTTCGGTTGTACTTAGCTCCACCCTCTGGTGTCATTTCTTGTTGCAAAAAAACAAGATGTAGACGGCCAAAATGACGAACTTGAGGCTTCAAATAAGCAGTCCGCAAACCAATGGATGACGTCACGGTGACTACGTCCACTTGGCCATGACTCAAGAATTCAACGATTAATCAATTAGTTGTCAACTATTAAATTAATTACCAATTATTTTGATTATCGATTAATGAGTTTGAGTAATTTTTTAAGGAAAAAAAAGTCTAAATTCTCTGATTCCAGCTTCTTAAATGTGAATATTTTCTGGTTTCTTTACTCCTCTATGACAGTAAACTGAATATCTTTGAGTTGGGGACAGAACAAGACATTTGAGGACGTCATCTTGGGCTTCGGGAAACACTGATCGACAGTTTTCACCATTTTCAAACAACTAATCGATTAATCGAGAAAATAATCAACAGATTTATCGCCAATGAAAATATTCGTTAGTTGCAGTCCTACTAATTATGACGATTTCACACAAATGTCTAACAGGATAAAATGATGAAGTGATGACATTTTGGACAGACGTGGATGTAAACTATTGACTGGTTGGCGGAGGCAAACAACCGTGAGGCGTTAATTCTAGTTTTGTTTGTGTGGTCTGGGAGGAAGCTCATCATATCTGAAGAGACATGTCTGACTGACATCCATCCATCATGTAATTACAAGGGCCTGATACTGTATATCCGTCTGACAGTAGATCACACACACAGTGCAGCCGCCCTCCCGACCAGCTGTGACATAATTGATGTCTTCCTCTCAGCTCTGTTTGTTTGATGACACTGCTCTCATTCCTCAGCACAGCTGGTTGGGAAAAAAAAAACTCCCTGCCCATACAAGGGCAGAGCCAGCCGCCAAAAAAGGAGCGGTCCATTTTCCCATGGAGGTCGCTCAGCCGAGGTGGCATTTACAAAGAGGGACTTGAACAAACCCGCTGACTCCCTCTTTGTCGTAGCAGGAAGAATGACTGTGCTTGTACGGTGCTGTTGACACTTGTATTACAGAGTGGTGTTAGTCTACACTGATTGTTCTGTATTTAGCAGCAGTTTGCAGAGACATTAGGTGACAACAAGACAAGACGTGAGATGAGAGGGGAGACTTTCCCCGTGAGAAAGTCTGATTTTAGTTACTGTATTTCTGTCTCTTTTTTTAGTCTTTATTTCTCTCCATCTTTACTTCTTGATCTTCTTGATGTCATACAGCATGAGGTTGATTGAATAGTTGATATTTATTATTGTAAATCAATTAATAACACAAAACAATGACAAATATTGTCTAGAAACCCTCACAGGTACTGCATTTAGCATAAAACAATATGCTCAAATCATAACATAACACAACAACAGCTGTCAGTGTGCTGACTTGACTATGACTTGCCCCAAACTGCATGTGATTATCATAAAGTGGGCATGTCTGTAAAGGGGAGACTCGTGGGTACCCATAGAATCCATTTTCATTCACATATCTTGAGGTCAGAGGTCAAGAGACCGCTTTGAAAATGGCCATGACAGTTTTTCCTCGCCAAAATTTAGAGCAAGTTTGGAGCGTTATTTAGCCTCCTTTGCAACCTGCTAGTACGACATGAAATACTAGTTGATTCCTTAGGTTTTTCTACTTTCATATATGTTCACTCTTTAAATCTGAGCCTACTACAACCTAAAAATAGCAGGTTGCATTAATTAAAGAAATTAGTGGCGTTCAAACGAATATGCGTTACGTGTTATCGTGTTAACTTTGACAGCCCTAATAAATTTAAAACCCGGCAACACAAAAGTTATTGAGTTAACTACTTATTAATGTCCTGATTATATCTGGAATGAGAAAATTATTTATTAACCATTAATAAAGCTATTAGTTGCACCTTATAAACCTTTTATAAAAGCCCCCTTATGAGAAGGTTTTACCAAAACCCCTAACCTACTTGCATCCTCATTAATAATGTACTACTTCTAAATTCAAAACAGTTTAAAACAATTTAAATTAACCATATTTTAAATACCAAATCTAGTTTTAAGTGGTGAGATTTTGGGTCTTCTGCATGTTGAGATGATTGAAAGAGTTTTCCAAATTATTCAACTTGACAGTAGAGTTATAACGACAGGAACGCTGAGGGACTCTTTCTCTTTTGGTCTTCAGTTTGGTCCAAAACTTCACTTAAACTTTTTATCCCCCTGCAATGACTCAGTCCATAAACTATCCTGTTCCTGGGTAACACAAACCATCATATATATTTACTGTTTGAGCTTTCCCTGCCAAATTGAATATATATACGTACATAGAGTACGTACAGCGAGTTCAAACTCAGCAGGACTCAAACTGAAACCAAGAATAATGTACAGTTGGATTTTATGATGATTAATACGTGTATTTATTCACATTAATCACAGGCTTCTTCTATGGAAACTCATAAAATGTGTGAGTGCCTTATATGGAGGCACGCTCTCAGGTTATTTGGGTTTCTATTGATAGTTAATGCCAAAGCACGATCGAGATAAAGTTTAACAAGAATGAGGACATACGTGGTGGCAGGT
The DNA here is from genome assembly GCF_015220745.1 of Sebastes umbrosus. Classification (NCBI taxonomy): domain Eukaryota; kingdom Metazoa; phylum Chordata; class Actinopteri; order Perciformes; family Sebastidae; genus Sebastes; species Sebastes umbrosus. The sequence goes on from NC_051286.1 coordinate 6,929,100, forward strand.
AAAAACGTCATGTCGCTGTTTCTGTTCCAGCAGGGGTTCACATTCCTGACAGCTGATTCAGACTCAAAAAATGATTCATCCAACAGTGATTTCCATCATATTTGACATGAGTCAGTGTTTCCCCTGTGAGACAGCAGTCAAACAATGCTACCTCAAGCGTGTAACCAGCTTAACTCTTGGGAAATGATTACACTGATGGCTGTCTGGAGTTCTCTTTATACCGTTGTACTCTGATGAATCGGTTGTATGTGAAAGACTGTAAACCAAATGATTCATACAAACGATAGCATCAAAAATACCAAATCCAAAATAAATCTAAGGAAAACCGGACTTTTAAGTCCAGATAATTGCTTTACTAATTTCATTTTCTTGTAATATTCAGATGATTGGACTGATATCAAGAGCTAGACCCAGATGAAATCATTGTTTCTGGAATAGCATATTAATATAGTTCTGGGAAGAAGCCCTTCATCATTCTTTCATAGTCATATCAAATCAAATCCAAACAAATCAATTGAAATAACACTCACACAGTGTCTCACTTTGCAGGAAACTCAGCTTCTGATATGAGTTTTAGATGAGAAACTAAAAAGCAACTATCCGTATTTTTACACATTGTATGCATGAATCCATTTTCTTCCTTTTACAACAAGTTGATTTTTTTAATATTTTGAAACCTGCATTGTTTATATTAATGTTTACATCAGTTAGCATTCTTCTTCTTCTTCCTCTGTACCTTTTGTTGGCTCTAGGCTGCAACCTCCGGGTCTGAAAAGTGAAGCCAATGCTGAAGTGCGTTAAACTTGCATTCTTTCTAACAGCCAGCAGGGGGCGACTCCTCTGGTAGCAAAAAGAAGTCTGATTGTATAGAAGTCAATGAGAAAATGAGCCTACTTCTCACTTGGTTTATTACCTCAGTAAACATTGTAAACATGAGTTTATGGTCTCAATCACTAGTTTCAAGTCTTCTTCAATACAGCATGATGTTCATTTAGTAAATTATGGTTCCATTTAGAATCAAATAAACCATAAAGCAGGGGATGCTTTAGGGCGTGGCTACCTTGTGATTGACAGGTTGCTATCATGGCGTTGTCCAGTCTGGGAGTTGTCACCTAAGAATGTCTTATTCAGTGTTCGGTTGTACTTAGCGCCACCCTCTCGTGTCACTTCTGGTTGCGAAATAACGAGATGGCTACAGCCAAAAACCAAGATGACGACGACCAAAATGCAGAACTCAACAGTGGGTGACCCTAGTTCCTGTAATTCCCATGAATGCTCATTGACAACTGTCAGAGGTTCAGTAGTCATTAGAAATATTATAACCAGTATCTCAACATGACATCACATCTATTGTTTGCTCAAAAAAAAGAAAAACACACCAGCAAACAGCAGGAATGCAATGTATATCAGTGTATCATATGATTTGAAAACAGCATGAGAAATAATACTTGGAAGAGCCACGTGAACCTGCTCACGGAGATGAAAATGTGCATGATTTACAGCCTCCCTGCAGCTATTATCAGCAGCCTCGTCTCTGGCCGCCCGGAGGTCCATCTACTGCAGGTATAGATTCCAGGAACCAGGAGTCTATATGAGCTCCATATTGGTTTTTATTAGCAGTAAAGCCTTTAACAGTCCTCCCAGACAGACCTCTGCTTTAGCAGATCCTCCACGCTGTTTAAACCAGGAAATAAAAGGGTGGACTGGCGGTGGGGACATGCAGCATGATTTTGATGATGCTGTCATGGATTTCGCTGGAGGGTGAAGAGTTTGTAGATGTGTGCGGTGGTTTGGGTGTGACTCAGCACTAGTACTGACTGCCAGGTAAAGATATAATACATGCCTGTGAGATGAAATTAATGTCATCTTCACTAGTCACCAGCGAGGTTTACAAGAAAGGCTCAACTTATTTACAGTAAAAAGTGGTTTTGGGGTGCCATCGACGTTAGTTACACCATGTGAGAAACCATTTTATTTGACATATTCCATGAAAACCACCAGACTTGCCGAATTTAATGCCAAACTAATGACTCAAAGGCAACTTTTGAGAGTGTTTTATTAGGCAGATTACTCCGGCCAAGCTGGATCTCTGGATGAATAGTTTCACGCCTTCATACCTCACATCACCAGTTTCTGGCGTTCATATTTCCATAGAGAAGAGCGCCTCCCACCTGCTAAGTGATCCTTCATCTCATTTATAAATCAGTATTTCTGGTCATAAAGGGAGACTCTATGAGCGTTCCTACTTGGCCCCCTCTCTGACAGTCTTTTTCCTCTCTCCCAGGGCGGGTCACCTACAGTGCCTCCCGTGTTCTCGCCCCTTTGAAGCACTATTTTGATGAGGAATGGTGTTTTCCGTGTGTTAAACATTTCAAAGCCGGGGTGGCGAGGGCGATCAAAGCGAGTCTGTGACCACATGAAGTCCCGCTGCCTCCGATCTCTCTCTCTTTCCTCCAGCCTCGTAAACCTGAGAGGAAGATGTTTTGGCCGTGACGCTTAAGACCGTTCTTCCTCCCTGTTTTTCAGTGGCTGCCTCCTGATCCAATGTTGATGAGACAACGGTGATGACACCTCCTCGCCCCGCTGCCGTCTTTTGATAGTAAAGTCAGGGCTTTCCTGAGGAATCTGCCCACGCAGGGCTCTCGATCCCCGTCTTTGAACGAGCAGCAGGTTCCCATTAGGAAGACTTGAGGGGAAACGACTGGGGGGGATCAGCCCTTAACTTTATGAGGCCCACTCCTCATCCTATTGTTATAAGAGGAAGACAAAGAGGAGTATAATTTAGAGGATGCAGAGACCGAGCAGATGCATGTGGATCCTCGAGCCTAAAATGTCTGAACCCTGACATGTGGGGAATGTATTACTCGAGAGAGATACAGGGAGGACTTCTGCAGAGAGGCTTTTACAGTAGAGGAGGATACACACTTTATTAATTCTCCTTAGAGATCTCCATCTAAATGTCCATAATATGTCTTTTTATCTAGAAATATGTGAAAATACTCAGGCGTAGGATTATTTTCTTTCCTATTTACAAGCACTGAGGCTTTCTAGTTGGTAAATTATGCATTCATATAGATCTGTACGGTAAATATGAGTCTACTGTCAGTTAGCTTAGCTTAGCACAAAGACTGGAACCAGGGGGAAACAGCTAGCCTGGCTCTCTCCAAAGGTAACAAAATCTGCCTACCAGCACCTTTAAAAATTCACTTATTAACACGTTATACGTCTTGGTTACCAGCCGTGACGCTGGCATTGTTTTCACTTTGTGAGTTTGTGTGTGTCTGTGAAAAGATTTTTGCATCTGCGATTAAAAAACCCAGTCGAAATATTGAAAACAATTATGTTTAACTTTGTATTTCAGTCAATTTCTATCCATTTAAGATGTAACATGCTGGTTGTTCAATGTCACCCAGTTAAAGGAGGGAGGTGGTGGGGTACAAACAAGTTCATAAAAGTTAGTTTAGTTAAAAATAAAACATAACATTTAAAGAGAGAGAGATAGAGAGAGATGGAAATTGCAGTATGAGGATGTGGAAATATATTTAATAATTAATTATATGTCAATATTATTTAATAATTATTAATTATAATTTTATAATTTGATGCTTTGAAGGCACAAATGTTGCATTGCCAATAAATATTAGGTTAGAAAATGCAACATTTGTCCCATTTAACGTAACTTCTGGTATAAACAATGCCTACTTCTGGCATTCTATCCGAATACAGATACAGAGACAGATCATGTTGGTTGAACAGATAGAGATACAGGTAATGACGTCTCTGTACACCTTTAGTAGGAGGTGGGGAATTTTATGAACCTGGCCCGATTTGGTGTTACGGCTGGTGTGATCCCATTCCACTGGGTTAACGTTTGTTGCCTACCTCATGGTGATGACAAGACTTTCAGTAAAAAAGCGAATAAGCGCATTTCCAAAAATGGTTGTTAATTATCTGTGTTTCGTCACTACGAGTGACACCTTTTACATTACAAAGAGTCATTTGATCCATTGTTAATATAAAAACATTGTGTAGTGCAGCTTTAAGTATTGTATTGTCATTTTAGTTGTGAAACACTGGATGACATATTGGACTTACAGGCCATTTTTTAACCACCAATGAAGCTTCCTAGCCATCTGCCACCTATGAGGATCTTGTAATTTTTCAGCAATTTTCCAATTGTGGCTCAATTGTCAGCTTTTAAGTGAGTTAAACATCCAAATTTGTGTGCCTTCTCCTAAACGAAGCCCCTATAAACTGCCTCACGAATGTGCTCTGCTTTCACGTGTCACCTTTGGCCCTGCATGTGAGATAGAAATTAGAGAAAGTCTGTTGTTGGACTCATCTCCCATCAACAAAATCCCTCCAGGACGGGCAGAGAGATCTTCTCCAAAAAAAGAAAAAACCCTTCAGGACAACCGAAGTGTCCTCACATAGAAACACTTGTGAGTGTGAGAGAGAAAACAACTGGTGAGCGAAGGCTCAGCTTTGTCTGCATGTGATAGAGGTTATCCACCGTCCCTCCCACAGCAATAATTACCATCAATAAGAAACTGATGAATAGACTCCAGATGTTGGATTAAACATTCCCAGCCTTCCCTTTGTGTTGGACTCACATGCAGGATTTGCCGTTTTGCAACCTCTCGTTGTCATCCCCGTTCACCGTCTCCTCTCCGCAGGGACCCTGCTGCTGCTGCTTAGTCATAACAGCAGATCAGATGATGCTGCATGAGTTGGACCGATAACACATAGATACTGGAATTCACTGAAATGATCTGCCATGATGAAGTCAACACTATTCTCTCAGCTGCAGAAGACGAGGGTAGAAAATGTCGCACACACTGGTTAGCGCCTTTCTACTCGTCATGGTGTCATTGTCTGTGACAGTTGAGTCCGCTGAACAACAGGACGACCATGTTAAACAGCACCATGCTGTCAGCTGCAATGTCTGAAGCTGTCATGAGAACAAAGACACTGAGTTTGTGGACCGTCTCACAGTGACTGAATTAATAGTAGCTCAACTCTGAAACAGTCGCAGTGTTGTGATTAACAGCTGGATCTCATGAAGTTCAAATTAGTTAAATCAGTGGTTCCCAACCTGGGGGTCGGACTCTCTATCGGCTCCATGACTCTTCTATGATCCTTGTGTTTTTATTGTGAAATACAGAATCATTTTACTACTTCAGGCCTTCAAAAACCATTCAAATGAAACGATCTAAGAAGGAAACAACATTTTTTTTTGGTTGGTTTTGGTTGTGTTAATGCCTTTGCGCCTGGTGGTATGGTTGTCCATCCATCTCAGGAACGCATGAAGGGGATTTCTTAAAGTTTGGCACAAACGTCCACTTGGACTCAAGGATGAAGTGATTCGATTTTGGTGGTCAAAAGTTCAATGTCACTGTGACCCTGTGTTTGGCTATAACTCCAGAGTTCAAATGCTAATTATGACAATTTCACACACACGTCTAATAGGATAAAATGATGAAGTGATGACATTTTGGACAGACATGGATGTAAACTGCAACTCAACTGGTTGGCGGAGGCACACAACTACAAGGCGGTAATTTTATTTTTTTTAAAGCATGATCGCAATAGTTCAGAGCGATAGGCCTTTGGAAAAAATGGGCATTTGTTTTTGGGATAACGGGCTGTCAGACAACTGGGCTTTTGGTCGTATGGGACATTTTTCAGACTATTGGACTAATCGGACAATTAACTTTCATGAACTGAAAACACACTGTGGAAGGGATAAAGTTGCAAGACGAAAACACGGACAACTCCCAGACCGGACAACGACGTGGTAGCGACCTGTCAATCACAAGGTAGCCACGCCCTAAAGCATCTCCTGCTTTATGGTCTATTTGACTCTAAATGGGACCATAATTTGCTAAATGAACATCATGCTGTATTGAAGAAGACTTGAAACTAGCGATTGAGACCATAAACTCATGTTTCCAATGTTTACTGAGGAAATAAATCAAGTGAGATGTAGGCTCATTTTCTCATAGACTTCTATATAATCAGACTTCTTTTTGCAACCAGAGGAGTCGCCCCCTGCTGGCTATTAGAAAGAATGCAAGTTTAAGGCACTTCAGCATTGGCTTCACTTCTCAGACCCGGAGGTTGCCCACTTATCAAAAGCCAAAAGCTTTTCCAAAACCAGGTTGGGAACCACTGATTAAAATCACTGTCCTAAACTTACAGATTTATAGTAGGCCATGAATGAAATGTGGCGTTTTACAGTGAGCATTTGATGCATCTTCTTTGCTTACTCATTCATCTACAGCAGGCTTTACCAATCCAGACAGTATATGTACTTAAATTACTCCAAACCTGAGTGAAATTTCCGAAGTCTGAAATGTGGCTTGTTTGTGTTAAGCATCCTGTCGATAAGGACAGAACGATCGTTGTGAAATGTGAAAACCCGCTTTGCAATCTCGACTGGAAATAGATGTTTACTTAAAACAGTTGCCGAAGGTTAGCTAAATACTTTCCATGAGCTGCAAAGAGAGGCGCCTGTTGCATCTGACCGGGAACCAGACTCGGTCTGTGAGAGAGGATTTACCTGCCCGGCATCGGGCCTGAGGAGGACAGACCTAATAGTGTGTGAATGAGGTTACTGCTGAATAACATCTCACAGACATCTCCCTCTGCTCTTAGATCCCAGTGAATAATGAGGCATTCATAAACATACATTAATTACGGTAACTCCTGGCAATAAGTACAATTTGCTTTTTAATTTCAAATGAATTCAGTGAAATGAAACCCTCTATAAATGTCTAAATCAACCCGTTCACCTGTCCCTGAGGGGATACATTGTCCTGTTGTATATATGGAAGGGATAATCCACAAAGAGCCATGCACATATTGAAAGGTAATGCATGACATGAAGGCCAAGAGCAGGTTATCCTCTAGAGAACATTATTTTATACGACCGCAGAGGTCTGAATGGATTATCCTGAATATGCGAAGGCCACCTGCCAGCAATCAAACACACACAGTACATATTATGTATTTTGGGGCAATACATTCTTAATGCTGTCAACCTTAGAATAAACTTTGCTTTATTACTCAACATCCTTGTAACAGTAGAAATGAGTAGCCCTCCAGCGATGAGTATTAATTTACTTCAGTAATCTGAAAGTAATGAATATCCTCCAGCAAATCAGAATCAAGTACTGAACAAGGTGGGCATGATGGACACCAAAGTGCCCCACGGAAATGAGGACTCCATGCTAACACTGTACAATACAGTACATACATGGCTTTATGTTTTTATTACGTACTGTAAGTGTCAGCCTTTGTTTGGTTGATCATCTGCTAGCATTCAGCATACTGTACTATAAACCAGTATCAGTGAGCTCCCTGTGACACATGAATGATTTCTTTCCATGTCAAGAAGACCTTCCCAATTCCCTCAGGCAAAGTGTCCTCCCAGGGAGTCTGGGGAAAGGTAGAGAGTAGCTCACCACATGTGCAAATTGTGGTTTGTTCTTTCCCTCAATTACAGACCGATGTCACTTTTGGGTAAAGAGCAACAGAGAAACTGAATGAGAGCAGAGTAGAATGATACGGACCAGAAACAAACACAGAGAACAGAGGGAGAGTCAAGCAATCAGTGTATTTTTGATTTAAAGAGGACCTATTATGCTTATTTTCAGGTGCATACTTGTATTTTTGGTTTCTACTAGAACATGTTTACATGCTTTAATGTTCAAAAAATGTTTTACTTTTCTCATACCTGCTGTTCTGCAGCACCTCTTTTCACCCTCTGTCTGTAACGCTCTGTTTGAGCTCCTTTTTTGTTTTTTGCTTTAAGATCTTTGCACACGAAGTCCGTATTTTTCATATGTGTTTTTTTTTTAATCCATCATCTGATAAAAAGAAAAGCGTTACGCACAGAAACCTTACACACTGAGTCCAATGTGTTTTATTATTCTATTCGTTGTAAAAATTTGTAATACAAGACAAAACTGAATTAATGACGTGGGTGCGATGGATAGCGTAGTCCCAAACAGAGCTAATGAATGAGTGACATGATTAGCTATCGTTTAGCTGCGTAGAACACAATCACAAATGTTACTGTCTAATCGTTCAAACATCAGTAAACATAAAAAAAATCCATTCGTTTGTGACCATCCCCGATTACAAGCTGTTCTGCAAATCACCTGTCACAATCTATCTTTAAATTCTGCATCTCTGTATTCTTTTATCTCTTTATCGTAAATCCAGATGCCATTTTGGATGATGACGTTTGCACAGACGGTAGCTCTGAATGGTCAAACAATCCTTTTTTGCTCTTTGACGGATGCGAAAAAACGCAGAAATTCAACCTGTTCCGAAAACTTTAATGAGAGACGAAAGTTTCGGAGTCGGTGTGTAAACGTGATTGACACAACGTGAAGTCATATTGATTTTTAAACGTGCAACATTTTCCGACACGGGCTTGGTGTGCAAAGACCTTTAGTCCGTATCAAACTACAAAATACGTTTTTTTTTCCCCTCGTTCATTCGTTTTACTTTCATTCGCTTGTTTGCACACTCTCAGTGTATCTCGCTCTTGTAAGACTAGTCGTAACTTTGTTTTTAACGTCAGTACTTATCAACAATATCTGTTTCTCATCCATATATTGATGAAAGCAACAACCAATGCGTGCTTACTGTGTGAAGGAAGCTGTGCACAAGTTGTAGCAGCCTGTGAGTTTTGTGTTTGACCGATCGGCTACGTTTAGCACTGCAAACTTTTTCCTGACGGGGCCATCGGAGAGCACTACCCGCCTTTTTTTGCACCAGGAACTAAGGATCTACATTTAGTCCCTGTTTCGTCAGGTCGTAAAAGTTGCAGAGTTCCTGAAATGGTTCCTTGTCCCCTTGAAAAACTCCTGTGTTAAGTGTGTTCAGGGAGCCCAGTTTCATGCTGCTATACTGCCACTCTTTGGTAAGGAGGATAAAAATAAACCGTGAGTGTTAGGGGAGTGCTGGATGTCAGTGTGAGATGAAAATGAAACAGAGGAGCCAAAAAGAAAATGATAAAGACAGAAAAAGGGAAGAAGGAGTCAAGCCACATTATATTTCATGAGAGAGCTGTCAATTGGGCCTTTAGCTGCCTCAGCCAGCAGAGTGTTTGAGTTTACACAAAATGTCTCTCCAGCTGATAAATCCATCACGCTCTTTCACACTCTTGTCATGATCCATCACGGCTCCAGGTACAGTGAGTGTGCAGCTTTTCTGTTAACGCTAACCAAACCAAACACAAGCTCCCTGGTTTCTTTGGCTTCACAGCATCCACTCGGCGCCCACATCCAGCAGCGGTTCCTGTGTACGCTCTGCCAGAGACATGTATTCATACGTACTGTAGGTCCGGACCTCCGGCTCGGGGCCTGAAAACCCCTCTGTGTCACGTCTACCCGCGTCAGGTTTCCAACCTACCCCCCTTAGAACCGGATCAGAACCTCTCTGTGGAGCCCTAAAGGTAGATGGTACCTGTGGGAGGTCTTCCTGGGTGTTGGACCGGTGCTAGGAAAGCAACGGACAAATTGAATTTCCATATGGATATGTGAGGTTTGACTTGCTTCCTGCGAGCGGTCTCACAGAAGTTCTCATTCACCGGTTCTGAGCTCCACATGAGTCTCAAACAGAGACCTGTTACTCCTCCTGTTATCATCCCCTGATACTTAACACAAATTGGCTCACATCATCTGAAAGCTCTCACATTTTTATTGGCTGAGATCTGATTTACTGTCCTTTCTGTCTTCATTTCCTGTCTCCCACTAAGCTCTTCTTTTCATCCAGATCATTTTTTTGGCTACTGTTGTATATTAATGTCTTGCCACTGTGAAGGCAGCAGCCAGCTTCACAGATAAGTGATGTGGTCTGTATTTACAGCCGGGGGCATGCTGAAGCTATTCACTAGTTTTTCCAGTCAGGAAAATCAATAAAAGATGATAATGTTGTGACGCTGAGCGATGCGACCATTTCATCCAAGTCACATGTTGGGACACGTTCAATGTAATGTGTTTTAGTCTTTATGAGCAGTTCATATGCAGAATTAAAACAAAAACAGACCTGTATGAATGCATGTTTCATGCAAAAGCCTTTTCTCATTTACATAAATCATAGGCAACATTTTTGGTCCAAGCATTACTGTATAAGCCGCATCATTAGCACTCCAACCACAGCGGTTATGAATGAGTCATTGAAACATGCTACTATCTAAGGCCTCAGACATTATTGGACTATTTAAACCCCAATGCATCCTGGGGAATCTTGCAGTCTGAAGTGATGAAAAGGTTGAGGACAAAAGTAAAATCTAGTAGGGTCATGCAAACACACATATTGTTCACGATGCATGAGCGAACTAAGTAAGGGTGGGTCTTGCATCACCCTGAAGGGGTTTATTTCACAACAATGACCTGCTAGCTGTACATTATCCCACTAATTACTCAACTACTTACTTAAGAAATCAATATTTGACAGAGAAACGGTCCTCCAGAGTCCAACATCAGACCTGCGCCCATAGCAACGGTGTGTTACACATAGCAACGGTCTGCTATAAAGAAATAACAGATCGTAGAACGCCGTGATTGACCAGAATCGAGTAAAGAAAGCCGTGTAATAATAGTTTTTTACAAATGCTACTCAAACAGTAACAAATAGTACCTTGCACGGTAGCTGAATTCTGAATGCTGCAAGCTACTTTCATTGGAAAAAAGTTGGCAACACTGGGCTGGGTTTTTCAGTTGGATCGTTTTTAAAATCTAGTGTACTCTGGCTACTTTCTCAGTACTACCGCCTACCTTTAAATGTGCAGAGCTCGTTGTCTCCTTACCACAATGTGACTTTAGCGGCAAATTAATTATTTCAGTGTCAGACGACTAAATTGGCAAATGCCGCCTGGAGAAAAGGATGTACTCGACATTTCCTCCACATTTTAGCTGTGAATTTATCATTCTAATTTCTTTCCGGACCATTTAACCTGGAACTTCTCCATCTCTATCTCAATTTCTGAATCCTCTAGATTCAACATGTTAGACAGAACCTTCCCATTAACCTCCAGCGGGGAGGACTTTTTGTTCCAAAACAGAACAAAGTCTGGAAAATCTGTTTTTAAAAGCCATAAATCTCCTGACCTGGTAGAGTACTTGTTGAGTCGCTGATATTGATCAACAACCCCGTTAACCATCCACAGAAATATTACGGTTATTCTGAGTTATGGGACATTTATATTCCCTTCAGATAATCCACAAGTCAAATCTGTCTCATCACGTCTGTCGAAAATGATCTGTTTGCGCTAAATAGTTCTTAAAGGAGCAGTTTTGAGTGATAACATAATCCCTTTAATCTTTATGAAATGAATGTGAGTTTTAGACATTTTATTCTGACTTATTTTCTATTAATCCACAAAGTGAAGAGGATTTACGGCTAAGAGGACTCAGAGACAGTGACTTCATGCGAGTTGGGCTTCGCCAGAGCAAATAAATAATAATCACTTCATACTCGGTATCTGAAGCTGCTCTGATGAGACGTATTGATCTCCAGAGGATGATTCTGGGAGGAGAGGCAGATTAGTCTCCTCCAGTGATAAATGACTTTGACTCCGGCCAGCAGACTGTTATCCCTTTTTAAAAATCATATCACCATGTGCACAAACCCTGAGACACTTCTGCTTATCGGTTGATACAGAAAATAAAAATTTGTCGACAACTCTGAGAGACAAAAAACAAGTAGAGGTCTCTTTATGATAACATCTTGTATTGATGCTTTATAGGCAGAAGTGGTTTAGTTATTGACTGTTTGGTTAAGCCTCTAGTTAGTTACTGTCATGCTTTCTGTTCTCACAATTGTTACGGTGGAAGATTTACCACTTGAAATTTGTAGTGATTTTCAAAACAATGGGTCCTTGATTTCAGACAAAAGTAAACAAAAGCAGACATTTTGCCGGCTAACACGACAACTATTGCTCTCTGGCTGACTTTTTATTGTCAGCAATGCTTGTTTGGAAGTAGCACTACTGCTGTAAGTAGTAAGCTAGTTAGCCTCACATGCTAACCATAGACTGTATATAAGAAGTGGACGTAGTCACCGTGACCTATTGGTTTGTGGACTGCCGTTTTGAAGCCTCGACTACGGCATTTTGGCCTTCGCCATCTTGTTATTTGACATTTTTAGGTGACCAAAAAGTTTATAAATAACTTTCATGAACTGAAAACACACTGTGAAAGGGTTAAAGTTGTAAGACGAAAACATGGACAACTCCCAGACCAGACAACGCCGTGGTAGCGACCTGTCAATCACAAGGTAGCCCCGCCCTAAAGCATCCCCTGCTTTATGGTCTAATTGACTCTAAATGGGACCATAATTTACAAAATGAACATCATGCTGTATTGAAGAAGACTTGAAACTAGCGATTGAGACCATAAACTCATGTTTACATGTTTAGGTAATAAATCAAGTGAGAAGTAGGTTCATTTTCTCATAGACTTCTATACAATCAGACTTCTTTTTGCAACCAGAGGAGTCGCCCCCTGCTGGCTGTTAGAAAGAATGCAGGTTTAAGGCAGTTCTGCATTGGCTTCACTTTTCAGACCCGGAGGATGCCGCCTGATGCTAACATTTGAGGCTTACGTCAAAGCAGACAAAAACACTGTTTGATTTAGTCCTTACACTTTTTCATTTTAGATTTTTGACACCACCCTTTCAAAGTCTTACGATGCCAAGTCTTGATTTTACTACATCCCCATTCACACCACCTCAACATGTGGAGAAATCCAGAGCTCGACAGGCCCGCTGGGCATAAGTTACTGTACGGTGGCTGAGCTGTCGCTGTTCGGCGGAGGGTTTTCGCAGACGGTCACTTCACCTTATAAACTGAGCGAGTGTTGCCCATCACTGAGCAGCACCTGGGCCTGAACGTACAGTAGCCGGCCCTGTGTCCTGCAGCGAGAGGGAATACAGGTCCACTGTGGCGGGATGTTGACCCCAGTCTCCTCCACCTACTTCCCCTGATGGACAGTACGTCTCCACTGCAGGTGTGCATCAGCCTCATAAAGAGATGTCTGTGTGCGTCATGTTTGCCCTCTGCCCGTTTCATCATTAAGGTATCGGAATGAGAAAAAAAAAAAAAGCGCTGTGGGGGTGAAAAGCGACCGGCCTTCTAGGTTTACCAATTTATGAAGCAGCTTTCATGAGTGAGGGGGCCCCCGCTGCAGTTCCTGTCGAACACACGGCTGTCTGTTTGCGAAGGGAGCGCTCGCGGTCTACCCGTGCTGGCTTGTTGCCCTGCGTCCGTGCACTCCCCCCCTCCTCCCTCGCAACCCCCTTATACACACCACTAACTGCACATTCGCTCTTTTTTTGTCTCTCACGCCTCCCCACAGCCCTACAATCCCTTTAATTCTCCCTCGTTCCCAATCTTTCGTCCGCCTTCACCCTCGCCTGGAATGTTTTTACACACAGAGGGAAAATAAACCGCCATATATACCAACGCCCGGCACTCAAATCTCCTCCATTTAGCGTGTGATTCGGGGCATTAGGGATGAAGAGCAAAGGCGAGGAAGAGCGACGTGCAATTGTAAACTTAGCTGCCTTGGAAATGTTTACCTGGACATCCAGTGTCATACTTTCCTTGGGTGTTGCTGTTTCTCTCTCGGCGCCCGCAGAATGGCGCCTTTGTGAGGGAGAGTTCAGCACCTTCCTGGCCCCTCGGCTACTCTTTCGAGCTTCATCATATCCATGCACGAGAGGAGAGGAATGGCTCTTACCTGGGCCCCCAGAAGTCCATGTGACGATCACTACCCCTGTACTTAAACCCTTAGGAAATGTGTTTTTAAATCATGCTAATCTGCCTCTTTCCTGGCTGATTTGTTTTCGTGTGTTAAATTAGGAGGAAGTGCATTTCAGTTGCATTTACCTGCTCAGAGTAGATTTGCTTTGGCACCCACTGAGCCGGGTGTTTCTTTTACTTGTGTTACATAATGCAATGACCGATGAAGGAGTGAAAGCATAGTCAGAAACGGAAAAAGGATTCATCATTGCCAACATAATTTCCACACCATATCCATTGAGTCGAAGTCACAAGCGGTTCCAGAGGGGTTTCAGTATTTTCGTCACAAGCCTTTGGCTGCCCCGCTCTCTGTGGTTCACTTTGGCTCCGTTCTCATCTCTGTTCTGCTTCCAGTTCTTGGACTGGCATGTATAGATGTAAACCGTCAATAAAAATGTAGCCACGTTTTTGCTTTACATAATGTCACCATGTAATCAAAAGAGGAAAACGTGCAGTATTTCTGCTCTGAGTTTCAGAGGTCGGGAAGTAAAGATGTTCTGTTGGGGGTTTACTTTATGTCTGGGATATAGTACTAGTCTGCAAGTTGTAAAGCCATCAAAGGATAGGTCGTTGTTTTTTTTTAACCAAAATAACAACAGTAAGAAAAAGGGGTGTCTCAATTCTCCAAATCCACAATTCGATTTGACTTTCGATTTAAACATCCCATTGTTGGATTATGGAGCGGTGAGCGTGAACCGAAACATTAAAGCCAAAACAAGGAGCTGAAAGATGCTAAAACGCTCCTTATAGCTGAGGGGAACTGCAGAGTTGGTTGATGATCTGTGGGTTCATCACTACGAGAGCCTCCTTCCATATTACACGTAGTCATTTGATCCATTGTTAATATAAAACCACTAACTACAGCAGCTTTAAAGCTATTGAGTGTATTTTTTTTATGTGATTTTAGCATCTTTCATTTTATTCTGATGGTTTCTGAAGTTTTTGTTTGTAGTAAAATGAAACAATCCCGGTCTTTAATCGTCAATGAAAATATGAATTGCAGCTCACATGCAACCATGCAGGATTATGACACCTGTGATAGAAACTTACAGTTACATCACAAGAAGAGCTGACATACAGAAGCCCCAGATGGGATTTCTCTGTGTGAATCGTAAAAGTTGTCGAGACCCCGTGATGGCTATCAAACTCTGACCGGTGCTGGGACCCGGGGCCTCCGGGTCGCTGAGTCTTCAGGGGCCCTCAGGGGCACAAAATGTCCCTCAGGCCGGGGCCAACTGGGGTCAGTTTACCGTGCCCCAGTACTGCAGACCCATCAGCCCATCGGCCCATCAGATAAGATGTCCCAGGACATTCCTGAGTGGCGGCCCCCTCCTCCAGAGCCCGAGCAGAGATTCCTCCGGAGCGCTGGGGAAAACGGCTCCCGCTGGAATCTGCCGGGATTTGATTGATCCATCGGTGGATCAGACTAAACCTACAGAGGCTGATCTGGACTCTGATCCAGCTCGTCCTAGACTCCAGACAACCAGGAGAAACTTAAACTAATATTATGAGAGATTAATTGTTCTGTGTTGTCAGCACTGGAAATTTACCATACATGCTCTGATTCATATAAACTTTGATGATCTTACAACCATATATGAGAGGAAAGGTCTTGAACTGTTGGTCATCCATGGCGGCTATCACTGCTCGGGCTTACAAATCAGTCCTTCTGCTTGTTTCCTGCGTGTTTATTCCAAACAATCCACTGTTGCTGCAGCTGGAAATGTAAAATGCATCACAAGGGCTACTGTGGGACTCATCTTCAGCCCACAAGTGTAAAGCAGCAGCCCAGAGAAGTGTGTGTGTGATGGTAGTGTTTGTTGAATAAATTATACTGGTTGACGTGGTAACAGTAGCAGCATGAAAACATGGATTTACAGCACTTGTAATACCATCATGTGCAGCTCTTTTTTATGCTAAATGCAGTACCTGTGAGTGTTTCTGGACAATATTTGTCATTGTTTTGTGTTGTTAATTGATTTCCAATAATAAATATATTCATACATTTGCATAAAGCAGCATATTTGCCCACTCCCATGTTGATAAGACTATTATATCCTTGACAAGTCTCCTTCTAAGGCACATTTTGAACAGATAACAAATATGTGATTAATTTGCGATTCATCGGGATTAACTATGGACAATCATGCGATTAATCGCTACTAAATATTTTAATTGATTGACAGCTCTACTTATCTCACAATCGAACTTGAACAATTTTTATTTTTATTATGATAACATAATATTTAAACTTTGAAAAGTCAATGCACTGTTGCACAACTCCTACACGCCACAAGTATTGTTTTATTGCTTTGGATATTCTACCAGAAATAAATGAAATACATTGTCAAACTTTTACATTTTGTAACTTTGCAGAAATTATTACAAATATTGCCTCAAAAATTAAGTTGAAATAAAGTCTCTAAGACTTATTTGCTGTTGCAAATTAGTAGTATATAAATGGAAAGCATTGGTGTGCTGCTACCGGTCTGATACAAGACAGAGGGCCAGTGAAAACACTGCCACTGCTTAGTTCGAGCCAACTTAGACAATTTACAAAATTTATAAAATTTATAAGAATAATAAAACCGCTCCATCCTCACATGTTGACTCTGTTCTTTTAAGCAGCCACTGCTTATATGCACATCTCTCCTCTGCCAGAGGATTTAACCACCAGACACTGGAAGTTTAAAAATAACAAATGTAAAATATCTCATGTGCTGGTTATGATTAATGTTACGTAATGAGCAATAAAGAGTCATATTCCTATGAAAACCTCACAGATTATTTCTGTGAACGTTAAGTGTCAGCTGCCACAGACTCCAGTATGTCCGTTTCCCTTCGTTCTTATTTAAAAAGTACATTCGTAGTATTCAGATGCAACACATTTTGTGATGAAAGTACCACTTGAACTTGTTCACTGATGTTTGTACACTCTTGGATGTCTCTCTTTGTGATAGCAGGATGTGTTGAACAGACTGATACTGTGCTGTACGGGAGTTATCTCTACCACCAACTTATATGTCTCTTCCATTTCCTCTCTTCTTTGCTGTTTTTTTTGCTGCAGAGAGAGGACAGAGGGCCTTTAAAGCTCTCTGCAAACATGCCTATCAAACTCACCAACCACAGAATGTGTGTGCTGGTATTTTAGCTCAGCATTGATGTGTGCTTCGACAGTCTAAATCCCAAAGGGAGACCATGGGCACGCAAATTGGTGTTTTTTTTCCATCACATTTACTGGAAAATCTATAATTCCTGCAACAAAGTGGATGAATGTAAATATTAGTGCAACCCAAAGCAGTGACATCCACCTCCGTCCCTCCGCAAAACGGTCCCCTGCATGTCAGCGCACCCACAAACGCCCGGAGGCTCTTTCTCTTTCTTTGTCCAACACATGCCACGGTTAAAACAAAAGGGCACAAACGTCCAAATAAATCTTCGTCATTTACACCATCTTGTGGTTCAACCCCAAGCAACGGCTTTTTGGGGTTCCAGATTTTGAGTCTCTGGTTGTTCATTCATGAACTTCCCTCGTTGCCTGAATGATAGAAACATGAGAGTAATGGGTTATTTTCATTATAGATTAATCGTTAGTGTATAAATAGTAGGGAAAATTGTGGAAAAACACCCATCACAAGTTCAGAGAGTTCAAGGTAACATCAGCAAACTAGGGCTGCACAATCATGGCTAAAATGAGAATCACAATTATTTTGATTAATATTGAGATCACCATTTTTTTATCACAATTATTCAGAATATTTTTATTGCAATTTCACATTTAAATAAACAGAGCGCTGTTTTCACTTCTTTGTGGTACATTCCAACCATCAAATACTCTAAATATTATCCTTGTTATTGTCATCTATAGTGGTTATTTGCATAAAAACACACAATTCAGATGATTAGGAAATAAATGATTGGATTTTTATTTTTTATTTTTATATTTATTAAGTTTCTCATCATAAACTACATTTTACAAGATTACATTTGAACGCATCATGATAGCGTTATATATCCCATCGCCCAATACAAATTTTTAGAGTAGAGTTTGAACGCACCTTAATGTAACTCAGTGGAACCTGCACACGTGTGTGTGTGACAAAAAAACAAAACAAAACAGATAGTATATGAGACTGCTGAAAACCGGCCGGCTTGATCGGCTGCTGATTGACAGTTCATCTCTAGCTGTTAGTTTAGGGAGCGCTTGATTTATGCAGCAGAGTTGTCTATGAGCGGAACACGTATTCTAAACATTAACATCGTATTCGATCATGTAATTGAGGGAAGCCAAAATCGTGATCGCGATTAATATTCAATTAATTGTGCAGCCCTACATCAAACTGCTTGTTCTGTCTGACAAAATCCTCAAAATAGTCAATTTACAATCATTTAAAAGAGAAAATATCAGCAAATTCTTCCGTCTGAGAGGCTTGAACTAGCAAATATTTGGTATTTTTTCTCGATAAATGACTTAAAATTACTCAACGATTACTCGAAAGTAGAATTTTCTGTCGATCGACCAATTGATTCATTGTTTTGGCAGTAATTGTAATAATGGATATTTTCTGGTCAACTGGATGAGATCTGAAGAACAAAACAAAACAAACTAATAAACCAGGAGAGTCATGATTCTTGAAAGCAGTAAAGGTCATGAAGTTCAAGGTTCTTCAGCCCCTCAAAAACAGACGGCTGTCGAGGTTTTTAGAAGGCATATTTTAGGCTCCAGCTGGTAGAAATCCTTTAATACTAGACATAAGACTCGGTGAAAACCTGTCTGAGGTGGTTTGTTTTCTTTGCCCACCAATAAGCCCAAAACGCCTGTAGACATAAAGTCATTCTTTGTGTGTAGAGATTAGCGTACTTGCATAAGACAGCATTTTGTTCAAATGAGGAGGTTATTTTAAGTCAAAGGAAGTGGTATTGTTTCTTTTTTTAAAACCCAGATGCTTGTGATATTTCTAGAAAGCCTCAAACTAGCCTGGAACAGCCCGGTCCTGTTTGGTGAAACTATGTGGTGAGATGTGAAATTCAGATTGGCAGTGTCTCACCACAAATGAACCTTACCTTGGGTTTAATGCCAAGGCTGCAAGCATTATGTCTGTTTGTCTGAATACCCAAATCTACAGTAAAATGTTAACAAATGTTGCTCATTTTAAACAGTCTGGCCTCAAATGGGCAGCAACGTTCGTCTGTTTTACTTTAGGAATAAAGCAGAAAGATATTATGGAATCAAAAGAAACAAACTCAATGTCTCCTTGTTTTTCTTTGGTAGAACTAATGAAGAACTTAAGCCATTGTTGAAGCAACAAGGGTCGCACGATAAGGCGTATGAATGACGTGATAATGTGCAGGGTAAAAGCATGCAATAAGAACGCCGTTCCTGCTTTTGGCGTGTCATTTGTACACCATGTAGTCTGTACTGACTGCAATGTTAATGCATGGAAGTGGACATAGGGCAAGCTTTGGCATGTGTAACTTGACAGGCTGTGCCAAGTTATGGTTGCTAAGCTATGATTGGACAATTGTTGTTTGGGGAAGTTTTCGTTTTCATCGACAACACCTGACCCCGGCAAATCAGTGTTGTAGTTATAGTACCCCCTTACCTGCCTGACTTAGGCAGGCAAGACAACATGCATTTTACATTATAATTTTCATATTCGTTGTACTCTTGTACTATTTGTTCTCCAGTAGTGACACCCCTCCCTCCCTCTCGCTCACAGGGTACCAAATATTTCACCGGCGTTGTGGCTCTTTATGCAACGATCGCGTCATATCTGAATAAAGCCATAAGGAACATTTACATAATGAAGACCGTTAACCTACTTTGACAATATCACATGTTCCATTTCTGAAAAGGGCTTATATAAACGCAGTAGGTTTCCATCAGATACATCTCACTTTCTAAATGACTCTAGTTCCCATGGCTGACAAACCAACCCCCCGATGTTATAGATTGTGTAACATGGCGGCATCGACAGCAGTGTCTCATCGTAAGACATACATTAAATGATCTCTTCATACTTAAAACAAGGCAGAGGACGGAGGGAGCGTGATCTACTGCGTCTCCCAGTTCAGACACAGAGGAAGTGCCAAAAACACTGAAGTTGCCAAAATACTTGCTCCATGTCATCATAATCGCTAATATCCATTCATGTGTTGGATGCTAGAACATTACTTTTAACAGACGCTGATATAATTTAAGAGCAAATCCCTCTACTGTATCCAGCGGGGAAATGGAGAAACTAGTCATGCATTGCTAGCAATTGCTTTGAAGGAAGATTTTCCACATTGATGCAAAAGATACAAAATAGGACTGGATGGTGTAATATGAACACAGAAGACCTCTTTATATAAACCTGCAGGATGTCTCTGTGCATGGCTGCAAAAGGAGAATACATGTATTTTCTCCAGCACCTGGAATCTGTACAGTAAAAATTGAATGTAGAAATCAAACGGCGTCTAAGAGAAGACAGAGCTGTGCATTCTCCTCCGGCCAAACATCCGTCTCTGCCGGTGACGTCTGGCCCTCGTGCATCAACAGCAGCTTTGTGCAGTAAAACTGGCTCCTTTGAATTGGCTTATTTCATGTGCCTGTACTTTAGGTTGCAGGTAGGTGATCCAGAGTCCTCTGGATGTGACGTGCGGTGCTTTTAAGACCGCCTGTGTTGCTCTGTGAAAGGTCAAAGTGCCCGTGAACAAGCTGAGCAAGTGTCAAACAGCAGCAGCTGCTCGCAGCGCGACACGCCAGCATCGGCCGAGGCCAAGTCTCAGAGGGGGTCAGATAACTTAGAGGAGGAGGAGGAAGAGGAGGGTGGAGAGTCTTCTGTTGGATGTGTGTAAAAGCCAAGTGAGCCTTCACTTTATTGGGAAGTTAAGGTTTGACATGTCGCAGGCCACACAGCTGCTACGACCCAAACATTAGCCTTCAGTTCATGATGTTAACCTCTTTTCCGTGTTAAATCATCAGCTAAGTGCCGCCAGACGTTAATGAGTGTTGAATAATGCACGTTATGGCCTCTCTATTCATTATCGATTGATGGTTTAGTGTATAAATAATAGGAGAAATAAGTTCAGAGAGCTCAAGATATCATCATCAAACTGCTTGTTTGGTCCAACCAAGAGTCCAATTCTCCAAAATCAGTCATTTAAAAGAGAGAATATCACGAAATTATTCAATTTTTTCTCGATAAATGATGAACAATTAACCAACGATTTACTCAAACGTTGAATTTTCTGTCTGTTTTACCAGTAATTCTGATACTGGATATTGTCTGGTTAACTGGATGAGACCTGATGGCCTCTCACATGATGTAATCTCACACTATAATTAACAAATTAACACACTGTTGAGTGCACGGTCAGAGTATTTGTCGTTTTACTCTGGGTTAACAGGAACCACAACATTACCTACAATAGCTACATCACATTGAAGGCAGTTACAACATTAACTAACGCGTTTATATATACTCCTGTTTGTGAAAATGTCTCTGACGGTCCAATATAACACTGGGAGTGTTATCATAGCTATGGGTGAAATGCTTCTTATAGAAAGAGTGAGGCACGCAGTCGTGTGCACCGATCGGTCTGCTGGTATGAGGTTTCTCCTTGTGGGCCTCGAGGTGTTTATTGGCTGCTGGTGACCAGTGACGGCTGGTCAACTGTTGACATTTTTATATTTTAACCTGAGTTAACACATAAACGCAGAAGCAGCCGATGTCGAAGAGAGACCTTACTGTATGTATCATATGAGTGACTGTAAATTCTTTACATAACTGTGAATCGACTATTGCTGGTGTGAAATTACATTTCATAAGCCCCTTTCCCGCTGGACAAAAAAAACCACTAACACCCAGTAACATCTGGCTTCTGTCTTTGGTAGGAAAGGTTACAATCAGCGTTTATTCCCAGGGGCTACTGATTCTGATTCACCCCTTTCCAGTGCAATGCTATGTGACGCATGTTTAACTGAATATATAATAAATAAAATCATCAGGGTTTTGGACGATTATTATAATTTATTAACGTAACAAACATACAATTGATCTGCTCTCCTCAAAGCCACCAGACTCCAGTCAGACAACAGTCATTTTACCTCGTTGATCGTCGTAAAAACACACTTCATTTAAACGCGTCAGAAACAAAATAAAACTCATCAAACTGTCTTGGTTAGTTTATTCCACTGTTCCAACAATCAGCAATTCTGGTTTGAGAGTTTGAAAGAGACTGAATAAGTAACAGACGTAACCACCGTAACATTTTCACTGCTTACTAACCCTGTTCCGGTGACGGCGAGCACATCCGTGACGTTGAACGTAACACCAGAAAACAAAGAAACGGAAGGGCCAGAGCAACAGCACAGCATACCCGCAATGTTAAAGGAGTCATTGCCTATTTTTAGCAGGTATCCCGTGTTTAAAAAACCTGCACATATACGCGCTAATTTTGGTGGAAATCGGTATTAGTATAATATAAGCTAATGGTACCAATCTTCCGACCGACCACTTAAAATGAAGCAATGTCTGCTTGCAACCCCTCCTCGCCTGTTACCTGCCAGTTATGTCCAGTTAAACCAATTATTCATCTTTGTTTTAAGTGAATTTTTCCAGTAAAATTATCCAGTAATTTGCATTAAAAAAAAGCAAAGAGGAAAGTTTGTATAGCAGAAGTATTTTTCTTGGAACCAATGATCCAGGCTCCCGATACTAAGGCTGTGTCCAGAGAGACAATAGCAATGCGTGAAAAAACACTGCGCCTCTTTCAATTGAATGGGACCATTTAACATTTAATTAACAGGGTGCAGAAATCCAGCAAAAGCTGTATTTCTACTGTTTACCTGAGGATTGTTGTGACGAAGGATCAAATGATTGTTGCTGTTACTTTCTAGAGTGTTTCATGGTCATACCAACACCAGCATTCCTCCACCTCCATTTTTTTTATTGATTCACAACCACTTTCTGTGTGTGTTCTTCTAATCCTGACATTTATAGATTGTAGTCATCATTAGAAGATGTTACAACATGACAGTGTTTTTTCTAGTTTGGCCTCAGAGTGAAACAGTCTCCAAAATTTAGACCGTTGTTTGAAACTAATACTCTGAAATCAAAATTAGATTATTGAATTATTTTCTTTGGGGTCGCTGGTTTCTTGAGGCGGTCTGATACATTATCCTCACATAATTTTGTTGAACAATCAGATGAATAGAATGTGCAAAAATAGTATAATTTCATTTTACAGAATCTTTTTTATTATTATTCTGTGGTCAAAGAGTAATCTCCATCATCCTCGAGGTGGGCTGGTGGTGGTTGAATGGCCAGAACACACAAAGGCCATTAAAAATCAAAATCAGCTCAGTGTTTATTTTTGTTGTAATTAGTGGAATTCAATCAGTGTTTTACCTCTTCGGCCAAAATGAAGAGACTCATTTCATTTCATTTGAGTCGATCGCATCCTTGTGGTGTGGCGCCGACCCAGTCCTTCACATCCTCTTCCTGCGTTCGGCGTGAGCGGCATCTGAATTAGATTCAGTGCTTGAGAGGCTCTCTGTGTTTGGATCTGGGTCAGCAGTACCGGTACTGTGGCCGTCATATTTACTAACTGGGACTCTGCCAGGGCACATGTACATACAGCCCTTAAACACACTCATAGTCCCCTATGTGAAGTCTGGAAGTCTTGGTGGTACTAACACCACTGGGTCAAAGCTTACACCCAGTGGTATGCGTTATCTGCCAAAAATCAGCTGCAAATATTTGTGCGTCTTATTATCACAGCAGACGAAGAAGCGAGCGGTTGCAGCCTCTCTGCTCCGCACAGACACACTCAGTGAGTCGTTGATTCTCCCGCTCACACCCTGCGACTGTTTGTGCAAACGTCTCTCTGCCCGCTGACAACCACAGGCCTGTCTCACAGATCTCCCCGGCAGCCCTCCTCCTCCTCCTCCCTCCACGTTTGTTGACTTTACCCACTTCGTTTGGGAAGGAGGAAAAGAGAGCAGTGGGCCAGGGGGCCTCCAGAGAGACTGGACCCAGCCAAAGGCCTCAGTGAGGCAGCCTGAAGGCCGGCCTCTGTTCACCCTGAACCCTCGCCCTGACAGGAGACGTACTGACGGACGCTGGATAAAAGAGAAGAGATGGAATTTAATGGAAAAATGTTCATTTAACTTTCCAATAACGGACACAAACACTGTAACAGAGTAGCTTTTTCACCTCGATATGATGGACGTGTTGCAAACGGTTGCATAACTAAAATCTTTGTAGCCGTGTTTGTGTCCAGGTGATGAATTTAAGTCCAGTATTCACTCTCCTTTTAGCTCTGTTTTGGTCTCCACCAGCTGCTGAAGGAAGTATCTGGCTCTTTAGCTGCTCTTCAGCAGCTCCATGTACTTTTTGAGTGACTATTCTCACCTTCTAATTTAAGAAGAGCACTTTAGCCATACTGATTCTGATAACGGATGAAGCAGAGTCTCTTATTGTCTATATCAGAACACATCAGAGTGTATTATCGCTTTTATACCATGGCCATTTTTGTTTTTTGTTAAAGTAGTGTGCTTGCTATGGAAACTACCTTTATTGTTGTCATTTTTATAGTGCCTACATTTCACACTCAGAAATCAAACGCTATAATGGCAGAGGCCAAATAAAGCGCACTAAGTAGCAAATAGGAGGCGATTTTGGATACAGTCATGGTCACCACTCTGAGGAGCATTGCTTGGTCAAGTCACAGTATATGTTTCATTATCTTCCTCTTCAGCTCCTTTACACAAATTGTGATCAACATAAGAAATCTTACTTCTCAGTCACATGAAACCTCTTCTTTGTACTCTTTCTACCGCTGCCCAGTAACTTGTGTTGTGGATATGGCGACCCAGCGAATGTACACTTCAACACAACAGCAGCCTGGTTTCCATTCACATATTTATTTTTATGCACATTTTGAAGTAGGCTATCACGTTAGAAAAACTGTATGGAAATAAGGAAATACAATAAAACTTCCTCAACTGCGGGAAAAAAAAAGTTTTTACGCTCATTTTAAGTGATTTTTGCCTTTGTTGAAAAAGAGTTGATGCACTAAATGTGTTATGGAATCGCCTTTGCCGAATAAATTGACGTAGCAAACATTTAACTGACTGATCCGCTGTATCGTCGGCGTATTCTCGGATATTCCCATAACTTGCAAATGCTTGTCTTTGTCTCCAGACAGCATGAAATATGACCAATATTAGCTGACATAAAAGAAAAATGTTAACTTTCCCAATTAAAACAAACAGATATATATGATATTATCAAAGATGACACTGTGGTAGACAGCAAGGAAGGCAGCTACACACGGATGACTGCACCAATTTTCAACTGTTCGGTTTCTCTTTCTATTAAAGTCAAATGTAACTGCATCAGAGTTGAAAGATGCAATAAGCACATTTAAATTCTACACATTTTTCTTCTTCCCCAGCACTGATCCTTCATTGTATCCAGTCCAGTGTTTGGTCCCGTCACGTTTGTTTTTCTACTCTCTCTCCACGCTGACCACCTCCAAAGTCTGTTTTCAGAGCTGCAGGGGTTGAGTGCACATGTGACATATACACACTAACACACACTGGAGGGGTCTGTTTTCTGGAGGTGTAAATTAGGAGAGTGCAGATGAGTGAAGCGACCGGTCTTTGGTGTGTATGTATGTTGTTAGTCGGCATTATTCAGCAGCTTATTGCACCCTGGTGTAAAGTCGTCTCCTCTGGCTTTTATCATGAACACAAACAGTAAGTGTGCACGTAAAATACACACTTCTTTAACAGAGTTCATACACACATCACAGTGCTGGGCGTGATACTATGTTATCCAAAGCTGTTTACAATAAACCTGCACAGTTGTACGTTACATTTTACATGGTAGTGACGGCTGTGGCGTCTTCACGCAGTGAGGTATGCAGTCGCAGCACTGGAGACGCTGTCTGTCTGGATAATGATTTCTGTAAAGTGAAACAAAACCTCTCTCCTGCTTTGTATCTGAATCCATCTAAAGCAGGAAACACTAAAGAATTTCCACCTGTAGCCAAACATAAAAACATTTTTGTGATTTTTTCTCACATTTTCTTTTCTGGATATCTCATGTGCAAATGTGAAAAACAACTGGATGAAACCTCAGATGCCATCATTATGCTCCCCTCTGATCGTGCTTCATGTAAACACACAAAGCCCTCAAACATTTACAGCCGTGGTCCTTTAATAGCCATGTTATGGTGTCCTTTGACTGTCTCACTGCGTTGGAGCAAGAGGAAGCTCTTCCCCACTGAGTTTGGAAGGCCGTCAGCCACCCCAGGGAGATCTGGACCAGCCAGACTCTCTGTTATCAGTCAGTCTCCGCTCCATAGACGAAACCGTCCTCCACCAAACAGGAAATCTGTCAACACTCAGAGAGGAGGAGAGAGCAAACACAGTAATAAAAACAGTAATAAAACAGAAATAGAAGCAAGGAGGAGAATGCTTCGTCTGCTTTAGCAGCGACCGGGAGCAACAGTTACCAAACCGGGTATAAGTCAGACTTTTACTCTTCACAAACCATATGGATGACATCACGGAGACTACATCCATATTTTTGACAGTCTATGGTGTCGTCTCAGGTCACTAGCTGCTAGCTGTCTGCTCTGCTGCATCACCCGGGCCCGCCTCAGCTCCACCGATGATCCACCTCTTTGACCATTTTTGGATTAGTCTGGAGTTAAGCTGTGTCGTCAATGCCAAGATAGCAACCTCTGGAGTCACACACTGAGCTTCACAACAGCTCTTCAGAAACCTATGAGTGACGTCAGGGAAACTGCGTCCATATTTCATACAGTCTATGGTATTTAGGCGTATATGAAAATAGCGTCCGGTTGCAGTACTATGTGTGTGTGTCTTTGTTTGTTTGTTGTCGCTACAGAGAGTCACAGAGGCAGGTATGACAGGCCAGTTCTCCTCCTCCATCCTCAGCACAGCTCTGCTCTGTCAGGAGGCCAAACTCTAAAACCGCAGCCTCATTAAAACGTTGCATAAGAGCTCAACAGATGCTCAGTGTGACAGTCCTTCTACCCAGCTCTGCTGCTCCTCTAATAGACACTGATGGATTCCCTGGAACGGCCCGATCCCCTCATGATCGAGCACGTGTGGGGAATTCACCTAAAACCTGCTGCGTCAACTACGTCTCCACGTTTTCCACTCAGCTGAATACATGTGAACAAATCTGCACTTTAAGTACCTGGGGATTACAATATCTTTAGTATATGCCCGACATCATTATCAGATGGAGTGCCAGAAGATACCTGATACTGAGCAGCTGAGGTGTGTCCAGCTCTGTCTGCCACATTTAAGCATCGAGCAGCAGCTGGAGATAACATCCCAGTCTGCAGCAAGAGAAGGTGGTACAGGTACAGAGGAATGGTGGGAGCTCACTTGGTTTGCTCACCTGCAGATGGAACCAAATAACTTGGATGTGGCCTACACCTTCATTTAAACCCTGTGTAAATAACGAGCCAAAGTAAAGTTGGAGGTTGTTTGAAGACACCACCCGCATTATTTTGTTAAATGAAGCTCAGAATAGATTTCTTATATCAAAACAGTTTCTACAGCTGTTTTAATAACGTTGCAAACCACCAAAGCTGAGATGTGAAGCTGCTCTTTGTCTAATGGCCACTTGATGCTGGTTCCAAGAAAATCAGACTGTACTGAAGTCAAGAGAAAATGTGCACCTTGGGAAAAATAAGCTCTTTCTGTTAATTTCACTTTAACTAGAAGAGGCGTCGTCACATGAATATAAGATGGTTTTTGGACCATGTGACCGAGGCTGGTGCAGATCCTAGCAGAGCGCTCTGCAGGACGGCGTCTGAGCCTTCCTGGTGACGAGTCTTGGGCCGTCTGGTGGAAGGTAGAGTTGGAGTGGCGGTGGGAAAAAGGGCGAGTTTTTTTCTTCCAAAAAATTTGCACGGAAATTTAGAAAAACTGATGTTGTGGGTTCTTATGAATGCTTGCACACCCCTGCAGAACATTTGTGCGGGGAAAACATTTTTGGACGGACCTCGACTTTTCCGCCTGTGGAATTTTATGTTTGACTGTAATTCTGCATAATAATTAGTCATGTGCTTCTGTTTGTTGCACAGAGAGCGTGTTTTTTTGGAGTAATGGGCCTTGGAACATTGGCGTTTGTTTTGGAGGTAACGGACTGTCGGACAAATGGGCTTTTTTCAGGTCCAATGGGACATTTTTGGACTATTGGTGTTTCAGGATGACAATGGGCCGTCCCCTTCTCAACATAATGTACAACAAACGCTACTACCTCAAACAACCAAATAAAAGACAACATATGGCTTGAGATTGCCCAGCAGCTGGGATACGATGAACATAGTAATGTTGCTGATATGCACTTGCTAACTTTATATAGTGGTTATTGACCGGGGCTAGCCACAACAGTTAATGTTTGTGTTAGCATCACATTTGGGGGTCTGATTAGTTTATGTATTGTGTAGTTAACGTTAGACATTCTCTGTCTGGATTGGTTTTTGTTGTGTGAAGTGGACACGGCACTATTTAGGAGGAAACTCATTGGGCCTCATTGACGAAAATGGAACACGGCAACGTGGATAATTCGCACCGGTGTGCATAGTTCTCATTCGGGAAATTTGCATGTGGATTTTCCACATTCCCTCACCGCATTTTTGCATAACACTGGTGAGAAATGGCTTTAAGTCAAACGAAGCATCTAAAGTCACAAAAACACAACTTACACTGATTGCGTAGGAGGCACTCAAGCCAAATGTGAGAAAATGTATTTGATACGTATCATAAAAACAGCAACGGAAGGCCTCTCCTGTAATCACTCTCCCACTATGCATTGCAGTGTGAATGCCCGTATGACCAGAGCTTGTGACACATGTGTCCAAGTGAGCATCCATGTGCGCTGCATGTGCCTCTCTGCATCGAGCACAGGTGGATAATGTTCTTTCTTGGAAGGATATAGCTGTGATTGCCAGAGCAGGAAAGGTAGATTTGACCACAAGGTCACCAGACAGCCCTTTTCTCTGAGGAGACCAAGTCCAGCTTGAAAAAAAGAAGTATGCGGACCCCCTCCACTCCCCCTGTTCCTGCAGCCCTGGAGCATATCTGGTGGTAAAGGGGGTGGTGACGGGGTATGTGAGGGAGTATCGGACCATAGCTGGCTGAGCGGTTCAGACAGAGAGGGGCATTGTATGAGTGGACTCGCACACACCACCCGACACCCTCCTGCTCCCCCTCGTACTGTACCTCGACGTCTGGCTTCTCTTCATTACACAAGATAACATTAATTCAATATTAAATAAACGTGGAAACGAGGCCTCGTTTGAAGCCGCTTTCCTTCATATTGAACCCCGTCTCTTCAACACACCTCCCTGCATCCTGTCTTTAACTTTACGCTTGTATCCGTCTCACTGTGAGTCCGTCTGTATCGCCTTAACTCACTCTCCTCTTCCTCCGTTTAGATAAACAGCTGCTTCCCCAGACCGCTGACCTGACTGGGGGACACTCTGCTTTAACTGTAACCGATCACTTTAATTGGTTCTGGAAAGATTTCCTTTCCTGTTTTGGAACACCTGAGCGGCGAGAGAGCGAGCCACGGTTCAGACGGACTCCCGAGCACTTTATTTGTTCGTTTCCATCAGGGAGCCATCACCGAATTTTGGACAGTTAAACTCTGATCCTTGTAAATTCAATATTTAGAAGTTACGCAGCCTTTTACAACTCTTGGGATTAGACGCAGAGAGTCTCGCCTGCAGATTTTATATCCAGAAGCTGAGCTGCCAGATGATGCAAGATGGCGACAAACTCGTCTGCCTTGATCCCGACAGGATTACATCACCTTGCCTGGCGAATGTGCGGACCAGCTCGTGATGCTGCTCGGGGAATCAAAAAAGCCGCTTTCTTTAAAAAACGCATTGCAAAGCTCTGAGCCAGGCGTTTGGCTTTCCTGGTAATAGTCATTTTAATTCAACCAATATTGAAATTATCACAGCTTGGGCTGTTTTCCACAACAGCTGTTAGTTGAAAAAGCCACCGTCACTTGCATCTGGAGGTCTGGGTATAAAAACAAAAATTCAATATAAAAAAAAAAAATAGCTTCAACAGAAACCAAACACACGTGTGCAGAGTTGCATGATATTTCTTTCCTTTATGCAAATGACAAATATTTTCCAACCTGTCAAATGTGCTGAGCTTCTGGCAGATATGATTGAAAAACAAGATGTTTATTGTGCAATTGCATAAATAGGTCAAGAACTATGAATGACCTTTATCTTCTAATCAGTTTGCATTCTCTCTCTCTCTCTCTCTCTCTCTCTCTCTCTCTCTCTTTCGCACATCACTCTTATTTTTCTCCGTTTTATTATCTTTTTTTTTTTTGCCAAAAAGAGCTTTTTATTCAAGAAAGAAAACAAAAATGATCAAAACCACATTTGATCTTGGAGACAGAAGAGCTCTCAGTTGGACGTCTGACTTTAGTTTTGTAAGAAAAATAAAAAGTAATTACTGCAGTGAGGTTGCAGAAAGTGAGAAATTCACTCAATAATCCAAGAATAATTTTAGCCCAACATCTTAAATCACTCTGTAGAAAAAGATTTATAGATTTAATAACCAACAAATTACATAAATCTAATAAAGCTTATATAATGACTGTGAATGCACCGACTATACATAGAACTACTGATCTATATTCATCCTTTTTGGGGTGTTTCTGTCAACATTGTGGCCTGACCACCATGACTCAGCCCCGGACAGTCGCTGCTCACATTTCCTGGTGAAAAACGGACTGTGAACATCTTCTGTAAACTCTCTCTGGAGTCGATGGGGTGAAAAGACGTCAGATGTTCCACAATATTCTCTTTCTACGTTTTTTTTTTTTTCTCCAGTGTGCCCTCTCTCCGACTGAAACAAGCTGCAGGATTCAGTGAGGAGGAATGCTGATTCCTTCCCAACAGCCTCTCTGATGCCGCTCCCATTTGCATAAGACAATATTTGAATCACAAATATCAAATGAGGCATATGAATGCTATTTGCTAATTCAGCATAAATCGCCTCCGGTATTAATTTATAACCCAACTTGGCTTTAGGAAGTCGCTTGAATTAATTCAGTTTAGTAGAAGAGTTGTGTGTTATGTGTGGTCAAAAGAGGTGAAAAAAAAACGACTGCAGGTGTGCGGACATTTTTGATTAATATGTGTGAAACAAAATTTTACTGCTATAAAGTAAGTAAAAATATGGATACTGAAGGCTGCTTCTATTCCAAATAGTACAAAAATAACATATTCACCTTAATGGAACAAGTTAAATAACTCTCGAAATAAAGTGTAAATTATATTTTGCACTCACGGTTTACAGCTCTGGATGAATCGCTTCTGAATAGGGTCCTGCAAGCCGAGGCGGATGATACAAAACGCTTTCAAATATTTTTATTAGGAAGCATGTCCTCATCATCCTCATCAGTAACACAGACTTCTGTGACGTTGATATCATGCCTCAGTTCAAATATTTAACAACAAAAGTCAAACTAGCAACACAAAAAAAGAGACAAGGAAACACACAAAAAAATATATGATAAAAATAAAAAAAAAAACTACATACAACGCCCAAAGGCATACAAATAATATTAATAATAATAATAATAATAATAATAATAATAATAATAATAATAATAAATAAATAAATAAATAAATAAATAAATAATAATTAAAAAAATATGTATATATATATATATATATATATATATATCTGTAGCTTTACCTTTGAGTATTGCAAAACTTGTGTAAAATATTAAACTGTAATACTGATAGCATGTTTGTCTCTTTGTTCCTAAACCAGCGTTGTGAACAATGACAAAATAAATTCTGTAGATGCTTTTTCATCTTTATGAATGGCTGCAGTCACTGGAGAGTTGTGTAAACCACTAAACAAGAATGTTTACACAAGAAAAACCCTTAAAAAGCATCATGTCTGTGTGTCATCCAGGAGGTTCAAGTGTCTCTTTGATGAGTCGGTTGTGCAACTTTCGCAGTCGCAGGTTTAATCTCCGATGGAAGGTAAACAGTGAAAGCTGGCAAATAAGGCGAAGCTTTGAGTTGATTGAGGCCCAGACAGAGAAGATTAGACCTGCAGACAGAGAGAGAGACGAGGGGAGATGTCCTCTCTAGAGGCCTCTTCAGTATCACAGGGGCCCCGGGATCCTTCATGTGCTCCATATGAGGATCAGTCAATGTTTGGCTGAGAGGGTAACATGCTACTTTTAAACACAGCCAGCTAAATGAGTTTTAGTATAGAGTGTAATAGTGTACGAAGGGGAAACTCTACTAAAAACAACCTTAGTTAAACAGGATCCTGACCGACTTTACTGTCTTTCAGAGGCTGTAGCGGGCTCAGTGTTAAAGCTGGAGTGAAGGTACCGGTGTCATATGAAACTAGAAAACCTGAGGAATCCATCAGTACCATGTTATGTTAGCTTGTTGGGAAGGAGGCTAAATTTTGGTGAAGGAAAACTGGCATGGGCATTTTCAAAGACCTCTGACCTCAAGATATATGAATGAAAATGGGTTCTATGGGTACCCACGAGTCTCCCCTTTACAGACATGCCCACTTTATGATAATCACATGCAGTTTGGGGCGAACATTATGCAGATTTTTGCATGCGGTATAAATGTGTTATTTTCTAAAATGGTGTATTTGAATATTTCTCCATACTGGAGTCCCTAAACAGTCTTAGAATTACCTAAATTGGGTATCACTGAAACTTACCCTCACTGTATAAAATGACCTGTGGTGACCTCTAGAATAATCACAGCCTCATGAAACTCTACAACCACAAACTAGAGACCTAGAGCATTCAGAGGATGTTTGGCTTTCCTAGCTAGATTGACAATAAGGGGGTTTCTGAGCAGTTTACACAACACAAGTGCTCGCCACCAAACACCAATAAATGCATCTCTTGCAGCATCTCTCTATGGTGTTCCTCAAGGTTCCATCTTGTTGATTTGTGGCAACAACACAAGTGTTTATTTAACGTGTTTCCATGACTTCATCCATCCATCCTTTGTGTAAAAACGAACTATCGTCCACCGTGTCTGTTTACACTAAAGTCATGTTTGATCGCGAGATATTTTGCGACTCTTGTTGTTCATGAATGGAATCTGTTAGTGTGTGGTGTGCTCTTTTGGCCAAATCGTTGCTCTCCACACACTATAAGGAACAAACTCTGTAACATAACACGTCATTACAGGTGGGGTCTCTCGCATTTTCTGTTAAGAATTGAAAAATCTGTTAGTGTGGGCCAGCCTTAAGTCGACTTGCAACAACTCTGAGGTGTGGGCGGTGATGGAGAACCAGTATAGCTCCCAGTTTGTGTTGGGAAACACACTTCACTACGCGCTGCAGACCTTGAGTTCCTCAGCTGCCAGGTGGCTTCACATTTCCAGCATCACATGGCCTCCGTGCCATCCCCGTCGTCAGTTACATCACGTTTAATCATCAAAAAGGTCGACCTTTCATCGGCTCCTGGTCGTGAGTTGATAACATGTACAGTGTATGCCACATTCCTCTGGGCCTTACCTGGGTAATGTGATCCGTGGACTCCAAAGATCTCCATGAATGTCACTGATTAAGTCATGTGTGTTTTCAACCCACGGGGGCGACAGTAACATGAGATCTGCGACTCACTCTCAGCCCGTTCCCCAGTATGTTAGAAGCTTATTATCAGCAGAACGCCGTCGTCTTTATGAGCGGGGAACGTAACTGTTGGGCTGTAGCGCAGATGTTAGTATGCAGTTTGTCTGATTTTAGTACCCATGAGTGACAATTTTGGTCTTGTATGTGCATGTGTTTCTCTTTGCACGTGTGCAAGTCTGTAGCATCTGGTGGAGGCAACAATAAGGAACTGTCAGCGTGCACAATCATACTGTCAGTCAATCTTAGGCCGGTTAATTATAATTACTGTAATTAAGGGATGGACTAAGGGTGGATGATTGCGCACGGAGGAATTTGGAGGCTGTAAACAAGCTGTAAACGTGTTTACTGGTGACTAAATATCACGTTACAGGTGTAACATTGCTGGAACGGATCCATCCAAGTTTAGCATTTAAATAATTAAACTGAAGCTGAGTCGTTGATTGACAGTAAGTAGAATCCCTCTCCGATGAGTCTCTTTTCACGGCACATTTTCACGCTACAAGTTCCAGGAAAACTCTCTCACTGAAACCACAATCAACTAAATATAGATTTCATAGCAAAATTAATTACCAGATTGTTGAAACAAACCACAAAATGTTCCAGCAGGCTGCAAAAAACGTTGTTACTAATCACATTCAGTATTATTTGATGACAGCCTGTAAACCACATCAGAGCAGGAGCTGCAGCCTCTCAACAAGCCCACGGCTGGACGTCCATTCTTCTCATAACTTGGTAATTCACGGCATTAACGTACGGATCCTAACAGGGGGGACGGGGTGGTGGTGTGGGGGTCCAGAGGGCAGGAATTTGCTGGTGTTTAAGTCTCATGACCTGAGATACTCTTGCAATAATAACAGAGCGAACGGCTTAGCGGCTAATCAGAGCCAGCAGGAATGTAGGACAGCTAAAGTGTGGGCAGGCCCGTAATTATATTTTACTTCAAGATGGAGGCAGCGGTGATGTAGACGATGATGGCTCATTTATCTATTCTTCTTCATCATCGAGATCAAAGCTGTGTGTTTAAACAGTGTAATCACTTTCTGTTATTACAACCATATTTTCTACTAGTTAAAGGGACTGTTTTTAACTTCTTACACGTATAAATCAACCGGGTCGGTGTCCCATGCGCGCTCGCATGTGGCTATGCTGTTCAGACAAGACTCACAAACTAAACGGAAGCACCAAAACCGCAAAGTTATATCTAGTGAAGCCCGTCTGTTAAACAGTGTTGGCCGCGGTCGGAGGACGCGGGGGAGACCGTAGCTTTGGTCTCCAGGACCGCAGTCTCTGCTGTACTCTGCTCATCTGCTCCTCTGCCTGCTTGCTTTCACTCAGCTCGCTCCACCTCACGTGCATGCGCGCTCACTCCACACTGCAGAAGAGTTAGTTTAGCTCTGAGAATATCTAGTGAATGTACAGTGGACGTTTGTGCAGAAACAAATGCTGCAGCTCCTCCAGACCAACAGAGGTTTCCCGTGTCTTGTGAAGCGACGGGGCTCCGCAACGAGTCTCCGACCGGATGCCGATGTCTCCCCTGTTCCCTCCGACCGCGGTCAGGAGACTGAAGCAGGAAAATCCAACACTAGGATCAGCATTGATTCATGGAGAGACCTTCGTCTGGTCAGCTAACATTACTGCCAAGCAGCTGAAATATAGAGTGATATTGTGGTTTTAGCTGACGTGTGTCGCCTCACTGTGTTGAGCGATGCTCGTTCATGTCTATTTAGAGCGAGCACAAGCGCGAGCCCGACGCTGAGTTTCGTTGACTTAACGGCCACAGGTGTCGCTGTTAACAAGCATTTCTGATTCTTACAAACAGTCCCTTTAATGATGAATTTTGAGTGATTTTGAAGATGATGAACACATAAAAGAGAAAGCATTAAATCTCTAGATTACAGCACGGTTTCCCTGCAGGCATCTTGCCCATGATTGTTCTTCTTTGTGACAACGTGTGATTTGTTGCATGGAGCGCTACTTTAACAGGGACCTCATACCAGAGGTGTGGACTGGAGTCAGACTGGAGTCACAAATTTGACGACTTTAGACTCAACTTGACAAAATAAAAATAAAAAAAGACTTGCAACTCAACATGGACTTTAACACCAGTGACTTTTGACTTGAAAGTACTTATACCTTTCCCCAAACCCATAGATTACATATACACTAGTCACTAGTCTCGCTCAGCTGGAGCTATCTCCACAGCGCTGTATCCGAAAAGTCTGGCTCCACACATTATCATTCTGGTATAGAGGCTATATCTGGCTTGTTTATATTTCCTTAAACCAATCAGGATGGTGTTGGGTGGTGCTGAGCACAGGATGCAGCGATGGTGCCTTTGCAAAACAGATAGAAGGGGAGGAGAATGCCATGTGATATACGAGGCCAATGACAGACTTATACCCATAGTCTTCATCTGGTGAGTCAGACTTCATATTGACCAACCATTGAGGATGACCCTCTACAACAAACACTCATACTGAGAAACCCACACAGGTGGTTCGTGTCCCTCCTCTGGTTTCTGGTGCAACAGTTCAAAGTGTCACATGTTTGTTATTCTATACTGGTCACCAACAGTGTGAAAACATTTCCCAGTAACTGACACATCTTTTTGTCTTTAGCCATCAGGACTGGAGGTCTTTCCATTGGACAATTAACCTTGGGAAACAATAGAAATCTAGCTTTTTGGGTAAAATTATGTTTAGCTTTCTCAGCACCCACAACCTTAAAATCCAGTAGAAATAGTCCCTGTCAGGTCAAAATGGTGCGTTTATCATGTTGTCTGTATATTTTGCCATTGTGCGTTGATGCTGGAAGCCCACAGAGGCATTTTTTCTCCTTATAAATCCCTGTGCAGTCGTACTATGGTGCCTTCTGTGACATCTGTCTGGCAGGATCACGTGATTGTGTTGTCTGTTTCCTCATCAAGAGGACGATCCAGTAGAAACTGGGCATTCTGCGTATAAAGAATGAGCGTTTAAAGGAGCAGCCAGGTGCTTTCACTACCTCGGCCTGGCTTTCTCTGAGCGACCTTTCCACCCCGTGGGACAGCAGCTCGGCATGCTGCAGAGAACGTGATCGGCGAGTGTGTTTTTTTTCTCCTTCACATGGCCATGTGTTGATGTGCAGAGTGTTATTCCAGCAGCACAGAGAGAGCCACAGGCGGGTTTCTCACATCTGCTCAGCATGTTGTTGTGTGTTGAGTTCAGGCTGTCCTCAGACCAGTAGCTGTTGGTGCACAGGAGCAGACCAGTGTGACCTGGTCAGCTCAGAGAGGACACACATGTCTCGACACACACGTGTTTACATCTTCTATTTTTCATCCGCTCTGGCTCGACACGCAATGATCCGACAGCAGTGAAGCTGCAGTCTGTTCCTGATGTTTCCGTGTGGCTCATCGACAGAGCTGTTTAGTTCTGCATGGGAAGTTGTATTCCCCTCTCCCTTCAGCTGTTTACTCCCTTTATCTCGGCCTTTTGCTTCAAATTGTAGTCAGATATTTTTTGGTTAAGTGGTTCGTGATTCATGCGCTCTCCAGGTTTGTCCAATTACTCCTCATTGAGAATTGAAGGGTGAGTGAGAGAGCAGTGGAAATATTGTTATAGTCCAGCTGTGGTACGGCGGTAAGAGAGCACAGCGGCGAGGAGGAGGAGGAGGAGGAGGAGGAGGAGGAGGAGGAAGCAGGATGCTAGAATGTTTGTGCGTCCTCATCCATCAAACCAATTTGGAGCCTCTAATGACACACAGATCAGATGCAGAAGGTTGAGTTTAGTGCAGTGGATGTTATTGACAGGTGCTCATTTTAATGGGACACATGTTTCTAACCTGGAATGCTTTCTTTTTCTTTTAGGTTGCTTTGGTTAGATCTACGGCCGAAACAATTAATCGATTTTAATCGGTTTAACCAGGAGAAAATAATCAATTAATCATAAGTAGTTTAGCGTGGAGGAAAAATTCTCATGCTTTTTTACTCATTTTAGACTTAGCAATTCATCCATTATCTGTAACCGCTTATCCTATTCAGGTGGGGGGGGGGGGCTGGAGCCGATCCCAGCTCACATTGGGTGAAGGCGTGGTACACCCTGGACAGGTCGCCAGACTATCACAGGGCTGACACACGCTCACTCTCACATCTACGGGCAATTTAGAGTCAACTATTAACCTAACCTGCATGTCTTTGGACTGTGGGAGGAAACCTGAGAACCCGGAGAAAACCCACGCTTACACGGGGAGAACATGCAAACTCCACACAGAAGTGCCCCAAGCTGGATTTGAACCTTCGACCCTCTTGCTGTGAGGCGGCAGTGCTAGACTTAACAATGAATTGATTAATTGCGAAAAATGTGCCTCAAAATTAGCAGTGACAAAAAGGCTGTAAAAATGAAAAAAATATCTATAAAAAATGAGGTATGTGTTGTTATGAGCTCCTTAAAAAGGAGTTAAGGCTAACGTGTTTTACAGTATGTTACCCACTTGCTAGCTTGCTAAATTGCCTCTGTGGCTTCTAGACGCAGACAGTAACATAAATATTGCCGTTGCTTAGCAGCGATGTTCTCACGACTTGACACCACTTGAACGCCAAGCATACTGTGTACACGACTTCCCATGTTGTAAACATGAGCTTGCAAGTTTCATTTGAAGGCACCATTAGAACGTGTTGCTTTTCAGTTTCACTTTCACTTTTACAACGTAGTAGGCTCCTAATGACCCACATCTATGGTGTTTATAGTGACTGGTAACGCCTATTTAATGGTCTGATAACAGTTGAATCGGGTGCTACAGCATCTGACGAGGAGTTCAATTCCCATCTAAACCCATTCTCTCATGACTCTGTGTCAGCTTCCTGTTTTGCGGCCCCATACAGGAGGTTAGTTGTCCCCATTCCCAGCACTCAGAGATGAAGTCAATATTCCACAGCTATAAACAGCTGACTGTATGTACGCATGAATAAACATTACTAGAGTGATCCGCACCGCTGACTACACTAAACAGTCTTTAATTCTCAAATGGCAGCACACAATGTACCCAAATCTGGGTACATGCAGAACACAGTTCAAGGCTTTACATGATGTACAAGAGAGGAAGGTGGAGTATCACGTTCCAGCAGAAAGCCTGTTTTTGAAACCGTTTTGCAGGCAGATTTCAAAACATCCACATTATCCTCTATCAACAGTTCATCCATAGTCTGATCTCAAGATGCCAGGATTGTCTTTTTTTTTCTTTGCAGCTTTACATGTCACTGCTTATTATTCTCACAGGGTGTTATCTAGCTCTGTGCTTCAATATGCAACAACAAAACTATATTAATATAGTGCATTTTTAACTATTTTTAACAGAAAATGATTCAGCAACAATTTCGATGATCTATTAATCATTTAGGTAAAAAAATAAAAAATAAAAAAAGCCTAAAATTCAGCAGTTGCAACTTCTCAAATATGAATATTTCCTGGTTTCTATGTCTTTTTGTGATAATAAATTGAATACATTTGGGTTGTACAGCTGATTGTTTGGTTGGGCAAATCATTTTTGACATTTGAAGAATCTAATCTAATCTTTTATACTATCTTTTAGATTAAATAATGAATCAATTAATCAAGAAATAACAATATTTGTTATTATTTATTTATTTATTTTTGACATTATTTATGTCAATGAAAATAATCGTTGTTGCAGCCCTTAAGGAGACGCAGTTACATCTGCTCAGTCACGACGAACACACACAGAAACGACTCAATTACTTAAATGCAATTGTTATTTTTTAGAAGCAGTGTAAATGCATATAATTTATGCATTTCTATATATGTTTGTAAACTCAACAACATGCTGTATGACTTGAACATGATGTTCATGACAGTCATACACAGCTGGATAATTTGCTGTGAGTGGAGGTATGTAAAAGCAATAAAGAAGATTCATGTTTAGGTTAAGACGTTTTAAGCGGAGCCTGCTACCATCAGGGGTCTCACCTCCATGAAACACTACACCCCTCCCCATGTGAGTGTGTGTTTCCCTCACAAAACATCGCAAGCAAATTGAAAAAAGTTTCCATTTGGCTACTTTAAGGAGACCCCCTCACTGGTGGTACGTGCCGTGCCTGACAGCTCCAGCGGGTCTCTGGAGGGAGCTACCATCTGCACGATCAGGTGCTAATCTCTTTGGCTGCGTTTAGTCTCAAACTGAACGGGTGTTTTAAAACACTGAAGTCCCAAACTAGAGCCAGGGACGGCTGATATACTGCCCCGCAAGTCAGCAACCAGTCAGTCAACTCCTCAACCTGATGGAAAATCACTTCTCAACACAAGAAAAACACACACATGTGTCATATTAGTATCATATTATATCCTAATCACTTTATGTTACTGCTCTGGGGATTATTCCCAAAAATGTTTTATACGTTCAAGATGGGATGTTACATAGTTTTCTTGTGTAACGTCTCTATTTAAGCTGTTTGGAAGCTACATGCATCCAAATATACAAGAAATATCTTCTGTTAACATCATACCGTAGCTTTATTTCTCATTTACCCAAGGCAGAAGAGATGGACAAGTCATACACCTCACTCCTAACACCCGATAGTTTCATATTTACTAGGGTGACCAGATCTCAACAAACCAAATGTGGGACAAAGAGTATGTTTGTGTGGGACAATGTGGGACACGTTACCAAGGCTGAGAGGTATAGTCTACAATTTTGATATAATGTCTAACTTAAAAAATAAACATTTCTATTCTGCCCCTTATCTTGTAACATCTCTATGCTTTGCCCGAATGCATCCATAGATCGGCACGTTTCTTTTTGAGCCAATCATCTCTTGTGAGACTCACATGAACTGTGTCGCTTCGTTTCGTATTCCCCCCGTGTGAAATTGAAAAATAACTGGCAAGTTTCACAAAAAAAACTCTAAGAATCTCGCTCCACTGGTTTCACCCACTTATAAGTAGCCTTTGCTGTAGTCACATCTCTTTTTCTTTGTGGTAGTTTCCATCATATTCCACCTAAATCTGCATAGTTTGTGACTTTACGGTGACTTGCAATTTTCCCCCGTTGGACACAGTGTAGCAAAGACAGTGAAATGTTACCTGCACTTGACCCACGTGTGCCCAGTTTGATTGACAACAAACATTTTGGAAAAAATATGTATGGTAGTCAAGGGCAAGAGACATAGTTTTGTTGGTGACGTATTTTGGGCGAGACGAGAGATGTAGTTCACTGAACGGTTTCACACAAAACTAAATGATACTACGACGAACTGAGACTTTCTTGATTTGTAAAACAACATATTTTGTTATTTAATTTGAAGGACTTAACCAATAGATCGGTTCTATCAGTTATGAAAACATTGTGATCACAAAAGTAGCTGAAAGTTGTGGAAAGCTGATCATTTCTTTCAACAAAGTGCATCTATGTCTTGCTAAAAATACCATAGCCTCTCACCCAGCTCAACCCTCGTATTCAAAACAAGTGTCGAAGCCGGAGGGTCAACCTGCAGTCCAAATAGACCTGCCCTTTCCAGACATTCCCGTCTGAGAGGAACAACATCACATAGATGCATCTATTTCCTGTCAATATCATGCTCTCTGCTACGAACGACCAAAGTACAGAACCTTTCCAAACAGCTCAAGCCAAAAGACACATCCCACAAATTCAATCTATAAATCTCTGGCTGAAAGATGTAAATATCAGGAGAAGCTCAGTGCAGCCACATGTTCCGTACATGCTAAGAAACTTGGTGTGCAGCCTTCACTGCCAGAGCACTTTATCATCATTTGGTCTGTGCACATGCCGTGAAGTTATACAAGTGTGTTTTTACTGGCCGGGCCCGAGTTTCACATCCTGAACTCAAATGGTTGTTGTGACTAATGCAGGCGTTTGATAATGTTCTGCTCCCCAGTAGCTCTCAGGCAAGTGCTCAAAGAGAGATGTGTTATCGTAGAATAATAAGCAGTAGCTCCTAAAAAATATGGAACATGTGAAAGTCAAAGAGGCTTGCACGACAGCTCAAGATCAAAGGTCAAATGTGACGAGGGCAGCTCAGATTCAGGGTTGCTATGTTAGAGTCATGATGGCTTTGATGGTCTGATGGAGGTTAGTCTCTGAGTTATCACAGGT
Source organism: Sebastes umbrosus (assembly GCF_015220745.1). Taxonomy (NCBI): domain Eukaryota; kingdom Metazoa; phylum Chordata; class Actinopteri; order Perciformes; family Sebastidae; genus Sebastes; species Sebastes umbrosus. Next base: position 6,970,727 of record NC_051286.1, read on the forward strand.
CAGGAGCTGCTCTGATTTTGATAGTTGTGCCGTGGTGTAATTGAATTACTGAACCTTTGCCTGCTTGTAAATGATAATGGAAGACATCCACACCCTAAAGCACATTTTACACACGCCTGATTAATGACTGGAAGTGCAAATATAGCCATCAGTGAAATTACTACTTTTGTTATGCTTGATGCTCTGTGGCTGCGCACAAGTTGTTTTTATAGTTGTTCTGAACGACCATACTCGAAGGCGAGCGAAAACTCGTTTAAATATAACAGTCTCTCCTGCAAGGCTTCCATCATAATGTTGCACTCGGTTGTTCACATGAAAAGTGACAGAAATGGTTGTGTTAAAAATGAAAAAAGAGGGATTGAAAGAGACTCTGGCTCCTTTTTCACTTCTGCACAGCTGGTCAATCACGGCACAAAGTGGGTGTGAATGTTGCATTGTCAGGTTTGGAAATTTGCAGAAAGGTGCGGGAGGTTGCCGAAGCTATTCGACCATCTGACAAGCACTTCTGATGAAGCACATTGGCAGCTTCAGTTAGTTTTGTTGCACCTGTTGAGACCTTTTATATAGCTGTAAAACACTTAATACAAATAGAAAAGGTGCTGTTCTGTCTTTGGTAATACTTGCAATTCGTCAAAAGAATATATTTAAACCTGCATTAGTTGATTTTTTTGATCACATGGGGGCATCAAGCTGTAAACACAACATTAATATATGATCATCTTTTAAGTTGATATGGTGAACAAACAGTTGCCTATTCACACATCCAGCCGTTGCAGCGTAACTTTATCATTCATTTGGAGTCATGTGTCTGGCCACCTGATGAATGTAGGTCCAATATCCCAGGGCGTCAAATACAGACGCTTCGCACAAGGCACCCTTTACCACCTATATGAGACGCACGAGGCTTCCATTAACAACAATGTAAACCCATCCGCGGCAATACTAAACACAGTGTACAAACAAAGTGCTGTGGTGACATAGTTTAAAGAGCGAAAAGAGTGAAGGTGGATGGGTCCGACAACACAACGCTTTCTTCCACGACACTGCTGTTCGCGTCCTGTGCGTTAAGTTTCACTCTCACGTTACAATCAGCTGTTCGTTCGTGTCCCATGTTCACAACATCAAGTCACATTTGCACTGTAAAAACGTAGTAATTTTAAGCCCAACTAGCTAATCTTTAGCTGTTAAATGCTCCCCTACGTTCAACGGCTAGTCTGTCAGTTTGGCAGCAAGAGATGTATAAGCTGCATATGAATTATCAGACATTAGTTACACATGTTTATTACGTCCTTCTGCCTAATTTTCCTGTTCACCTTATTAGAAACGTATCCTCAACAAGAAGAATCACCACAGCTGAAGCCACACTACCCGCTGTTGTTTGAGATTCAGCTTCATACCTGCCACCACATGTGCCACCTGCACTTCTGTTTCCCTGTCTTTATCCTTTCTGATTAGCACACAGTGTTTGGTAGCATCTTTAAATTCCTTTCATAGATCCCCCAGATGTCAACCTGAACCTTGTAAATTAGTCAACTTTACAGTGTACATAGTAATCACACTGTAATGTACAATCGATCGTGTCTGGTGCTAACAGGCAGTCAAATGGAAAGAACATGTTACTGTGTCCATGTTTTTCCCACCTGGGTAGTTAAAAAGTATGATGACATGATACACTTCCCACTTTTGACAATTTCACCATCAAAGAACATAGTACAAGGCATGTCTATTTAACCCATAAAGAATCTTTAAGACCTGTGAGAGAACAAACCACACCATCTTTCCCCTGCCATGTCTTCTCTCACTCTGTGTGATTTTCTTTTGCGTAATCTTTGTGGCTGAGACTTTGGCAGCTCTGCATCTGTGTAAAAACCTTTGTGAGACCATCCGAGGTGGACTGATCTGCTGGATCCTGCAGCTGCTGGCAGCCAACAGTCCTGTCTAGACACCCAGCCAGATGTCCGGCAGCTACAGACACACACTGCCATCTAGTGTTACAATGAGCTCTGAGAGGATGACGGAGTTCAGATCTTCAGCATCTGTTTGCAGTAAAGGGCCACCTACATGGAGATCTGTATGTCCTGACTGCAACAAAAGGGATCTGCCACTCATCCAAACGTGCCTCCCCAGCGGACGAGAGGCTCAAATAAATCAGCACTTCGGCCTGAAATTGCAAACAAACTTGGCAGAAAACGGATCCAGACAGGCTGGATGCTGAGTCACTCATGAAATAAACATACAACCTGTGCTTTGTGGCCTTATTATGGAGGTCTTGAAGCTGCATGTGTCTGGTTTCTCTATGAGTGACTGTGGTCGGTAGAAACCTTCAGTACACTACTGACTGTGGTGGTGAAAAGAACATAATAAATCTCTCAGATAACCAAAGAAATCAGCTTCGAATATGCAGATTAGAGTGTGCCAACTTCTTTTTCTTTCCCAAAACAATATCTCTTCTTTGCTGTGAGGAAACAAAACTGTGCACGGAGAACGGATTAATGTTGACGTTGAGCGCTGCTGCTTGAAATTTGTGAGATAAAATCTGAATCTAAACAACTCCCCGAAGTCCTTGATTATCTGACAAAGTATGGAAACATTCCTACAGTCGGCCATCCAGCTGATGCGTGTTAGACATCATTACTTCGGTGAAATTACATCAGCATGTCTCCTGCTGTGGAAGGCCCTCGTGCTGCCCCGTGAGAGGACGTATAACAAACATTAAAGGATCTTTAGAGGACGACGTAATAATAATAATAATGAATTCAATTTATATAGCACAATTTAAAATACAGCCCTACTATATTTAGTAGGACTGTCAATTGATGATCGTGATTAAATGCACGATTGTCCATGACTAACCGTGATTAATCGCACATTTTTTGTGTTCAAAATGTACATTAATGAGAGATTTGTCAAGTATTTAATACTCTTATCAACATGGGAGTGGGCAAATATGCTGCTTTATGCAAATGTATGTATATATTTATCATTGGAAATCAATTAACAACACAAAACAATGACAAATATTGTCCATAAACCCTCACAGGTACTGCATTTAGCATAAGAAATATGCTTAAATCTTAACATGGCAAACTGCAGCCCAACAGGCAACAACTGCTGTCAGTGTGTCAGTGTGCTGACTTGACTATGACTTGCTCAAAACTGCTTGTGATTATCATAAAGTGGGCATGTCTGTAAAGGGGAGACTCGTGGGTACCCATAGAACCAATTTTCATTCACATATCTTGAGGTCAGAGGTCAAGGGACCCCTTTTAATATGGCCAATTTCTGTTAACGAGTTAACTTTTACAGCCCTAAAATATAGACTTCTATAGAGGCTCAGCTGAGATGCATTTTTTCGGTTTATTGGAGGGTTATTAGACAATTCCCCGGGGAACTTCCCCCCCGGAATTATGAGTCAAAACACACAGAAATCCTGGGCGTCTGTCCCTGGATCATATGACAGGAATGCTCAGATCGCTGCCACCTCTCCCTTCCTGCCATCTCTGCCATCGCTTTGATTTTATTTGCTTTGCGGTCTGTGGACCCCGAATCGCTCGTCGTGGCAGAGAGCCGCTCTGGGAACAGAGATGCTGTGTGTGTGAAGCACCTCTCAAAACAGTCTTACATAATGTCAACACAATTACCCACATTAAGCTCTAGCGGCTACAAGTAAATTCAAGGGCGACAGGCCAGAGCTGTTTCACTCCCTGATCTGAGGGCTTTTATGAAGCGGTAGGGGCATGGGGGACAGGAAGAGACAGATTAGGGAGCAAAGTTGATTGGTCTTCAGTACCGTGTCCTCTCCCTCTCTTGATAAAAAGAAAGTAGCAGATTATTTTTCTTATTTGTTGGCGGCCGCATGGGAAGGAGCTCTGTGCTTCAGCTTGTTAATGACTTCCACACTGTTCCACACTTTGTAAAGCACTTTATGTTGACTTTAGATCACAGATCTGGTCGTATATAGGCAGGACTTTACTCTGCAGGAAACTCAAAGCGGAGAGTTAACAGCCTTAATGACTGATGAGTTATTACTTATCAATAAAGCACACAACAGCATGAATTTGATTAATGAATGTCATTTTGAGAGGTTCCTTGAATAAATGAACAAGACTGAGAGTCTACAGCCATGCTAGCAGCTGACACGTAGCAGGTTTTACTGACCATGTTTATCATCTTGTTTTAATTTGTTAGCATATAAACGTTTGGTAATAAGCACCAAACACAAAGTACAACTGAGGCTGATGGGAATGTCATTTGTTTTGCAGGTATTTGGTCATAAACATTGACCCTATATTAAGATGGACGGCACAACAGCTTCCCAAAAGTGAAGCCAAAACATCTGGATCGCCCCCTGCTGGCTGGTTGCAGTATAGGTCATAAATCCCGCCTCCTCCGTGTTAGTGGATGGGACAAACTAAAAAGTAAGTACACGTCAAATACATTTTCCCAAAGATGGTTTCTGTCACATTGATGTATGTTCAAGTGCTATTTTTTCTGATAGGTTTGGTTTTAATTAGTTATTTGATCATGATTGACAGATGTGATTGACAGATGCTCTGAGTGAAGTAGTCGCAGCCGGTGGCTCGGGAATTGTACGAGAGAGGAGATGTAACTTTAACTCTCCATAACCCTCAGAAGTCTGTGTAATAGAACATGTGTCAATTTGATCATAAATGTAGTTATAGGGATATTATGGTTAGTTGTTGTGTCTTTCTAGCCAAACGTAGCAGCTAAGTGGCTCAAGCTAACAAGCATGCGGCCGTACTCGGCTCATCATTGGCTCGGGTGGGTGTGTGGGCGGGACCTCGATACCGCGGCTCCAGCCCCCCAGATCACTGCTGCGCAGACTCTGGCTCCAAATGACATCAAAATCTCAAGATGGCAGTTCCCGTATCTGGGATATTTTGGCTTCACTTTTGCACAGTGGGAGGAAACGGAGACACGTCTTCCATCTGTATATACAGTCTATGGTCATAATCCAAAGAAATGGAAAGATTAGAAGATGGCGGTGCTAAATGAAAAGAGATCGCCAGAGTTATTACAATGTATCCTGAGGGGGACATGAATGTGTGACCAAATCTAATGACAATCTATTCTATAGCTGCTGAGACATTTTCACAAACGTCAACCTCATGGTGGCACAAGAGGAAACGTCAGAGGATTCATAAAAGTCATGAGGATACATCGTCTGGGAACCATGAACGTCTTTACCAAGTTTTGTACCAATCTAACTCGTAGACATTGAGAGATATTTCACTGGATATGTGAAGACTTTGACCTGCTTGATGCGTTAGGATTCATCCTCTGGGGACCATAGATATCTGCACAGAATTTCATGGCAATTGATCCAATAGTTGTTCAGATCTGGACCAAAGTAGTCGATCAACTGTAAAACAGACCAACATCCCTATCTCTTCCATTTTTCCACTTCACTTGTGATGATTCTATGCGGTTATTAAGCATGTCGAATTCTATAGAGTTAGCAAGAGCTCTTGATATCCGTGCCAGACCCCCTGGAAGTTGGACTGGCTCATAGACTGGATTAGATTTATTTTGTCCATTAGCTTGTAGAAAAAAACTTAACTGGCTGAATAACACAGTTTCTTTCATTCTGCAAATAAAAGCTTTTTTTCTACCATCATAAGTCGTGCTGCTTCTTAGCAATAAACACATCCTGCTTCGAGAGATTTAACCTTCTATGAATATGAAGAGAATTTTTCTTTTTGCCTCAGAGTAATTCCAGCTTAAATTTTTAACACCCACAACAAGCTCTCTGTTTTCATCTGCAGGAAACCTTGTCATATTAATCCTTCCTCGCTAATGTAAATCTCCTAATACTCCTACTGACTTTGTGGGAGGTTGCTTTTGTCTGAGAAAATCTGATTTAGCGATTCGTGTTTATCTCTTAACTCGCTTTTTAGAAAAGAATATGTTTAGAAAAAGGCCCATCTAACACACTGCACGGTGCAAAATATGTATTTAAATGAACAGATTAAGTAGTTATGAGCAAGTTATCTGACTGTACAGAGGGATTCTGGCTGCAGTACATATTTTAGTATTGCATTATTTTTTACAACCTGGACAGAAGCATATAATCCATCTCAAATATACCATAAAGTATGACTAATGTTTTGAATGTGCATATTATAATTGACCTCTAGTTTATGGATTTTAAATCTTTTATTGTCTTGTGCTTGTACATAATATTTTTTCTTTTCTCAAATACAGAAGGCATGCCCTTCTACGCTGCTGAGGGTTAAACTGAAATTGCATTACTGAGTTATACGATAATTAAATCTGCCTCGATTTTAAGCTAAAACATCTGCATGCTAATTTGTTTCACTCTGCAATGACTAACATGTGCTTAGCAGACTGCTATATGTCACAGAACCACCACTGTGAAGTACACAAGGGGGTGGACGCGATATCACGAACACCTGCACATCTAATGTGGGATGATGGGTGGTAGAGATGGGAAAGATTCTCGTGTTTATGACTTGCGAGTGTTTACGTCATCGGAAAATTCAAGAGAGTCGTAGGATTGTAGCGTTGGTGGTCAAAAACTCTGCAATAATTGACAATAAAGCAGCATAAAATGTGGGTTTAGATACCTTGAACGACAGACTTTGTAGGACGTGGGATGTTTACTTTTTCAGGCACTGACGTATTATTAAGCACCAAGTCGGAAATATTTAGTTGTAGTTTCCCAGTGACAAGTTGTATCTAATTTTCAGTGAATTTTAACAGCAAGCCTGTGTTTCAAACTGGAAATATGAAGTTTATGGAGTTTGGGGGTGGCAGTAGCTCCGTCCGTAGGGAGTTGGCTTTGGAACCGGAGGGTTGCAGGTTCCTGAAAGGTTAGGAAAGGTCATCAGGCAGCGAGTCTCCTGAGAGTTTTTTGCAAGTTTTTGCAAGTTTTCGCAATTTGCGGGTTACCTTCTAGACACGTTACCTTGTGTTTATTGCTATTTAGCAAATGTTACCCTGGTACCGTGTTCAACTAAGATGGTAAACATGGTCAGCATTACAGAAGACCTGCTTAGCATCAGCATGTTATTGTCTGACTGTAGCATTTAGCTCAAAGCGTGGTTGTAGACTGAGGCTTGCTGATCTGTATTTGACCATTTACTGCTGCACAGTCATTTATGTGACCACGTCAGATGTTAACATCTCATTCCAGACTGATTTTGATGTCTGGATGTTTTGTAACATGTCTGTAAAGGCTGTGTTGTTTTAAACAGCATTTGATGGTGCCTTAAATGCTAGACTACCACTGCACAGCACAATTTACCAAAGATTTTCCAAGATCTAATTATATTCCCATCAGACGACTGGAACATTTAGTTTGGATGTTGTTCACATACACCAACGGCACAAGGATTTGAATTTCTCTTATTTTGGTTTATTTTCTTTTAAGAATCGGTATGTTTGAGTTGGTAGGTGCAGCTGCTCTCTGATTCTTGGATATGATAAATAAAAACAGCCAGCAGGCATTTTCATTTTTGTGGCTGTCTGAGGAAACAGACATGATTTGGAACAAAGGTAATTGCAGGTAACTGCCAAAATAAAGGAAACACCACCATCAAGTCTTTTAATAACAGGTTGGACCACTCTCAGCTCCTTCTCTGCTCTTTGGCGTAAATTCTACAAGTTTCACAATTGCATTAACACCAATATACTTTCTAGGAAATCCTATTTTTCTGTGTTTTGTTTGTAGTTGTGGAGCATGCTGCTTCCATTTCCGCACCAAGACGCTGCTGAATGGAGTTGAGAAGTGGTGACAGCGCCAGCCGCAGTGAGTGATTCACATTGTTTTCATTTTCATCCTCTCTCTCTCAGTGACCATTCACGGCCTGAAGAGACAATATCATCCTGAGAACATTCCACTTCCATCAGGACAGAAACGCTTCACCATAAGGTATTGATGATGGCAATCACTCAGAATTGCTTTGTGTTTTTTGGCATTTATGTCGCCCGCTGAGTGTTCCAATCTACCGAAAACGTGCCAGGAAATGTTCCTCTTCAGAACAGCCAGAAACCTTACTCAGCCTGGTGAAATCAAAGATATTGTGAAAGAGATCTTCAAACAAAAAGTGCAGGATCATCTGTGGTCATAAATAACATTCACTCCTTAAAGAAGTTGAGATCAGATAAAATAGGTTTTATCTGAAGCAAATGACTGTAGTTGAGCCTCTGTAAAGCTCCGTAAAGGTACAGTGTGTAGGATTTGGGAGCATCTAGTGGTGTGGTTGCAGATTGCAACCAACTGAATAAACCTCCACTCACTCCTTTTCCAAGGTGTTCGCCTCACTCAGAGGCCATCCTTACCATAATAACACTACTTCAGTAGCAACGGAAGTCAGACGGTGGCTGACGTCACCACGGTTTTGCACTCTGCAGCTCACGTTACCGCAGTTTCACCAGCGTGTCGGAGAACTACGGTGGCCTTCAGGTAACCTAAAAAGGTGAAAGTCTCTCTCTAGAGCCGGTGTTTGGTTTGTCCGATCTGGGCTACTGTAGAAACATGGCAGAGCAACATGGCGTACTCTGTGAAGAGGACCCACTCCCTATGTAGATATGAAGGGCTCATTCTAAGCTAACAAAATCATAACGATTCTTAGTTTCAGGTGATTATATACTAATGAAAAGTGTGTGTGCGCGTGCTTTTGCGTACAAATTGTTTGCAGATTTGTAAAAATCTTTCAGTCATCTATATTGAGAGAGAGCAGGTGTGTGTAGTCAGGAGTCAGAAAGCTGCAAATAGACCTGTCGACATATTTCCAAAACAAAACACTGCCTACAGCAGACTGAACGGACTTTTGAGAAATAGTGTTCAGATAAAATTTAAGCTCTAAACTGCCAATATCTGTCCATGATTTAAACTCTGCTCAAGGCCCCGCTGCGAAGAAGAAAACAAGTTTTAAACCAGACCACATCGAAGGTGAGAGGCTGAAAACATCTCTGGATTTCATCTGTTGTTTTGCTTTTTAAGGAATATAGCTTTGGGTGCTGTATCGTGGCCAAAGGATCAGATGATTCAATTGCGAGACTCTACAAATATGAATGATCTGTACGGAAAAACCTTGTCAACAGCAGAAATTCGATTCTTTGTTGTATCACAATAAACAGGCGAATGCAGGTGTTCAACAGGAGGTCACGAATATTGTCTAGACGATACGTGCGGAGGAGTTTTTAAACTGCTCTGCTGTCCTTCAAGGTGCCTGTCAGTTATTCAGGAGTGTAAAATAAACCGCATTTTTTCAGTATTTTAACAGCAGACATCTTTTCTGAAGAATTTTTAAAGGAGAAAAGGAAGAAAAAAGACAAGAAGGTGTCCGGTTATATAATCTTGGTTAAGTCTGGAGCCTTTTGTGCAGCATGTGTGTAACCTGCTCTGCCTTCTGTGACTGCTGCACATGTTCATACTGTATATATCTAGTGTATTCATATCCACCCCTTACTGTATATATATATATAAAAAAGTATTTTTTATGAAACGGTCACTATATCCTGGGAGTAGTGCATGAAACAGGTAATCTGAAAAACTCATGTGCCATCTGTGTCCTCTGGTGTTCTCCTGCACGGTCTGGAAAACAACCAATCAGAGCCGAGCTGAGCAGCTGTCAATCACTCACGAACTCTGATCAAACGGTCAAACTAGGCAGGTCTGATCAAATACGAATCAATATTATGTTACTGTAATGCCTATTTCTCACCTGAAATGTTTTCAGAAACATCTTGTAGTGTAATGTTTAGCTGTAAAATGAGGAAGTTTGTGACCCGGCAGCCATGTTGAGATCAGTTGAGGAAATACCAAGCACCGCCCACCGGCCGAAGCTCAGCCAATAGGAACGCTCTCTCAAAAAAATGACCTGTGATTGGCTAGATTCTTTCTAAAGCCTGAAAAACAGAGCCATGAGGAGGTGCAGAAGTCTAGTTTTACACTTGAATTACAATATGATGAAAGGTTATTATGACATTTTTGCCCGATGATGCCAAAAACATTCTGCCGACTGCAGCTTTAAGTACATTTTGCTGATACATACTTTTAAATAAGTAAGGTTTTGAATGCAGGACTTTCACAGTGTGGTATTACTCCAGTAAAGGATCTGAATACTTGTCTTACTGCAGTTCAGCCTTCATGACCCTGGATGGCGCCACGTGGCTCACCAGGATCTAAACATGTTTCATAACATCCAGCAGTCGTCGCTAAATCTCCATCTCTTCTTCTTCCTCCACAGTCTTCCTCACACACTCTGACACAGAGCTGGTGTGTATCATTTGAATGGTACAAACAGTGAGGCGCTTCAAGCTTCAGCACCTGAAGCAGAGAGAAGAGAAGAGAAGTCGCTTCTGGAGTTTAACCTGGTCTTCACGTCTTGGATTTGACCCCCCGCAGGAGACCTGATGCTTCTTCACAACATGACCCGGTTGGTACTAAACTTTACTGCGTGAATGGTGGAAAGAAACAGCATTTATGAAGCCATATGCTGCCTGAAGGAGGGAAGGCTAACCAGCTAATGTTAGCTCTAGCTAGCGGCCCAGCTAGTTACTACACACATCTCCGTTTACCCTCAATGAGCTGTGAACTAACATCAGATAACTGTACCTGTAGCTAACTAACGAGCTACTAGCATGAGCTAACAGTTAAAGCTAACTGTACCTGTAGCTAACGAGCTACTAGCATGAGCTAACTGTCAAAGCTAACTGTACCTGTAGCTAACTAACTAGCTAGCATGAGCTAACAGTTAAAGCTAACTGTACCTGTAGCTAACTAGCTAATAGCATGAGCTAACTGTAACTGTGGCTAATTAGCTAGTAGCATGAGCTAACAGTTAAAGCTAACTGTACCTGTAGCTAACTAACTAGCTACTAGCATGAGCTAACTGTACCTGTAGCTACTAGCATGAGCTAACAGTTAAAGCTAACTGTACCTGTAGCTAACGAGCTACTAGCATGAGCTAACAGTTAAAGCTAACTGTACCTGTAGCTAACTAACTAGCTACTAGCATGAGCTAACTGTACCTGTAGCTACTAGCATGAGCTAACAGTTAAAGCTAACTGTACCTGTAGCTAACTAGCTAGCTAGTAGCATGAGCTAACTGTACCTGTAGCTAACTAACTAGCTAATAGCATGAGCTAACTGTAGCTAACTAGCTACTAGCATGAGCTAACAGTCAAAGCTAACTGTACCTGTAGCTAACTAGCTAATAGCATGAGCTAACTGTAGCTAACTAGCTAGTAGCATGAGCTAACAGTCAAAGCTAACTGTAGCTAACTAGCTACTAGCATGAGCTAACAGTACCTGTAGCTAACTAGCTAATAGCATGAGCTAACAGTTAAAGCTAACTGTACCTGTAGCTAACTAACTAGCTAGTAGCATGAGCTAACTGTAGCTAACTAGCTACTAGCATGAGCTAACAGTCAAAGCTAACTGTACCTGTAGCTAACTAGCTAGCTAGTAGCATGAGCTAACTGTACCTGTAGCTAACTAGCTAATAGCATGAGCTAACTGTACCTGTAGCTAACTAACTAGCTAATAGCATGAGCTAACTCTTAGCTAAAGGGACATAATGAGCTTCTCTCCTCTAAACGTCTGCAGACATGAAACCTGCTACTTTAACAGTAATGAACATGTCCTGTGTGTTGCAGCTCACCTAGCCAACCTTAACTTGTATCACAAGCAGCCAACGCCTTTGTAACACAACTACAGCGTTTTTGTTTTGTTTCTCATTTAAATGTTTGCTTTTAGTTCTTTTTGAATGAGCTGCATGTTAATCACATGTTGAACAGAGGGAAGACAACCTGGACGTTTTTTTTATATTTATTTAACCTTTATTTAACCAGGTTAGTCCCATTGAGATTAAGAAGCTCTTTGCCAAGACAGTCAGCAGCAAGAACACAAAGCTGCAGACAGACACAAATAGAGATAAAATACAATTCACAAACACTAAAAGCACTAACATTTGCATTGAAAGAGAGCTATCTAAAGACAAATGGGGGGACAAAAAGGAACTTTTCTGGGAGTCAGCTGTACAACAAGGGGGCTAAAAACAGAGAGTCTGCTTCTAAAGCCTTCATTTTAGATTTAACAATATTTAATTGTAAATAACAGAGCACAAAGAGTCCACAATGTTTTTGCGTAATAATGTGACTTTGACTTTAACAAACTCCTGAATTTGTCCTCCTGTTTTTCCCACAATTGTTTGTCCCAACAGTGTCTCTTATTGTGGATAAGCATGTCTGGTAAGGAGAAGTCTTAAAGATCAACCAGAATAAATCCCATATGGCTTTCTGCGATCCTACCAGCATCTTTCTGCTGAAAAGAACATGAAGCAGGTAAGGAGATGTGAAAACAAATACCACGTCTTATTGTGTAAATAATTGTGTTTCTTAAATCCTGGTGACTGTGAAGTACAGTTGAGTTGTAGAAGTAGAGATTGTAGTAGTGGCTTCATCCCCTATCCTTTTGTTTTAGGTGGATATTATAAATAAGGAAGAATTAGATAAAGAAAGGTGAGTCTCTGATCCACATCTGTTTGGGTTCATCTAATTATGATCACTCACTCATTCTGTGTCCCACAGATCTTCCCTCTCAGTCACTGGACCATTAAGGCACCTTTTTCCATTAACCATTATCACCATGTCTGTGGCTTTGAATTTTATGGTTTTTACAAACTATGTGTGACAGCTTTGCATCTGGTTCACTTTCCTCTCAGCAGATTTCAAGTCCATTACGGAGTACCCAGCCCAGGCAAAGCGAAGCGATTGTCATCTTGCAAGAGGAAGGGTTGTCCGTCGGTGGAGGTGGGCTCAAAGCTGCACCGCAGAACATCCGATGTAGGCCGTGTCTGTGAACGCGGCATGGCCAACAAAGAAAATGAGCTGACGTGCTCCGATGATGTGCGGGGCATGCACTACAAAGACAAGTGCGGGCTCCCTGTGAACTCTGCAGAGGCCTCCAAGATGGCAGGGGCCAGCTCCAAGTACAGCGAATTTACAGAGGTGAGAGTCACAACTAGGCCGACAGACGCTCACCGACAGCCCCAAACTGTCCGGACAACTGTCGGCTTGGTGTGTCAAGGCCTTGAGTCTTTCTTGGTGTTGATACATTTGCAACACAGCAGACTGAATTCCCTTTGTGCATTGTCTTTACGTACAGCTATCAAAGGACCATGAAGCTATGACTCACATCCTTTTTGGAAGGAACCTACGACTAAAAGTAGCCCAAACACTAGGGCGAAAAAACGCCAGTGAATTAGTGGCCTACCTAATAAGGTAAAACAGTGACAGCCTTTTGGTAGTTTGCATTCATTCCTCTCAGTCACATAACATGCTTCATCTTTATTTATGTGTTGGTTTTACAGAATTGAAGACACAGGGGTGCTGCTTGACTGCTTACCCGTCTTAACAAACAAGTGAGTCTCAGCTGGGTGTTTTTCATATACTTATTTTTTAATGATTAACCTGTAATGACTGTACTGCACATTACTGGAAACCTGTTTCAAACAAGATCATGTAGCATCATTAGAGCTGCACCTACAGATTTTTAGTATTGATTAATCCACATGTTTTTTTCTCAATGAATCTGAAAGTCTGTAGATTTGCAGAAAGAAGTGAAAAATGTGCAGCATGGTTTGTCATAGCCCAAGGTCGCGTCTCAAATTTCTTGTTTTGGCTGACCAACTGTTGACAACTTAAAGATACTCAAGTTACAAGAATATTAAACAGAAGAAAACAGCTATTCCTTTCCTTTGAGAAACTGGAATCACTGAATATTTGGCATTTTTGCCTGATAATCAAGTAATTGTTTAAGTAAATTATCAAACTTTTCTGTTGACTTATTGTTTTGGCTCTAAGCATTATTATCTAAATTATGATTTGTGGCATTATCTTTATATATAAATATAAATATATATAAATATATATAAATATATATAAATATATATAAATAAATATATATATATATATATATATATATATATATATATATATATATATATATATATATATATATATATATATATATATATATATATATGCATTGATCATATGAAATACACCTGACCAGCACAACGGCACAAATTGAGCATAAAGTTGCAAAACTTGTTAGAGCTGCAATGAGTAATCTATTAGTTGTCAACTATTAAATTAATCGGCAACTATTTATTAATCAGTTTGAGTAATTTGTCAAGAAAAAAAGTCAAAATTCTCTGATTCCAGCTTCTTAAATGTGAATATTTTCTGGTTTCTTTACCCCTCTATGACCGTAAACCGAATATCTTTGAGTTGTTAGTCAAAACAAGACATTTGAGGACGTCATATTGGACTTTGGGAAACACTGATCAACATTTTTCACCATTTTCTGACATTTTATAGACCAAACAACTAATCTAGAAAATAATCAACAGGTTAATTGACAATGAAAATAATTGTTAGTTGCAGCCCTAAAACGTCTAGTTCACAGAGAGGAAAATCCCCAAGTCCTTCTTTCTTCTCTTTTTGTGTCCACTTTGAAGCAATTTGCTGATAGATAATTTGACTGAAGTCAACATTTAAGACAGTTGGAGCTATTTGTTTTTTTTCTGTGCCTGCCCACATTACTGACAATCAGCTCACTTTCTTTCTTTCCTCTTGTGTTTTCTTGTTTCTCATCAGCCTTAAAACCGAAGCACCATGTTTGTCACTTGGCTGCTGCGTTGACCTCATGCCCCTAGTCAAAGTGATTCTTGCCAGTAGATACGAAGAGTAAGTGTCCCTGAGAAAAAAAGCATACATGTTTAATGATCTCGCATTATATCTAGAAGTCCTGGGTTAAAAGCGATTGGATTTACTGTTTTAGTCTTGAAGGCAATTCTAAACTCATTCAAGAAGCTTCATCCGGTTTGATGAATAACTAATAAACTGAGTGTTAATTTATTAATTAAATAAAATGTGTAAGATAAGAGCAGCAAAAACAGTTATTACATTTCTACAAGCCTCTTGGATGAGTAATGAAATGTCTTTAACTCGTATCTTATGACCTGGAGAAACTTCATAAATATCTTTGATAATATTATTTGACAAACTTGTCTGATTTAACTGTCTTTTTTTTTTTCTTTTTTTTTTACAGAAACATAGTGGTTGGTTTACACTGGGTTCAATCCGTCATCAGGAAATGGTGGCCAGAACTTTCTAAGAATGAGAAAAGACTGCGGGACAGTTGTTCAGAAGACAGGTGGGTAGTGCATGCTTAAATACAACCTAATGCTTCCTAATCTTACCTCATTTTCCAAGGTAACCGTACAACCATTGTACAATATTTCACTGGAAATGCTGCTAATCAGCACCGTGGAAACTGAGCAGGAGAAACTTTCTATATAGCGCTCCAGGCTTGGGCTCACCTCCGGCGCTGGGACACATCTCTATCACCAGGACCCATGGTGGAAAATCACATGTTTATCGTGCTTCCTTATCAATGAATAATGTTTACATGCCACTTTATTATATTGTGCAGTGTATTGTTTTATCGTATTCATCGTTAAAGTAGCCTACTGAGCGTATATTTAATACATTGTATCGCATCCATGCTACACGACCTCCAATAACACCAAAGTAAACAATACAATCACTTGTGAAACATGTCATACACGTATCTAACTGCAGTAGCAGAGAGAGAGTGTGTGTGTTGGGTTTACGGCTACTTACTGTTGGGCACTGTGTGCTCTCAGCACATATTAACATGGTAATGTTTGTGTGTTTATTGCAGGAATATTGAAGTCATGAAGCAGCGGCTGAAGGACTTGTGGAAGGAAGGAGCCCGATTATGTATGGTTCCAGGATCCACGGGAGAACTGGCAAAGGTGAGAAGGATGCCAGCATTATTATTATAGTACTTATCAGGGATTATTTTATAAAGCAGTAGCTGTAAAAGATTTGTCAGGACTGGGAAAGAAAACTATTGTCAAATTACATTTAACCGTACTTCAAAATATGGTCTAAATGTTCAGTGTCGAGCTTTGTCTGGGTTACCTGTTTGAAGGTTTCATGAAAATTGCTTTTTCTATTTTATCTTTTAACTAAAACACACCATTATTCTTCCTGTTACGGGCAAAACTAAATGAAAACAAGTGCAACAGAGTTGAATCAAAACCTCCCTGTAAATGTTTTTAGATGAACATTGTGTCATAAAGATACTGTACATACAAGTGCTCCCTCTGTTTTTTCCGCCCTCTGTTGATTTTGGGTGGACACGGCGAACCACTCCCAACCTAAAAAAAACCTTCCAGGTTCACCATGAGCTGACAAGCATGAGCATTTGTATGAGTTGAGTTTGTATTGTGGTTGTGGTTCATTTGTTTCCATCTTCACATCCTGTTTCCTGCTGTCATTTCATGAGATGCTTTAAAAGGAATTACTGATTCTAAGTTTCAAGTATTAGTTGCAGAAAAGCAAATACACACCTTCTTTTTATAGTATTTTTTAAAGTAATCCAGTATATTGTGGTGTTTGTAATGAGAATATCATGAATTGTTAACTATTCATTTGTTGTGTTGATAAAATCTAAAACAAAGATTATATTAATGTGTGAAGACCAGGGCCTCGAAGCTTCAGTGAGAAATATTCGAAGGTATTCAAAGCTTTTTGGCGCCACAGCGCAGCAGGCTGACATGAATAATGTTGTGGGATTATTCCTTATTTCATTGGCCACTTTGGGGTTTATACATTATGATTACATATTTATAAATTAAAAAAACAAAGCATTCAAATACTGATTTGGAGGTTGATTACCATGGCAACAGTTGAAGCTTAAAGTATTCAGGTCAGCCCTAGTGCAGACTATTTCACTGGCTGTGGCGACAACTAATGTGTTATCTCCTCTTCTTGTTGCAGGCCATCGAGTCTTATCTATCACAGCTGCCCTGACGGTTATCAGTGTAGCGCTCTGAGGATGTGACCACTACTGCCGGATCATGGCTCTGTTTTGAACTGATAACGACGCCAGAGAAAAGGACTGGTTCGTTCTGCCACTTAACACTCAAACTGGGACTGAACTTGACAATTCAGACGACTCCTCTCAGTTAGAGCTGGAGACTCTTGAGGAGGGCCGAGAGAACCTTTCTACAAAAAAAACAAACACTGCTTCACATTGAAGTGGACCTTGTGAAGGGGCATATTTAGTGGACCTCCATGAGACTGGGTGTAACGTCGCTCTATGAAGTGCCAAGCTCTTTGTCTCTCGTCACTACACCGCTCTTTGCCATGGAATGCAAATGCACTTGTGGATGTAATGAATGCTCCGCTGTTTTAATGTGTGTTGCGCCCGGGATTCTCCGGAATCAGGAACTTGAATCAGTCTTAAGTTATTAGAGCTCCTCTTGTTTTCATTTTGCCTCTTCATATGACATTTGACTGTATAATGTAAATTGTAAAAACAAGTGATTCTTTTAATCTTCTTTTAAATAAATTTGACAAAAATCAATTGTTTTTGTTGTGTGTGTGTGTGTGTGTGTGTACATATACAGTAAAGTTACAGTGAGAAATACAAATGTGTCAAGCCCTGCAAACCTACATAGTTGCTCTTATTTCCTTTGTGATTTCCTTAATTGTTTCATAAGTCATCCAAAGTGGCCAAACTAGTTTTTCAGTTGTTCCTGTTTGTAGTTGTTGCCAGAGGCACATAAAGAGACACTGATTCCTGGTTGGTGCACTTCTTTTTTTGTTAAAGCTTTATTAATATAAAAAGTTTTCAATTTCTGCTTATCATAACAAAAGAGTGAAACGATATAAACAATAGAAGGCACAATCATTAAAGAAAATAGGACGAGTCGTAAAGGACAAATAAAGGCAGATTAAACGCAACTAATTTCTTTAACGCATTAACATTTTTTAGGTTGTAGGAGGCTAAAAACTTAAGCTACATTTTGGCGAGGAAGAACTGTCATGGACATTTTCAAAGGGGTCCCTTGACCTCTGACCTCAAGATGTGTGAATTAAAATGGGTTCTATGGGTACCCACGAGTCTCCCCTTTACAGACATGCCCACTTTATGATAATCACATGCAGTTTGGGGCAAGTCATAGTCAAGTCAGCACACTGACACTCTGACAGCTGTTGTTGCCTGTTGGGCTGCAGTTTGCCACGTTATGATTTGAGCATATTTTTAATGCTAAATGCAGTACCTGTGAGGGTTTCTGGACAATATTTGTCATTGTTTTGTGTTAATTGATTTCCAATAATAAATATATACATACATTTGCATAAAGCAGCATATTTGTCCACTCCCATGTTGATAAAAGTGTTAAATACTTGACAAATCTCCCTTTAAGGTACACTTTGAACAGATAAAAAATGTGATTAATTGCATTAAAGGGACTGTTTGTAACTTCTTACACATATAAATCACCCGGGTCGGTGTCCCATGTGCGCTCGCGTATGTGAATGTACAGTGGACATTTGTGCAGAAATAACTGCTGCTGCTCCTCCAGACCAACAGAGGTTTCCCGTGTCTTGTGAAGTGACGGGGCTCCACAGCGAGAAACGTTATCATCTCCGACCGGATGCCAGTGTCTCCCCTGTTCCCTCTGACCGCGGTCGGGAGGCTGAGGCAGGAAAAGCCAACACTAGGTTCAGCAGTGATTCATGGAGAGACCTTCGTCTGGTCAGCTAACATTACTGCCAAGCAGGTGAAATATAAAGTGATGTTGTGGTTTTAGCTGACGTGTGTCGCCTCACTGTTTTGAGCGATGCTCGTTCATGTCTATGTAGAGCGAGCACAAGCGCGGGCAACAGGACGCTGACTTTCGTTGACTTAGCGGCCACAGGTGTCGCTGTTAACAAGCATTTCTGATTCTTACAAACAGTCCCTTTAACTATGCAATTAATTTTAATATTTTAATCGATTGACAGCCTAATTGTAATATTTAATTATAAAAATACTATCATATGTAACTTTAAGAGTTAAAATGGGTACTCCTAGAAAAAACTGCTTTGTGAATAAATAAATCCCATTAAAATATTTGCCATAAAATACTTTTGGTAGTCTTTACATTCAAAATATAGGATGACATCTCTAACTGACAGCTTTAATATTATAATATTTGTAATATTCTGACTAAACTTTGACATATACCGGTCTGTGATAATCCATCAACATTATTCCTCCATTTTTGAGTATAGTCCAAATAATTCATAATTTCTGCATTTTTTCCTTAAAAAAAATGAGGTTTAATTTCATATAAATTAGGTTTATTGACCATGAATTCCCAAAAAAAGTGTAAAACTTGTGGTTATGAGTTGGAATGAAGTTGGCCAAAAAGGTGTAATACAGAATTGGGTGATAATTTATAATGTATGCTTTAAAAACAGTCAAACCAGACCGGGTCAATTTTGACAACAAAAGTTGCATGGTCGACGGGAAGACAACAGGAGGGTTAAAGCTGTCAGTTAGAGATGTCATCCTATATTTTGAATGTAAAGACTACCAAAAGTATTTTATGGCAAATATTTTAATGGGATTTATTTATTCACAAAGCAGTTTTTTCTAGGAATACCCATTTTAACTCTTAAAGTTACATATGATAGTATTTTTATAATTAAATATTACAATTAGGCTGTCAATCGATTAAAATATTAAAATGAATCGCATAGTTAAATGTTGATTCCTACAAAACAAGTACTGAACATCAGACATCAACTGAGTGTCATTGTCTGTCGGTTTGTACAATAAAGTTTTATTGAAGTGACGTCATCTTCCGCAGCGACAGACAGCAGCTGATGAGCCTTCTCCTCTTCCGCTTCTCCTCCTCCTCCAAACTGCTCTCTAATAACACATATTAGACAGTTAGCCCTCATTTTAACTCTGATAAAGACAGACGACATGTTGTTCAAGGAGAGAGTACCGTTGTGGGTGTTTGTGCAGGCTGCTGTGGTTACAGTAGCGTTGTGTTTCACCGACATGGAGACTGGGCCTGCTGGTGGAGCAGCAGCAGGTGTAACGTTTCTCTCCACTCAGAACAACAACAACGGGGATCGCTTCAAGATAGAAGGCAGAGCGATAGTCCCCGGGGTGAAAACACAAGACTGGGTGTCTGCAGCCAGGATCCTGGTGGAAGGGGAAGAGTACGTCGGCTTTGTGAGGTAAGAAACAGACTCTGCTAGGCTAGTTAGCAGCTAGGCTAGGTAGCATTAGCATAGCTAGTCTAAATGGTGTCCTGCAGCTGCTGTCACCAGATGGCAGGTTTTAACTGTCATATCTTCATTTACAGCTTA
Source organism: Sebastes umbrosus (assembly GCF_015220745.1). NCBI lineage: Eukaryota > Metazoa > Chordata > Actinopteri > Perciformes > Sebastidae > Sebastes > Sebastes umbrosus. Next base: position 6,990,974 of record NC_051286.1, read on the forward strand.
ATAAATGTGGATGTAATTTGTCCAACACTGATATTTCATTATTACTTAACTGTCATTGAGCTTTAATGTGATTATGAGCTCAGCCAGGCATCCTAACTAGCTAACTGGGATCATAACAAACATGTTGCCTCAAGGGGTTTGTCTGGGGACTTGCTGAATGTCTACAGTATATAGCACTGATGCAACGTTATTCAGTTCAGTTCAGACAACTTTATTTATCCCCAAGGGGGCAATTCATTTGTGGCTTTCCTAGTCCATTCATTCATACATACAACAGACAACCAATAATTAGTTAAATCATGTTTTTTTCATTATAAAGCAGGCTTAAGTCTTTTATAAATACTGTGAAAGTATCAAAACACTCAATCCACAGGGAAATACAAACAGCCCCTATTCAGAAACTCTGCATTTGAAACAAGCTGTCAGGATTTCTGCCCATTCGTGATGTCACGAATATACAATATTTAGACCCTTTACACAGATTTAAACGTAAGCATTCGAAAAGTGTCCCAGTTTACTCCTGATGCAGTGTTTGTGAATGTCATCAGCTGACAGGAAGTAAACATGGACCCAAGCTCTTGCTTAGCAACGCAATTCTGTTGCAATTCCGTCAAAATGCGCTAAAACGGAGCGTTTCAGACAGACGGTGAATACAGGCATATTCAGGCAGACAGTATGAGGAAAATAAAGTTGTTTTTTTAACATTACAGCATGTAAACATGTTCTAGTAGAAACACAAAATAGAAGTATGAACATGAAAATGAGCATAATATGGGACCTTTAAGTCAAAGGAAATGGGGGCAGTTGGAGGGACAAGTTACAATAAGAACCGTATAAATACATAGGATTATGACAATAAAAGCCCCAAAAATAAGAAACAATATATAAGAACAACATATCTTAAAGTTCCTCTAAATAACAGTCATCTAAAATGGGTATGGTTTGTGTTCAGCAGGATGTGATCTGGTTGGCTGATAATTTGTTTTGCTTTCTCAGCCACCTGTTTCTCCCAAACTGTGCCCATGTCCTTCTGCTGAACTCCACTAATCTTGGAGCACACTTTGACTATACTATTTAGACTGTTCTTGTCCTTCACAGACAGCCCGTTAAACCAGCAGGTAAAAGAAAAGGTTAAAATAAAGCAGCTGCTGTCACCAGATGGCAGGTCTTAACCGTCCTATCTTAATTTACAGCTTAATAAATGTGGATGTAACTTGTGCCACAACACGGATATTTCATTATTACTTAACTGTCATTGAGCTTTAATGTGATTATGAGCTCAGCCAGGCCTCCCTCTGTGTCTCACAGTAACTAGCTAACTGTGATCATAACAAACATGTTGCCTCAAGGGGACCTGTCTGTTGTTGTTGCAGTCTACAAGCACTGTTATAGGTTAGTACTGTAGTGTATTTACTGTGAAATATTTGTGTATATCTGCCATGATGGAGCCCATGTTTTATATTGTAACTTAATAAACAGCAGCAAAGCTGTTGCAAATAAATACCTAAATATAATGGGATAGTCAGAGACTCAAAAGTTAACCTAGATAAACACACTCAGTTGCTAGTTTATTATGTACACCTATCTTAACTTATAATTTATATAAATGGGCTGGACAAAAGTTTCAAAATTTCACAATATAATGCATTTTAACTCCATAAACTTACAGCTTCAAAAATGTCCCTAATCAACTGTATACATTTGTGGTCTTGACAAAATCAAATTCTTGTTACAGAACTGATGGAAGTTTTGCCGTGAATGACGTCCCGTCAGGATCCTACGTTGTGGAAGTAGTCACCCCTACCTTTAGATTTGAACCAGTACGTGTTGATATCACATCCAAGGGCAAAATGAGGTAAGACTATAGTGCGGAAACTAAAAGGCACACGCAAATGTTTCATATTGGTTGAGTCAGTCTTGCATATTATTCAGCGTAAGGTAACCACGTGTCATTTCACAGGGCGCGTCTTGTGAACTTTATCAAGACGTCAGAAGTAATTCGCCAGCCGTATCCTCTTCAAATCAGGGCTAACGGCCCTCACACCTACTTCATGAAGAGAGAAACCTGGGGATGGACAGACTTCCTCATGAACCCAATGGTAAAAAAAAAAGATTATGTTGCACTGAACTGGCTGAATATATACTGTATGATGTATTGTATACCCTCAGGGGGGTAGAGAGATTTCAAACAGGTCAGTTTGTCAACTTGTCATTGTTTACTGTGCTGTGCATATCATTACCTTGTCTTAAAGGGATAGTTCAGGTGTTTTGAAGTGGGGTTGTATGAGGTACTTATTCATAGTCAGTGTATTACTTACAGTAGATGACGGTCGGCACACCCTCAGCTTGGAGAAACAGACAGCAGTACCAACAACATAAAAAATTCATATCAGTTTAAGTGTATGCTATGATTTGAATGTTTTCACCACTTAACCTTGTCGTCAGACAGCCGTTTCTAACGGGGAACTGAAGCCGTTTTATCCATCTATGCTCTCGCCAAAGCCAGCAGACTCCATTGAGAAAACCTCTAATTTCACTTCATGAAATACAGAAGGTTGCTGCTCTACCGCTGCCTCGATCGGTTAGTTTGTTTGTGCTGTTGGGTGAATAACACAAACTAACTGATCGAGGCAGCGGTAGAGCAGCAACCTTCTGTGAGGTAAAATAACTTCCTCTTTTTTCAATGGAGTCTGGTTACTTGGGCTGAGAGCATAGATAACGGCTTCAGTTCCCCATCGGAAGCATAGACTGTATAGCTGTCTCACGGCAAGGTAAACCAGCAAAAATATTATAAATATAACATAAACTTAAACTGATATTGAATTTTAAAGGTGAGCCTTTCTTTTATGTGTCTAAAATATGTTTTGCCCTGTTTACAGCAGTCAATTGCTTTGGTTCTGTGCAGTAATTCCTATCTGCCTCTCCAAACTGGGGGTAGTAGTCAAATGAAACAGTGCCCATCCTGTGCAGTTGCTATTGTCCAGACTTGATTCTCCTTATTAGACATGCTCACCCTTGATTTATTGAATGTAGGTTGCCCGTATAGTACAAGTACCAGTTGTCAGCATACTTTTTGTCAGTTCAGACCATCCCATACTATACATACTGTATGCAAGTTTATTAGATGATTCTGGTGCTTCTGGCTCTCATGTTTAAATATATTGTCTTTGTTGCTCCTGCAGGTTATGATGATGGTTCTGCCCCTGCTGATCATTGTTCTGCTGCCCAAGGTGGTCAACACCAACGACCCAGAGATGAGAAAGGTAAAGAATCCTAGTAAACTTTGCATGTACATTGAGTTCATCATCATGCAGTGTCTCTGAATTTTATTGGATGCATTCTGATCAGTTTAATAAGGATTTATTAATTGGCACTTGAGTTCCCAAAACAATAGCATTTGTAGTTTAAGTAGTCAAAGGAACACGTGTCCTTGTCTAATCTTGAAGTGTGAGCGTATCTTTACAGTGAGAAATGTCAGTGAAATCGTTTTTTTAAATCAGCAAGGAATTCCAGAGTCTGTCCCCAGCCTCCAGCTCTCCCATCTACAGTTGTTTTCATTTCCCTACTGTCTTTACAGGAAATGGAGCAGTCCATGAACATGCTGAACCCCAACCCCGAGCTTCCAGACGTCTCCGAGCTCATGACCAAGCTCTTCTCCGGCTCCAAGGGCTCCAGCAAGGCAAGCAGCAGCAGCAAGGGCACCAGGCCGGCTGTCAAGAGGAGGTAGTAGGACACATCACATCCCCTCAGTCTGCCTAAAAAAGCTCAACTTATGCCATGGAAGCAAGATTTTTAAGTGTCATTTCCCCCCCCCCCCTCTGGGTCTATTGTACAGTTCTCTTTATTATTAGATGTTTTAAGCACATCTTGATTTCTAATATGCTATTGGAAACTGAGAAAAAAATAAGATTTTTTTTTCATACTGCACTGATAGAAATTTCTTAAACCATGCGAAAGCTGTAATCCTTCATTTTGCTGTATACTTCCTACATGTGGCTCTACTACTCATCATCTTTTCTGTGCTAACCCCCTGGTGTGCATTTTTTTCCACTGCTGCTAATTCCACTACCTGAAAGAGATCATATATACAGAGATTTTCTTTTTTGTTTGCGATTTCGGTTATATGACTGTGAATGAAGATTAATTGAATTTTAAGACTGATAAATTCTTATTTAAAAGCCTAGATTAATAAATTTGCAATGGTATATAACAACTGTGTTTTTATTTCAGACCATCTTATTTGTTTGAGAGTGAACACATGGCCTTCTCTTTTATTGAATTATATATTGTGTGGTGTGCTGCCAGGATTCGCATACTGTACATTACGTGTCTAACGTCTATAAATTAAAAAGGGAACGGCTGGCAGTTCAAATGATGAAAGGGCTGTGTGGTTGCTTTCAAGATCTCTAGAGTGTAACTTAACTTTAAATAAAGCGGACATTCATGTCCATATTAAAGTCATAATAAAATGTGTTTGTGATAAATGTCCTCACTTCATTATAAATCACTCTTAGTTGCTGAGATGTGAGCTCAGAAGCCGTTAGGATTATTGCGTGAAAGTTAAGTTTTAACAGAAAATCCTAAAAGTGCTATGGATGAAACTGTTACCGAGCTCACACGTCAGCAGATTAATCTCCATGACAACTGAGCAAACTCCATTTTGCTGATGTAGACCCGGTAATATGGTTGAAATCTCAGGAAAAAGATAGTAAGTGGACGTTATATTAGGATTTTTTTTGTTAAACTACTTATGAATAAGAATGAGCAGTTCCAAACACGAGGGTTGAGACCCCTCATAGGGTCCTTAGGTAAATCAAAAATAGTTTTACAAGATGATTAAAGGGATAAGAAAGACCGAAACTTTCACTTCTTCAGGCCTCTAAAAATCATTTAAAGGGGACATGTCATGTCCATTTTCAGGTTCATACTTGTATTTTGGGTTTCTACTAGAACATGTTTACATGCTTTAATGTTCAAAAACACATTATTTTTCTCATACGGTGTGTCTGAATATTCACCGTCTGTCTGAAACACTCCGTTTTAGCGCCTGCCTCTTTAAGACCCCCCTCCTGAAAAAGCACAGTGAGCTCTGATTGGCTTGTGAGAAAAATATGGTGCACCTTCGCAAAGGTAGTCCTCAGCTCAGTTCTGCACTTAGCATCAGTCATATTTGTACATGTTATCCATGGCACGTTAGTTTTATTACTCAACTGTTGGAGCGGGTAATTATTAGCATCATTTCTCAAAAAAAAAAGAAGTAATTTACAAATACAAACCGAATCACATCAGATTCCACACGTTTGATGTTGAAGACGTTCATGCTGACGAAGCCTTTGAGTTTGTATTTCTCTGTTCATATCAGTACACACAGACTCAACTTCACAAAACTGCACAGACGGACAACAGAGCACAGATTCATTCACAGAGCTCTTTTGCCTCTGAGCAGAACAAAAGGCACAGAGTTCAGGGAGAGAACAGTTGACATTACAGCATTAAAAGACACAGAAGTGCAATAATTTACAACAGCATCACTCATCCATTAGAGAGACGTGGTGGCAGTCAGGCTTCATCATGTTTAAATACCATGTGGGATTTTTTTTTTTCTTCTTTTTTTACAGTAATATGAACATTGACAGGAATAAAAGTGTGATCCATAAACAATCTCATATGTCATGTTACCACTGTGAAACTAATGCAGCTGTAAATGCACAGACAGATTAGCCCTTGAACACAAGATCAAATAGCGATTGCAAGAGCCAAAAAACATTCACTAAACACTGATATACAACTAAGCAATTTACATTTACCATTTGAGAGGTGTAAAATCAGTGAAATATATTCTTTATACTATAAATTACTTTGAAATGTGAAAGCCTACAATATGTCTTTTATTTACAGTGCAAGTGAGCAATAGAATAATGGAGGATTATATGAGGTTTAAAGGACCCAAATGCTCATACAGCATGTACGTTAAAAGTATGTTAATAGTCCCTGTAATCATTCTTCCTTTCCACGTTTGCCCTCAGGCTCACCTCGTGAAGACATTCTTGAAGGATATAATTGATTACCTGTCATCAGTGTTAAATATACAGATTCCCGACTGTCAAACTCGAAAAACAACTTGAGGATGTAAAGCAAAAGCAAACACTGCTGACAATGGACAGTCTGGAAATACAGAAAAGGGACTGTTTTAACAGTATAACTGGCTCAAAGAATACAGTGCTTATAAAAAGTATTCACCGTTCTTGGGATTTTATTTTACATCTGTAATTAATTTCAATAACTTTGTAGAGATCTGGTCTCACTTTGACATTAAAGGGTATAAATTCTACTGATGTTGAGTGTCAAAACACAAAAAACGACTTTGATACAGTGTTGTAAAACAATAAAACAGTGGATGGATACTGTTTAGATAATTAAAACAGATAGTAAAAATAGAAAATATTTATGTTATTCTCTATACAGCTGAAATCATCATATTAGCGTTGGCTGATATGTAAATCAGAATCAAATCAATTATGAAGATCCCTTCATAACCAAAATGGCATTAAATAATGATGTGTTTCTGATATGATTTATCCACAAGAATGTTCAATTACCTGGTTAAAACAAAACACCTTGGAGTCATGTTAGAGTAGAAAGAGATCACTTTACCTCCAGTATGGAGAGGAGGAATGATTACAGCGACAAATAACTCTTTCAGTGTACATATCGGCATGTGAGTGTTGTTTTAAAGGAGCACTCCACCGATTTAGCATCGCACTCCTATTACATTATGATGGACAGTTTCAAAATGGATGCAGCAGAATGAGATATCATTTTTATTTTTATTCCGCTTCTTCTTTGTCAAAACCTGGCGCCTACATTACCCACAATGCAACTCGACTGCGACAGTTTGGTCGGAGATTTGGGTGTGTTATGCAAGTAGTCGCTAATGTAGCTGGCTTAACTGCTATCCTCAAGCAGAGATGAGGAGCTACAGAGGTCTAGTAAGCTCACTTCTTACAGATTTTTTTTCATTTTCAAACGTGTAACAAAGAAGTGAAACTCAATTGATCGTTCCTTTGCAACATCAGCTCCCAGCAGCGAAGCTACTCTTCCACCATTTTGGACTGAAAGCGACTACTGGACGCTAGTAAAACGTCCGCCTACAAAGTGCCGTACAAAAGTAAAACCGAAATGGCCTGTGTTGAACAATAGAAACATTATAAATATAATATGCGTTTTCAGTCCAAAATTGCGTCAGCGGCTGTTGTCAAAAAAACACCGGAGTTTCATCTCTTTGCTTGTAGTCTTCAGTCTCAACTGACAATGCCTCAAGTGACATCACTTGAGGCAATTTATCAGACTGTTCAGCTCCCTCTGGAGCCACAAAAAGCTTGATACAACTTTTTTTACTTGTAGTAGTACTCCCAAACACCTGTAAACAAACGTTGATGTATACAATCGGTGGAGTTCCCCTTTAAGATACACTTCTATAATAATCTGAACCCATTTTTTAACCTTTCTAAGAATGTGTCACCGCCTTCACAAGGTTTCTTTTCTGTAATAATGTGGAGCAACAATTTAAGTGCTGCATCAGGCTCATTTTCCACCAAAAACACAAGAATCACATGCAGCACTTCATGCTGAAGATGACCACTGACTACAGTATATATCAAGAAAATCCACATGTGGGCAAGAAGTCTGCTCTAATATTGCAGTTTTGCCACATCAAGTCATTTTGTTGTTGACGTTTGGGTTTTGTCCACACCAGTACAGCTTGTCCTCGCCTCTCCTCCTCTTCCTCCACTGGCAGAGCAGCAGCATGCGGAAGGTCTTCTGGAAGGTCTTGTTGCAGAGGGCGTAGCACATGGGGTTGATGGTGCTGTTGACGTAGCACAGCCAGTAGCCCAGGTGCCACAGCGACGTGGGGATGCAGTCGGCGCAGAAGGTGGAGATGAGCACCATGATGTTGTACGGCGTCCACGTGAGGATGAAGGCCAGGAGGATGGCACTGAGAGTCTGGGCAGCCTTCTTCTCCTTCACCAGCACCATCCTCTTCCTCTTGGTGATCTGGTTCTTCAGGACGGGGTCGATGGGTTTGGAGGTGGTGGAGGAGGACGGGGAGGCGTTTTTGGTGGGTGGTTCTTCTTTAGGCAGGGGGGGCGTGGCGATTACAGGTTTGCCGTTTTTACCCTTCGAGCTAGAGCCGGGTCTGAATTTATAAGAGAGGCGTTTTTTACTGCTCTTCTTCTGAGGAGTGGAGAAATACAGATCTTCTGTATAATCACCCACCTGTCCGTTCTTATTACTTTGTCCACTACCTTGCTCTTTGAAAGATCCCTGCGGGGTTTCTATTGAAACATGCTGCTCCTCCTCTTCAGATGAAGAGTAGCTGTTAAAGGAGGTGATCTGATCTGCTTTGGCCCACGCGTCGTCTGATCTAGTGGTCATTTTGGTGGCGTTACTTTGGTTAGATGAGGACCAGGAGGCCTGACTCCGGTCCCTCCTCTCTCTGGTGAAATGAAAGCAAGAGCGAATGAGAGTTTTCTGCGGTTTAGTCCCCTCCAGAACACTTTCAGTCTTGAGCCCTTGCAGCTCTGCCAGATCTTTGGTCCGCCTCTGCGTCTCCTTGTAGATCCGACAGTAAAGGATGGTCATAACAGAGACGGGGATGTAGAACGCCGCAATGGCCGTCCCAAATGTGATCACAGGCTCTTGTAAAAACTGGATCTGGCACTGGTCAGGTTGCACGTTTCTCTTTCCTACGAAGTACTGCCAGCACAGAATGGGAGGCGCCCAGAGGACAAAAGACACAAGCCACGCGAGGCCGATCATGATGGCTGCTCTCTTCGGAGTCCTTTTAGCCCTGTAAGTCAGCGGCCTTGTGATGGAGAAGTACCTGTCGAAGCTGATGACGAGCAAGTTCATAACCGAAGCATTGCTGGCTACATAATCCACTGCTAGCCAGAGATCACATGCGAGGTTTCCCAAGGACCAGTAGCCCATCAGGATATATGTGGTGTACAAGTTCATGGACAACACTCCTATGATGAGGTCAGCGAACGCCAGACTCAGTAGGTAGTAGTTGTTTACAGTCTTGAGCTGGCTGTTGACCTTGAAGGACAGCAACACCAGCACGTTACCAACAATAGTTATCAAGCTGACGATGGCCGACACCGTAGCGATGGTTATAACCTCCCAGACGTTGAAGGGAGCCACGCGTGATGTGTTGGTGCTGTTTGGGGAAGGTGCATCCATGTTGTTATCTGTCTGTGTTACTGCTGACAGGTCAGAGAGAGATGACCGTCTGTGGCTCCATTAAGAGTTTCCCTGAAATACAAAGAAAAACATTCATGATTTACAACAATGTATACATGTAATGTTTTCAAGATGTTACAAAACACACATTTATATTAATATTAGTTCTGTAATAGTAGTAGTAGTATTCAGCTTATTAAATATTTTACTCAACTAACTCTCATACAATTTTGTCGACTAAATGATTTAATTGACAGATCAGTAAATCTGAGTTTCTCCACCAAGAATCACACAAAGCACCACTTTAAATCTTGTGTTTATCAGAGATGTGCTCGTAAGTTTCTTAGAAATAAGTCATTCAGCATGAAAAAACATAAAAATTACTAATCAACTAAAATAAAGACCAAAACGACCGATTGGTCTACTAGTAACTAAAATATATATATATATATATACTGTATATTTATATATATATATAAGCTTGTGATGTAGTGTAGTACAGTATGTTACTATAGAAATCTACTGAATTATTGGTGATTGTTAATTTTTTTTTATTTAATAGAACAAACAAAATTCCTTAAAGTTGTATTTAAATTTTATTAATTTTAATAAACCTTGAGATTTAATATAATATAATGCATGATAGCCACTGAAAATAATAACAAAGCTTTTTGAACATTTTGATTTTTGTACATAAACCCAGCAGCTGTTTTTTCACATTTTATTTTAAAATGTATTTATTTATTTTAATTTTATTTATTTGTTTTAATTTTATTTATTTATGTATTTGTATTGCTAATCGAATAGATCCTTGATGTATTGTGTTATACTGTATATGTCCTTATAGTTATATTGTTTGAACTGTTGTTTGCTTTCCAATAAATTATTTTAAAAATGTTGAAATTAAATTCGGACATGTAAAATGTATTAGTCTTTTTTTCCATCCACAGATGATTTTTGTACATAAACCTTGCAGCTGTTTTTTTTACATTTCATTTTAAAATGTATTTATTTTAATTATATTTATTTATTTATTTTAAATTTATTTATGTATTTGTATTCCTGGAATAGACCCTTGATGTTATATTGAAGTTATATTGCTCAAACTGTTGTTTGTTTTCCAGTAAATTATCTTTAAATTGCTGACATTCAATTCTGAAATATAAAATGTTAATTATTGTCTAAACCTTGCAGCTGTTTATTTTTTTTTTTACATTTAATTTTAAAATGTATTTATTTTAATTATATTTATTTATTTTATTTTTTTAAATGCTGACATTCAATTATGAAATGTAAAATGTATTATTGTCTATTCTTCCCTCCACATATTAATTATTTTGATCCAAATGAGACTCGGAACCATCAGACGGACACAATTCAATGTAACACTCGTTCAAAACTTTGAGGGTGTCACATGCAAAACAGTCCGACCACAGCTGACAGCAATCAGGCAATTTTGCAGCAATGGAGGTTCGAGCGAGCAGAGTCAGAGGAGGCAGCTGGAGACGAGGAGGAGGCGGACGAGGTGGAAACGACAGCGACGGTCATGGTGGTGAGCACCGGGGCAGAGGAGCGAGAGGAGGCCAGCACCGCGGCCGGGGGAAGAGAGACCACTACCGGGGCCGAGGACGCGGAGGAGGCGCCCCGTCATCGGAGCTCCATCACCGGGTGAGAGAGAGAGAGCATGGAAGTTTGACCCGCGCTGCCAAACCACGTTGACAAAAACAGTGATTTTGTAATTGCGTCACCAAGAAAACACACATTGTTCTTGAACTATAATGTAAAACTCAATAGGACTTCCTCTTCAATTCGGCATAAAGTGGCATTAATTTCACTATTATCCCTCTCAGTTACACCGAAATACTTATGAAAACTTTTAAACATTGTGATGACGTCCTGCAGGACATAGATAATAATGCACACAGTGCACTTTCACAGACTAAGCTACTGGAGTTACCCTGCACTATATTCACTTTTAACAGTCTCCTCTGCACTATATTCACTTTTTAACAGTCTCTTCTGCACCATATTCACTTTTAACAGTCTTTTCTGCACTATATTCACTTTTAAGTCTTTTCTGCACTATATTCACTTTTTAACAGTCTCTTCTGCACTATATTCACTTTTTAACAGTCTCTTCTGCACTATATTCACTTTTAACAGTCTTTTCTGCACTATATTCACTTTTTAACAGTCTCTTCTGCACTATATTCACTTTTAACAGTCTTTTCTGCACTATATTCACTTTTAACAGTCTCTTCTGCACTATATTCACTTTTTAACAGTCTCTTCTGCACTATATTCACTTTTAACAGTCTTTTCTGCACTATATTCACTTTTAACAGTCTCTTCTGCACTATATTCACTTTTTAACAGTCTCTTCTGCACTATATTCACTTTTTAACAGTCTCTTCTGCACTATATTCACTTTTAAGTCTTTTCTGCACTATATTCACTTTTTAACAGTCTCTTCTGCACTATATTCACTTTTAACAGTCTCTTCTGCACTATATTCACTTTTTAACAGTCTCTTCTGCACTATATTCACTTTTAACAGTCTCTTCTGCACTATATTCACTTTTTAACAGTCTCTTCTGCACTATATTCACTTTTTAACAGTCTCTTCTGCACTATATTCACTTTTTAACAGTCTCTTCTGCACTATATTCACTTTTTAACAGTCTCTTCTGCACTATATTCACTTTTAACAGTCTTTTCTGCACTATATTCACTTTTAACAGTCTTTTCTGCACTATATTCACTTTTTAACAGTCTCTTCTGCACTATATTCACTTTTTAACAGTCTCTTCTGCACTATATTCACTTTTTAACAGTCTTCTGCACTATATTCACTTTTTAACAGTCTCTTCTGCACTATATTCACTTTTTAACAGTCTTCTGCACTATATTCACTTTTTAACAGTCTTCTGCACTATATTCACTTTTAACAGTCTCTTCTGCACTATATTCACTTTTTAACAGTCTTCTGCACTATATTCATTTCTAACAGTCTCTTCTGCACTATATTCACTTTTCAACAGTCTTCTGCACTATATTCACTTTTTTAATAGTCCTGTATCACAGCTGTTACCCTGCACTATATTCACTTTTAACAGTTTTCTTCATCTCCTTGTATTTTTATATCTGTTATATTTTTTTTGTCCTTTGCACTACTAACTTTATTACTGCCTTTTTACTAACATGTTTTGCACTATGGAACTGTGATGCTGTAAACTTGAATCTCCCTCGGGATCAATAAAGTTACTATCTATCTATCTAAATATTGTGAATGCCAAGTTGGACAAAGTGATATGACGTCAGCACGTTTGCCAAAATTTTTTGCATACAATCAAAGCACATCCTTTGTAGCAGCTGTAGAGTTGTGAGTCATACTCAGTCATACTTCATATAAATAGATAGATAGATGGAGATGAAGAAAACTGTTAAAACTGAATATAGTGCAGGGTAACAGCTGTGATACACGACTATTAAAAAAGTGAATATAGTGCAGAAGAGACTGTTAAAAATGAGTACAGTGCAGGGTAACTCCAGTAGCTTAGTCTATGAAAGTGCACTGTGTAGCCACAGTACATATGCACTGGTTAATTGCTGTGCTTTAAAGAGGTAGGTTTGTGTAAGCATGACCACATTCACACCTCTCTACTACACATACATAATGCTCATAATGAGATCCTGTCAGCATGTATAGAGTTAGATTGAGAGACATGTTTTGGTGTATCATCATAGTGACCAAGAAAATGCACACTGTTCTCGGACGATGATGTAAAACTCAATAGGAGCTCCTCTTCAATTCGGCATAAAGTAGCATTAATTTCACTGCTTATTTACACAAAAATATTTGTGAATGCCAAGTTGGACAAAGTGATATGACGTCAGCACTTTTGCAAATATGTGACTTTTTTTTTTCCATACAATCAAAGCACATCCTTTGTAGCAGCTGTAGAGTTGTGAGTCATACTCCATATAAATAGCCACAGTACATATGCACTGGTTAATGACTTGGCATTAATGAAGTAGGTTTGTGTAAGCATGACCACATGCACACCTCTCTACTGCACATACATAATGCACATAATGAGATCCAGCATTCAGCATGTATAGAGTTAGATTGAGAGCCATGTTTTGGTGTATCATCATCATAGTGATCAAGCTCTTTCACTACACTTCAACATTATCATTGAGCCTTTGGATATGACACCAGAGAGAGTTCAGCTTCATTTCCACTGGGATGCTCTCTCCGTTGATGCTCCTGTCATGGTAACTACAGAATTAGGAGGGGAAACAATAGGGGCTCTGTGATTGCAATCATACAAATCTCCTTAGGTACAGGGGCTCCTTGATTGCAATCATGAAACATTTCCTTCGATGGATCCATAGCTACCGTGGTGGTGGGGTCTTTGATGATACTGTTGGGAGAAAATGTTTTTTTGTGTGTTTTGAGTTTTGACATAAAAACTGAACACGCTTTGTCCCTTTGACACATTTCCATGACAACCTCCGTAAAGGTTTGTGCAGCCAAATGACAAAACGGCAAAAAAATCTATGACGCAGACGAATTTAATTGGTTCTGTTTTGTATGTCTATTCTTTGTCATACAGTGGGATTTGTCATTTACCTTGACCCGTTTTGTTAGGCTTAACTACCAATCATGAATAAGAGTTATGCGTTAAGGACCACTTCACTAAACGCTCTTTGATCCGCACTTAATGGAGCACCGTCATTGGAAGCGTTATTTTTTTCATGGAAAAATCTTTAGTCATCTTTAATCTTTAGTCAGTTCGTACATTTTACACTTCTTTGTAAGTTTGTACTCTCATTCATCTCTTGAATGACACATTCCTCACTGTGTTTACCACCATGTTCTTCTTCTTTCAGGATCAAGATGAAGGGGACGGCTTTGAGGAAGAAGGCGACAGGATGGAGGTTTTCTCCAGGAGGAAACTGGAGTCAAACTGGGACCGTTATGAGGCGTCAGAGAGGCCGGAACCTGGTAATGATGACATGCCGACTCAGAGAGGAACAGACTACCACGTCCTGCTGGAGTCAGCAGGTAAGATTTGACGACGAAAAAAACTTTTTGTTTTGCCAACGACACCTGTAGTGCTTAGTCAGCCATTAACAGGAGAGAAAGTCAGACATCTGACTAGAAAGGCACTATATAATGCAAATGCATTTGTATATTCTGATAATGCTTATTTTTTGGGGCCTAGGTTTGTGTACATTGCAACAAAGAAATAAAGCCAATTTGCCCCAAAAGCAAAGACAAATTCTCAGTCCATTCCTCATGTTTGTATTTGTTGCTCCACCATCTTGCTTCAGTTTGCACAAATAAATGTTGGCAAATTTTTTACCAATAATGATCAAACCGTCAGTGGATTAAAGGAGCGGTACAAAGGTAGTATGCTTTACGGGGCATTCACACCAAACGCGAAGCGAACTTTGAGTTGAAATATTTCAAGTCAAGCAAGACATTTGCGTGATGCTGTGTTGCGAAAGCCTCTCAGTGTTGAGATTCTTCTCCTGGCGTCACTGATGTTGTTGAATCGGAAATGGAGGAAAAAAATATTGTAGTCGCCTGTGGGCACCCAGATCTACGATAATACTTCATATTTGTACAGAGACCGGACGAAACTCTAAATGTTTGTGTATAAACGACAACGTTGCTGCCGTATTTATGCCTAGATGGCGTTATGTTGAGTGTCGATGGTACAGCTACGATACCAGCATATCCTGGCATTGATCAATCCAAACTTCATTCAGAAAACAAGCAATTTAAAAGTTGTCTGCGTGTCGTCTTGCGGACAGACCTGACAAATCACGAAAATTCAGACTTTTTACAAATCAGCATCATAATGTAATTATTTTGGCATCCTTTTGATCCGTTTACAACAACGGTGCTGCCGTATTTTATGCCTATATGATGTTATGTTGATGGAGCAGCTTGAATGTTAGCATAGCCTGGCACTGATCCATCCAAACTCCATTCAGAAAACAAGCAATTTAAAAGTTGTTTTCTTGTCGTCTTGTGGACAGACTTGACAAAGCATGAATTCAGACTTTTTAAAAAATCTGCATCATTATGTAGTTTTGTCAGCATCCTTTTGATCCATTTATTGCAATTAAATCAGAGCACAATCTGTGTATTCTGGGATTGGCGAGTAAAGCGAGGCTATGCGTTTGGTGTGAAGGCAGCATAAGTTTTGACTTTTAATTTAGCCTTTCTGGGATAACGACATGTAAAGTTCACCCTGTGTCAAATACTCCACTGAGTCTAATTGCACTTTTCTGAAGTTGTCTCTGTATCCTAATTAGTTAAACGGAAATGTCCGTGTTGGACTCTGCTGTCAGACGGCAACATAGAAAATCCTTGTTTGTCTTTGTTGGCTGATTTCAGCCTCAGTGGTCCGTGTTTCAGCCCCCTGGGCTCTCAGCAGTCTCTCATCTCTGTTTCTGTTGATATTTCTTCCCCCAGAGGAGCACTAGTAGAAAACTCAGTGCCGTCTTATTAGAGCAGAGCTCAAGATTTCTTCATATTAACGACCAATTCTCACATAACAGACTACAATATGTCACATTTAGCAAAATGGATGTTGGCTTTCTGGCATAATACTTCACTTTATTATTAACAGTGGTTTAATAGTCTATATGTTTGGTTTCATATCATCTAGTGCTGCTGGGTGATTTGAATTTCATTAATCAACAGGATGGGATACGGGTATTAAGATGCCATTATTCTAATTAGGGTTACACTGACTCATTGGCCTTGTATTAATTAACAAACATCCACCAGTTTTTTTGTGTTCTACTGAAATAATATGGTTTACTTTTTTACAAAGATGGCATACAAATGAACTTGAAAGTATGTAAATGAGGTTTTACTTTTCCGTTTATGTTTTTGGCCTGTTGTGGGTTTTATAATGGGTTTAAAGCTGCACTAATCAATATGTTAATATGAACAAAAGGTCAAATGACTGTGTATTTTGAAAGTGGTTGCTAATAGTGACAAACACACAGATGATTATCAGCCGACTCTGCCGTTTCCTTCAGATCTATGGAGCATTTTAGTGTTTTTCAGCTCTTTGTTTTGGTTTTATGGCCCACAGTTTCACGGTTTTGATTCAGTTTTACAGCTCTCATCACTGTTATTTTCAGCAGCTGTTTGCAGTGATAAAGCTCCAACAACTCACTGTGTGCTACACCAAACAACCGCCAATGTTAGCGACTATTTGGGGAACACAGTGGAGCCTTTTGCACCTAAAGAGCCAGATACAACCCCAATAATGAATGCAGCTTTAAGTGTAGTTTCAGAGGCTTGGAGTTATGGAAAACTATCAAAATTCTGGGAGGAACAATATAATTATTACAATTTCTGGCATTAAAATGTATACATCTACAAGATATGTCTTAAAATATTGGTTTTATTACCAGCCTTTAATGAAAACTCACATTTGTCAAGCTATTCCTGAAGCATTACTGATGGATGTGAAAAGTTAAATAAGCCATATTTGGGCCAAAACTCTAATTTGATGAATTCAACATGCTCTTAAATACTCCTTGAGTGAGTACTGTACATTATTCAGCATAAAGTCTGATCAGATTTCTTTGATCAGCTAAGATTGATGGTGTTTTAGTTAAACATCCAAGAGCTGACTCTGATAAAATGTGCAGGACTTGCTTGTGTTTTTGCAGGAGGTTATTTTAACTCGGGATGAGTGTTTAAGCAACGAACAGTTTTCATAGGATTGTTGTTTTTTTTTTTTTTCTCACGCCATTAGAGAGTTGCAGAGTGTTGCAGCGCCGTGTCTCTCTCCCTTTCTCTTGTAGCGTAAATGCCAAAGGTGCTCCTGTGAGTTGTTTGACTCGCTATCTCTCGTCTCTGTGTTTTGCCCACATTGTCAGATTAGTCATGCCGTACAGCAAGAGGCTGCCGCTCTCTAGAGGATACTTAATTGTACGTGGGAGGCGATGCTTTCAAGAGTCGTTTTCCTGGCCAATTAAGGTAGCCGTGAAATCAGGAATCTGCCACAGAAACCTCCCTCGTCTGCTTAAGTTATTATAGAATACTTTTTATTGTGGAGCTTATTTCACCATCACTTTTTGTATCCACGGTGTTGGAAGAGTATTCTGGTTGTTGTATTGGCAAGACTGGGCAGGATGTACAGGTCAGAAGTATGTGCAGATTTTATGTATTTTAGGATAGAACTGGCTTACAGCAGTGCTTCTCAACCTTTTGTAATGCATCTCGAAGTTCTTACAAGATCCAGAGTCCCAGAGCTGAGAGGTCGAGAGCAGAGCTTTATCCACAGTGTGCTGGAGGCGTTAGATGTGAGTGAGATTACGGGCTGATTTTACAACGTTTTAATCCAATAGATATGTTTTTCCTGTGCCAAAAAGCAATGTGTCTGCCTAAGAAGACACTTTATCTGATAACGTTGCTGTCCACTGTGAACAAGCTAAAACTGAACTGTATAAATATATATATGCGTGGGTGGGGATTGTTTTATTCTACCTGGCCTTAAAAGGCAGAGAAGTTTTGTCAAACCAGACCATGCAACTTTTGACAGATCTTTGGAGATGAAAAAGTTAGTTGATTAATTGATTGACAGAATATTCAAACCAAAATTACAAAAAAACACTCGTGCCAGGCAGCTTCTCAAATGTATGAATTTGCCACTCTTTTTTGATAGTAAACTGAATATCTCTGGGTTTTCGATTCAGATAAAACCATAGACTGTATATAAGAAGTGGACGTAGTCACCGTGACGTCACCCATTGGTTTGTGGACTGCCGTTTTGAAGCCTCGAGTTCGGCATTTTGGCCGTCACCATCTTGTTTTTTTGCAACCAGAAGTGACACGAGAGGGTGGAGTTCATTACAACCAAATGCTGAATAAGACCTTTTTATTCAAATTAACTTTCATGAACTGAAACACACTGTGAAAGGGTTAAAGTTGTAAAACGTGGACAACTCCCAGACCGGACAACGCCATGGTAGCGACCTGACAATCACAAGGTAGCCACGCCCTAAAGCATCCCCTGCTTTATGATCTATTTGACTCTAAATTTGACTTGAAACTAGTGATTGAGACCATAAACTCATGTTTACCATGTTTACTGAGGTAATAAATCAAGTGAGAAGTAGGCTCATTTTCTCATAGACTTCTATACAACCAGACTTCTTTTTGCAACCGGAAGAGTCGCCCCCTGCTGGCTGTTAGAGAGAATGCAAGTTTAATGCACTTTGGCTTCACTTTTCAGACCTGGACGTTGCCCATTAGATAAAACATGAAGAAGTCTTTAAGGTGCCCAGTTTCATGTTCTGATGAAGATCATGTGATATGATTGAAAGCCCCAGAACAGCGACTTAATGGAAGTTGGAGTGAGATTGTTTTGTCAGCATTTGAAATGGTAATAATCTTAAATTGGGAAATGTAGATCAATGGTTCAAGAGCAGCAGTTCAACAGTTGAACTCTTTTGTTCAACTTCATCCAAAGTGGGTTTTTGGTGTATTTTAGGGCTGCAACTAACAATTATTTTCATTATTGATTAATGTGTTGATTAATTCCTTGATTAATCGATTAGTTGTTTGGTCTATAAAATGTGAGAAAATGGTAAGAAATATAAAGAAAATATTCACATTTAAGAAGATGGAATCAGAGAATTTAGATTGCTCAAATAGATTAATTGATTATCAAAATAGTTGCCGATTAATTTAATAGTTTAACAACTAATTGATTAATTGTTATGGCTCTACTGTATTTTCTTTTCACATGATATATTGTTCCGTTGTATGTTCTGCTGCTGTTGATTAATGATAAATATACAAAATATAATAAACAAATCAATTCAGATAGGTTAAATCAAGAAAAGAGTTAATTGATCCCTGGGGGGAAATTCACAAACTACCCAGCGGTGTATAAAGTAATTAAAATTAGCCCCACGTTTACCAGTTGCAACATTAAAGTGATGAACACATTAATGCATCAATAATCCAATAATATAATGTATATTATGGTGAAACAGGACATCCTGCATGATGAGTACATTTACGTTTGGTACTTTAAGTATATTGTGATGCTGATTCTTTGAATGCATGACCTTTACTTGAGTATTTCTACACTGTACTATTACTAGTTTTATATCAGTAAAAGATCACAGTACTCCATCCATCACTATAATAATGCTGCAGTCCATCCATACATCCCACTCCTTTCATTCTTACCTTCTACCTAAGATGTTCTAGTGCAGAACTGGTGTTTATATAATCTCCATTTATATAACCTCACTTTGCTTATATTTCAATTTCACCTTTTCTTCTGTTCTAAGTATCCAAATGCATTAGCTGCTGCATTGACTCCCACAAAGAGCATCAACGTTTCTTTATCTCATCTATTCACGTATTAATTGATTCGTACAATACAAATTGAATGCACGGATTGGAAAATGTGAGAACAATGTCTATAAAGACTTGTACCTTTTCACTGAATCTTGCATTGACGTTCTATTTAAAATGTATAATAAAGCCATCAGGACGTACAGTGGCTGGCTTTCTGTTTGCAAAGGCTCTATTGAAAGCTCTACTGTACTCCGTGTGATGAGGATAAACGGAGCCTGATGGGGAAATTATGTAAACAGACTGTTTGATTTGAATTGAAGGTCATGTTGATTTCCGTTGTCTTGTGGCCTCGTAGATGGCTATTATGTGGCCCCACTGCTTGTCCAAACACCCCAAGTGCTTTTAGCATTCATGTGTTTTTGATTGAATCTGATTACACCTCCCTATTATCACGTTTGAATGCTGAGATTTCGTCGTGTCAGGAGGCTGTTACATGACGTCCAGACTGAGATTACTTTTTCAAGGATGAAACCTTGGCGCTTTTGATACTTGAAACATTTCAGGACCGGTGCTTTTAGACGCTGCTTTTGTTGCAGAAAGCTTTTCAGCTGGGAATTTCAGTAAAAGGCTGGCGTATTGATTAAATTAAAACACAAGTTGTTATCAAGCCTTAAGGAATGAATCGACTGCTTTGTAACCCCCGAAGGTGATTTTATTTTGTCAGGTCTCGTCTCGGTCTTCGCATTGTTGGGGGTTGATTGTGCTGTTGCTAGGGGTAATGCACACACATGGGGTCGTTGCCTTGTTCTGTCTGTGTGTGTGTGTGTGTGTGTCCATGTGCCTGTATGACTTGGGGGAATTGCAGGGCAGTTATTTACATCCTAACACGGTCATCTATCTGTACACATTAACACAAGAATCAATCCTCCTCCCCCGCAGCCGTAGTTTACCAAGGGCCACTAATGGGCACCTATCAAGGCTCAATCATAATGAGACAAAAGGAAATCGCATTAGAGCCTCAGTGATTCCGCTAACCAGATTGACAAACACAAGGACGTTTTCCTAACCGAGATGAATAGTCCCAATCATGCCATTAATTTATATGTTCCGGTGTCGTTATGGATACTTGATTAGCCATCGAGACTGGAGGAGACTGGCGTCAAAGCGGAGGAATGAGGCTGTTCCGTCTGCTTGGCAAAGAAATAGGAAACAAAGCATCACAGGTGGGTCGTTTCCCTGCGATAGCTGATTATGATGAAGCCAGCGGAGGATGGTGTGAGGTCAAATAAAGCAGCAGCAGGTGGATCATAGACACTTCACTGAGAATGGTCCGCCCACTTTCATCCTTAAATACCTGTTCCACTGTTGGAGTGTCAGTACGTTAACGTATGAGGGTTCATTTCAGGGCTGCAATTATTTTCATTATCCAATAAACTGCAGATTAACTTATTTGTCTAAATTAATGTCAGGAAATAGTAAAAAAACACCCATCACAGTTTCCCAGAGCCGCAGGTCATGTCTTCCGATTGCTTGTTTTGACTGACCAACAATCCAAATTAGGGCTACAACTAACAATTATTTTCATTATAGGATAATCTGTCAATTATTTTCATTATAGGTTAATCTGTTGATTATTTTCTCGATTAATCAATTACTTGTTTGGTCTATAAAATGTAAAAAAATGGTGTATAATGTCGATCAGTGTTTCTCAAAGCCCAAGATGACGTCCTCAAATGTCTCGTTTTGTCCACAACTCAAAAGATATTCAGTTTACTGTCATAGAGGAGTAAAGAAACCAGAAAATATTCACATTTAAGAAACTGGAATCAGAGAATTTTGACTTTTTCTTCTTAAAAAGTACTCAAACCAATTAATCAATTATCAAAATAATTGCCGATTAATTTGATAGTTGACAACTAATCGATGCAGCTCTACCCAAAGTATTCAATTTACAATCATAAAATAGAAAAAAGCAGAAAATTCTCACGTTTGTGAATGAAAAATGACTTTAAACAGTTTGAGAATAAAATTAGTGCTGCAACTATAACTAATTTCCATTATTGATGTTCTGCCTTTTATTTTCTTAATTAAACTTTTTTTGGTTCTGTGTAATTTCAGAAAATGGTCAAAGATTCCTTTCATAGTTTCTCAGAGCTAGAAATTGCTTGATTTGTCCAATTTCCTGCCCAAATCCAATGATATCTAGTTTAATGTAGAACTGCCACAATTATTCATTCAAAAGAAAATGAATCGGCAACTATTTGATAATCAATTAATCATTTTAGTCATTTTTAATGCAAAAATGCCAAACATTTGCTTTGACGGTTCTCGAATGTGAGAATTTGCTGTTTTTCCTGGTCTTACATTTTAGTAAAACATAAAATTTATATCTATATATATTTGTTTTTTTTTGGCAGTTGTCAAACCAGACAAGACATTTTCGGACGTCACCACCATCTAGCATAGTGATGGATATTTTTCACTGTTTATGTTATATTGTTGTATATAGCAATCGGTTAATTGAGAAAATAATCAGCAAATTAATCACCAACTATTTTGATAATCGATTAACCGGTTTGAGTCATTTTTTAAGGAGAAAAAAGTCAAAATTCTTTGATTCCAGCTTCTTAAATGTGAATATTTTCTGGTTTCTTTACTCCTCTCTGACAAAGAACTAATCGAGTAATCAAGACTATAATCAACAGATTAATCGACAATGAAAATAAACATTAGTTGCAGCCCTAAATCTTAATATTTCACAAGCTCAAACAAGGGAATTTTTGTTATTTTTCCTTTAAGAAAAATGACTGAAATAGCCTAATTAACTATTGAAATAGTTGCCTGTACATTTTCTGGCGATCAACTAATCGCTTGTTGTTCCAGTTCAGTTAAAACTTGTTTGGATGAAGCTCACAGTGTTTATACCTCCAAGTATACAGTGGTACAAGTGTTGCCTGTCATGTGACTCGTCATCCCCATGGTTTTTAATGATACCTTAAATCAAATCATCTCACTCCTCGTACCTCCCACTTTTTCCTGAGTAAAAGATAAACACCCCTTCACGCCCAAACTTATTAAAGCACATATAAGATTCAGAATCATATTAATAACCCTTTTGTGGGTGTCAAAAGCAACTGTTTTAAATCCACGTTGTACAAAATGTACTGTAGAGCTCCGAGTGTGAACTATAAAAGCCCTGGTGACAACTGATGAACCCCAGCACTTGTTCCATGATTCATTAATATACTAACTCGGGCTACATTTATTATTCAGTCATAAAAATTTTACAATGTTAGAATTTATAATATGATTTTACTGAACAGTAAGTTGACAGTTGCTCCTGTGCACTGTTTCATTTCCTGCCACATCAAACAGAATATATACTCACCCTGTATGTCTCTGACAAAACACGATCCTCCAGCGTTTAATGGGCGTTTGGCCAGCTCTTTGAACCGCCGTTTTTTTTTTTCTTTTACTCCTTCTTCAGTCTGACAGAGTTGTCTCAGTTTCTTCTCTCTGTGTTCGTCTTCTCTCGCTCTCTGTTTCACAGCGTTGGCTTCACACCTTCCCTCGCTGGCTCGCTCTTCCCCTCCCCTGTTCCCTCTCGCTGACTTTTTTCCCTCTGTGCTCCGCTCTCCAACGAGGTGAAAAACACACTTGTCAAATACAGGTAGGTCATCACACCATCTCTCATCCTCATCAGTTGCTAAGTACGAGGTGCTTTTGATGCAAACAAGTTTCTCAGCATCGTCGTGTAGCTCCTGAACGGTCCGGTTTCTTTTCTGAGACGAGGTGGTGAACGCAACAGCTGTTCAGTGTCAATGTCCATGTGACAGAGCAGCTTAGATGCCTCGTTGGTGTTCAGATGTTTTTCACAGAAGGGTGAATTACTGGAAAACGGCTCCTGGTCCTCAGCAGTGATGATCAAGTCTCATCTTTTTCTTTTTCATCAAAACTCAACATCTCTGAAATCAACGAAAGCAGCAAAAGTCGCACTTTCTCACTCTTGTGCAAATTTTGAGCAACTCCACCGTCAAGGAAAGCAAAGTAAAGCGTCTTGGATCCTCAAGGCTGCACAGATTGAATGACTTTCTCGTCTCCTGCCAGGCTTCTGCTCGCCACGTCTGATAAAGCTGCTCGGATGCACGCTGCACTAACGTCCTCACCCAACACGCGGATTCAACCGTGAGCCACTATTAGGAGAAATTCCCACATGGCCGGAAGCCTCATCCTGTATCCGAGCACTGAGCAACATGTAAGAGGAGGGAGGAAGAGGTGAGGAGGTGGAGGAGTAGGATGAAGCAGAGGAGGGGAGGAGCCGGAGGAGGAGTCGTTGTGGGTGTCAGAAAGGGCCGACTGTTTGTCTTTGCGTCTGCAGCTCTTGCAGCTGTATGTCTTCATCAGAGAGAGAATGCAGTCACACAACTGCTGGCTACGTCACACTTCACGGTGACTTTGTTAATCCCCAAAGTGTGAGTGACTGTGGAAGCAGTCCGTGGTGATTGGCTGAGTTTTTACACAGTTTTCAATTTGCCAGGTAATCTCAACTGCGTCTATTTGCCTCATAGGGAGTGTTTTTCTGTTTCTGTTGGTGTGACCTTCCCTGTTCAGATAAGCTTCTTGCTTTAAATGCAACAATAGAGGGAGCAAACAAAATAATTTTTTTTCTTCATAAGAAGCTGCATTGAAGTGAGAAATATCTACTATTGACAAAAGGCTAGTCGAGGATATTTAGGCCCTTTAACATCCCCAGCTAACGCTCAACATGCTTTGAAGCAATGCTTTGGGCTATTTGTTGTGTTTGGTGATTTCCTTAAGAGCACCTTTTAGCCTGTCATCTGTGTCCTACTTGTTGCTGGATCCATGAGCAGCTGTTCATATCAGTAAGCAGCGTCCACTCCTGTGACTGTTGTTGACGCAATGAGACTAACACGTCGTCACGTGTTGTGGAACATGCCATCAGCACCCAACGTCCCACTGACATGAAGCCTCATACAGGTGAGCAGCAGTGATGAAGATGTTGGTGTTATTCTTAGACTGTCTCTGTATAGAAGAAGTGGACGTAGTCACAGTGACGTCACACATTGGTTTGTGGACTACGGTTTTGAAGCCTTGAGTTCGGCATTTTGTTTTTTGGCCGTCGCTATGTTGTTTTTTTGCTACCAGAAGTGACACGAGGGTGGAGCAACGCTGAATAAGTCATTTTTAGGCGACCAAAAAAGTAATAACTAACTTTCATGAACTGAAAACACTCTGTGAAAGGGTTAAAGTTCGGGCGACCTGTCTGTCACAAGGTAGCCACGCCCCTAAAGCAACCCCTGCTTTACGCTCTATTAGACTTTAAATGGGACCATAATTTACTAAATGAACATCATGCTGTATTGAAGAAGACTTGAAACTAGCGATTGAGAC
The DNA here is from genome assembly GCF_015220745.1 of Sebastes umbrosus. Lineage (NCBI taxonomy): Eukaryota > Metazoa > Chordata > Actinopteri > Perciformes > Sebastidae > Sebastes > Sebastes umbrosus. The sequence goes on from NC_051286.1 coordinate 7,015,986, forward strand.
CATAAACTCATATTTACAATGTTTACTGAGGTAGTAAATCAAGTGAGAAGTAGGCTCATTTTCTCATAGACTTCTATACAATCAGACTTCTTTTTGCAACCAGAGGAGTCGCCCCCTGCTGGCTATTAGAGAGAATGCAAGTTTAAGGCACTTCTGAATTGGCTTCACTTTTCAGACCCGGAGGTTGTTGCCTTTTGTTATTGGATGACATTTTTTGCTTTATAAGGTTATTTATGAACCTTACTACAAGTTGTTCTAAGAATATTCAGACCACACCAACATTTTATGGCCCATCTAAGTCCCAAAATTCTCTTCACCCCGGTTGTAAAAACATTGCTACGTTGTCATGTGAATTTGAGTGTGCAATATCTTTGTACACTCATGTCAGCAGCTATATCTGCCAAATCGTAGATATAGAAATTATATCTTTCAAACTTAATTAAACCTTAACCAATAGATTTTATCATGTTGTTGCACTAAACAGTGGCAAGACGTCTGCAGCAAAGATTTGTCTAGAGAGTTGTTGCGAAAACATGCGTGAAAGCCTGCTGTTTGGATTTAAATCAGTACAACAAACAAGTTTATTAAACAAATATTAATATTTTAATCTCCTGGAACATTGCTGTAAAAATAAGAGCTTCCTTTACTCTCTAAATGATATAATTTTGTACCTTGTGAAACGCCATTCATGCATAGAATCAGGTACAAAGGTATTAGCTTTGAAGATTGTTGCTCCATTATGCAATTATTATAATGGAGGGTTTGGTGACCATTGCTCATCATCTTCCCGCCGCATCAGCGCTGCAGGAGGACTCATTGAAGAGCCACCATTTTTCTGGCTCCTTCAGAAAATCACATCTTGCTCGAGCGTCCTGAAAGGACCACAGCTGTTTCATCCTCACTCTGTGTGATTGAACAGGTTGAGTAGACCGGATGCTGTGCATGTCTTTGACACAGTTTTGCTTTCATGTGAATATATCATGCGTGGTTCTGGGGCCGCTAAGCTGCAGGCTTGCTATTGATTATCGGGAGAATGCGATACAAAGGATATGAGGCATGTCTAATGTATTCTGCGGGGAGTTCATAATGAGGCACACAGACATACGGCGATTTGCTCGATTTCTGTAGATTGGGAGACATCACAGGCCTCCACCCACACAGTTCACCCCTGTGACACCAGCACTGTGTCAAGGTGCTGTTAACCACCACTGTTATTGTGAGTGGAGGTTATTGTAGGCTTAACACTTAGCTTGGAGAACAATACAGTAGTCATCAATTATGAGCTCTATTTATTAATCCAAATACTCAAGACTGGGGATTTATTTTGTAATTGAAATGTCATTTGCATTTTATGAATTGTTTTAGTTTAACTCTGTTTTTCAAACAAGAGAAAGAAAGGAAGAAAGAGAAAGAAAGTAGCTTTCATTCTTTTTCCTTGGCCTGTTGTCAGCCTCTATTTCTATTCTTGTGTGGGTCTTTGGGCTCTGGTTCAGGATTTAAGTTCACTTAACATCGCTTGTAGTTTGAGAACCCTTCAGGCTTTCTGTGTTCTCCAGCCGAGTGTCTCTTTGTTGGAGTTTTCCACGAAAAAAATGAGAGGGTTCCTTCTATGACTAGGAGTTGCAGAGAGTATTTGGCCTTCTTGGAGTTTCTGCGTGAGGTGATTGTGAAGAACCTGATCTGAACCCAAGTGGTGTTGTGTTATTGTATTTTTGTGCTAATGCTCAGAGCAGTGGCTAGAAAGTAGAGCTGAGACACCGGCAGTGAAGACGACCATGAAGCTGACGAACGAGGCCTTTCAGACTTGGTTTGTCCAGGGGACTCCTAAATCAGCATACAGGTATTAGGAGCCCAGACGGACTGCGGTGAAGCAAAAACTGCATTGTGGGTTTGGGGAGTCCATGGTGCGGGATGTTCAATTGGCCTAAAAGAAGTTCTTTCAAACCCTCCGACATCTTAGGAATGGGGAGGCAGGCCCATGACCAGGTTATCTAGACGAGAACGGCTGATCTTGATTGAGACTATGGTCATTCAGGTGAAGGAACACTTTGAACTAACAGTGACCCGTGACTGGTATACTGGCAGAGGTCACTGCGGTTGTCAAAATTGTCCACAGTGGCAAAGTGCAGCAGGTGGTCACGATTCAGCTTGATATACTAAAGATTTTTGATATTTTTGGGCTGTCTAGTTGACATCAGTATAATGTCGAAGAAGTAAGAGATTTGTAGACTCGAGACAGAAGAGTGGTGGTTCCCATTTTTGGCTGGACCGCAAAGGGCCAGCCTACAAACGCAAAAGTCTGTCACTGAGTGATGAACTTACACGATTGGTCGGCCGAGTGTTGGAGTTTTCTTATTGGCCGTTGCTCTTTCAAAATGAAAAGGCGGGGAACAGTCTTTTGTTTGCGTTTTCACGGGGGAGTGTCAGCGGTTCCACTCACCGGCACAATCTCAACTTTATGCAAATGAGCCCGTCCAGCGCGACGCGTCCGCCATACGAAACTTGGATCGAGCTGTCAAGCTAGGCAATCTAGTTCTCAAATGAAACGAGATTCAGCAGTAGCATTGCCTATTTCAATAGTCAGTGATCATTGCCATGATCACTGACTATTTGTGTAACAATTTAGCCACAAATTTACAGACTGACGATACACGGTCCAGTCATACTTGGTTTTGAACGATTCTTGTTTAAAAATGGGACCAAGGTGTGCTCAAGTTATTGGCATATCATGCTGTTTAGCATCCCAAGGAAAGCTTATGCTATGGAGCTGGAAAGAAGGTATTGACTGATTGTTGAACCTCATATTGGAAAGGAGCGTTGTGGCTTCCACCTGTGAACAGTCAGTGACGAGCACTAGTATATACTGTATATACAGTATATGCCCTTAAACCCTGTAACCAGTAATGAAGGTTACTGTTGCTGTGCACTGCCGAGCCTTTTAGTCTGTCAAAATATCGATATTGAAGATGACTATTGATTTTTGTCCACAGATGATATATAATTGTGTCGGAGCTGCTTTGTCAAATAACCATTAATTCCCCAATGCTGAGCCAATTATTTAAAAAAGACTGCGGTTTAGAAAGAACAACCAAATTAGCCATTTAATGGTGTGATTCTCTGCCTCAATTAAAGATAATTGCTTTGCGTGCTTCCCACCTCCCACACTGCGTTGCTAGTCTTGTGGTAAATAACAATAGAGGTGCTGATAATAATGGCACATAAAGCTTTCCAACAGATGCATCCTCGTCCTGCCTGCACATGTTTTGCATTTAATGTCAACTCAAGCTGCTCATTAGCTGTGACCAACCAAACGTAACATTTGTCATCGGTGAAACGGTCTTTTTTCAAACACTAAACTGTGTGCACCCAAATCTGTCAACAGGCGTTGCTGTCACTAGCAAACCAAGATGACCTTCGCTTCAAGTAGCATTTGAATGAGTTATAGCTACTAGTACACAGAAGTAGTTTTCCCTCCAATGTAGATAATATGGGATTAATGGCATGTGATAGACAGATTGGCTTCTTTAATGTGGCCATCTTGAACTTGCCCCATTACGCACATTTGAGAGCATCTCTCGCTCCTCCAGAGTCCCCTAAGAGCCTGCCTTTGAATATGAATGTGACCTCAGTTTGCAATTGGGGAAACCAAGATGAACGAGAGTCATTAAAAGCTCCAACTGAAGCACAAGCGGAGTTGACTCCGGGGCATTTGTGCCTCACAGCATCTCACAAAGACAGTCTTGAGGAAAAGGTCCTCTCATGTAAAGTGGTAGCCGCTTGAATTTATTAATCTCCTCTGTTTTTTTAGTCCAGTTTGTCATTTAGCCAGGAATGGTTAAAGTACTAGAATATTATACTCAAGTAGAAGTACTGTTACTTTAAAGAATTTTAAACCATGTAAAAGAGCACCACTTTAAATCTTGTTTTTACCAGAGATGTGCTCATAAATGTTTTAGAAATAAGTCATTCAGCATAAAAAACGACACATGTACTAAAGAAATCTTAGTCGACTGAGACCAAAACGACCGATTAGTCGACAAATGGAGTAAGAGGGGGGCAGCTCTACTACAATCCAAAGAAAAAATAAGAGAGAAAGTGATGGAAACGTTGAATAACTGCCATTTACTTATCCCTTTATTCATTGAGTGAGACCTTTTGACCCCTCTATGGCTGCCCAGTGTCTGCCTGTACTATGTGGGTGTGTAAACTTGTCAATAGTCCATGAATACACTAATGCATCCAATGCTCCGATGAATCAAAATGAAATGGTTGTTCACATCAGTGTTGAATAGATTTTAAACTATCAATTGATGTCTTGCTGTTACGGTCTTCAGATGGCAGTTAGTGAGAGATGTCGATATCGTACGGGCGCAGCATATGTGTCTGTGGTTCTTCATAATGTGATGCATCTCTGTCTGCGCCTCCCTGTGGACCTATTGACTCAAGTTCTTGATTTCCACGATGCAACCTCTCTGCATGTGTAATTTGAGTTTTTTTTATTTTGAACCAATCATCATTTTCTTTGATTGCACAATTTCAGTCAAACAGTTTGGGTGACAAGGATCAGGAGGGCGGTGTTGTACATCTGTGTAAGGTGTTTTAATACATCTTTGTTAAGAGTCATGTCTCTCGTGACTGAAATGTTCTATCCACTGCTGTCCAGTGGCTGATTTTAGATCAGATTAAACCTTATTGTTATTGCACAAAGTACAGGTACTGAGATGAAGAAATGCAGTTTAGCATCCAACCAGAAGTACAAAAAGGAGTGAAGTGCAAAGTAGCGTAGAGAGTAATATACTGTATATAATAGATGTAAAATGAAGAATAGGCAGTAAGGGCTAGATATGAATATGCTAAGATATATCAGTTATAAGTACAATAATGGCAATAGTGAGATAATGTATACACTTTAGGTAAAATATATATAGTGTAAACCATAATATAAATATCAGGGCTGTCAAAGTTAACGCGATAATATGACGTAAACACCAATTATTTTAAACGCCACTAATTTCTTAAACGCAACTTGCGATTTTTAGGTTGTAGCGGGCTCAGTTTTAAAGCTAGAGTGAAGATACTGGTATCATATGAAACTAGAAAACCTAAGGAATCCATTGGTGTCATACTAGCTTGTTGCAAAGGAGGTTAAAAAACGCTCCAAACGTACTTATTTTGGCGAGGAAAAACTACATTTTATGTGAATGTAAATGGGTTCTATGGGTATCCACGAGTCTCCCCTTTACACACATGCCCACTTTATGATAATCACATGCAGTTTGGGGCAAGTCATAGTCAAGTCAACACACTGACTCACTGACAGCTGTGGTTGCCTGTTGGGCTGCAGTTTGCCATGTAATGATTTGAACTTATTTTTTATGCAAAATGCAGTACCTGTGAGGGTTTCTGTACAATATTTGTCATTGTTTTGTGTTGTTAATTGATTTCCATAAAATAAATATATACATACATTTACATAAAACAGCATATTTGTCCACTCCCATGTTGATAAGAGTATTAAATACTTGACAAATCTCCCTATAAGGTACATTTTAAACAGATAAAAATGTGATTTATCGCGATTAAATATTTGAACAAATGCATATCCCTATTAGAAATCTAATGTATATTTTGTCTGCTTTACGTTGTAGACTGTTGTTCACTGTAAAAACTAAACCAGCAATTTGAAAACGTCACAATGAGCTCTGGGAAACTGTACACCAGAAGACTGAGGGCTTGGGTTACAATATTTTGTTCATTCACTACAGTGAAGCCGTTGAAAAGAGCTCTTCCACATCGTCTTTGTGTAGCCACGAGCACAATGAATGTTCCTGCAGACTGTATTTGTCTTGTAAGTGTGTCTTTACAGAGTGCAGGGGGCGGTGTGTGTTTTGTGTCTTTGAGACTGCAGCATCATGACTCAGTCAGACTCAGACAGTTATGAGTGTCTCCTGATGAATTTACTACAAGAACAGAGGAACTTGGGATTTCTGGAGCGAATAGATCAAACCGAGGTGGCTGCTCTGGATGTCTTGTTTGGATTTTAGCACTGCGGCGTCTGTCACATTTCATCCGCTCAAGTCTTCAAAGGATTGAAACATTCATGCTTTCTGGCAGTTTGGTGCTTATTTAAGGCGATCCTCAGCTCTTTATTTAGCTGCCTGTGGGTGCATTGTTCTTATCTTCCTGTGGCCTTTGAGGCCTTTTTGTAAAGAGAGAAAAAACAGGATTCGCCTGTGAAAAGATTTAACTATTAAAATGCATCAGTTTGTCAGTTTATGGTGCGTATGGATAGCACTTTCTCAGCTTTCTTCTTCTCTTCTTTCACGGTGAATAATGACAATTAGCTAAAGCAGCTAAACAACTTAAAATGTTCCCGATGGATCCGTGTTCCGACAATTCACTTTATCCTGCTTGTTTCTTGCTATCCATCCATTTTTAGCACGGTGTTGATCAGTATTAGCTGTTTACTCGTCTACTCAGCTAACCTAATAGCGGAGGCTCCTTGCATCTTTATAATGAGGGACCCAGATGTCCCGGCACTCTCAAGGCCGCTGGTTATTTCGCCGGGAGGCGGCATGTCGGCCTAAATCAGACACTCATTCTCACCTGATTCGCCTTCTCTGTAGCGTCTCTTTGTTAGTCTGGAGCTACACAATGTCAGACAGCTTGTAGAGGACAGCTTTAGAAACTGTTTCCTATAAAGGAGTGATAATAGGCTGCCTCGCTCTGAAATTGATGTTTGTATTGATTGTGTTTAAAGATTAAATTTGTTGCATGGTTTGCCTCGGTCATTGTCAGTGATACACACCGGGGAGTCTTTGGTCAATCCACTCAGTGCTGTTTGTTATGACGTGTCATAAATACAAATTCTAGCGCCCGACACTGTATTTATGTGTAACAAGCATCTTGCCTGTGTAGACGCATCTTACTATCTTACTATCTGAATAATGCGCCCTTTAAATAGCAGGAAAATACTGCGCCAGACTTTAGACCAGGTATTTGTTGGTCAATGGTGCAATTGCTTTCTGCTTCCTCAAGATGCGCAAACAAAAGCACCTGACCACGCATCATTTTAAGATCAACACGCCCGTGGGCGCAAGTACATTTGCTTCTTACACATCGTGGGCGCTGGGCGTGAAAATGACAACTGCGTCGGTGTGAAACTAGCAATGAGCCGCTGCTTTGCGCTGCTTTGCGCTGCTTTGCGCTGCTTTGCGATGCTTTGCGATGCTCTGCGCTGCTCTGCGCTGCGTGTAAGATAGGGTGCTTAGTGTTGTCTTGTAAAAAGTGAAACAAATCTCTAAAACACAAAATAATCGCATAGCACAATCAAATTGCACAAGTATTCACCCTCTTTACTTTCTACAACACATCCACAGTAAGTCATCACTGGTGCAGGCATTTAGGTTTTTATTTAGAAGTTGCATAATGAGAGGAGTGTAATCAGGACGTGACAAGTGACTTTTAAGCTGAAGTAAGAGTGGCCACATTTACTCATCACTGCTTTTTTAGAACAGAGAGACACTTTCACCAGAGCAAATTTGAGCTTTAGTTGATTCAGAGATGCAGTTATGCAGGCAAAATACACATCTATAAACAAAAAACACATTACAACCCCTTAGCTTCACATGGTAATGTAAGTTAACGACCAGCCGCTGGGGGAAAACCAAAAATATGATTATAAATTTATATTTATGTGGATTTCTACTTGTGTTACTTAAAGAAACAGTGTGGTGGAACATTTTGTCCGATCTATTAGTAGAAATGGAATTTAATTTTCATTAGTGTATAATCACCTGAAACTAAGAATCGTTGTGTTTTCGTTAGCTTAGAATGAGTCCTTCATGTCTACACAGGGAGCGGTTCCTCTTCACGGAGTACGCCATGTTGCTTCGCCATGTTTCTACAGTAGCCCAGAACGGACAAACCAAACACTGTCTCCAGCGAGGGCCTTATGGCCTTTTAGGTTACCTGAAGGCCACTGTAGTTCTCCGACGCGCTTGTAAAACTGCGGTAACGTGAGGCGCAGAGTGCAAAACCGTGGTACCGCCAGCCGCCGCCTGACCTCCGTTGCTCCTAAAGTAGTGTTATTATGGTAAGGATGGCCTCTGAGCAAGGCAAACGGTGTTGCCACGGTTTTGCATTCAGTGGCTCACGTTACCATAGTCTTGGAAAGGGAGGAGTAGGCGGAGGGGTACTCAGTTGGTTGCAATCTGCAACCACACCATTAGATGCCGCCAAATCCTACACTCTGTACCTTTTAAGTCTGTAACATTTTTATCATTTTGAGTTTTTCCTTTTGTCAATATTACTTTATATATCCATCAGATGCAGGCGTACAATGCTTTTGGATTACTCTTCGAATACTTCTCTGTGCATTGTCCTTTAATATTATTCTATCAGCATATGAAAATATGAATGCATTGAAGTGGCTATTACACTGACCTGGATCACAGTAGGATATATGTGTGTATGCTCCACTAGCAGCATGACTAAGCACACCACATATTTATTTTTGACACTATTGATCTCAGCATCCTTTAAATTCATATAAAACATGAAAAACAACACGGATAGTAGCCTAATAGCATCAAGCGACGCAATTAACGGACGTCAATCTCAGCTGTATGAATATGATTGATTAGATCCCAGGTAGGTAGAGCCCGAGCTGCAGCCTCGACGCTCCAAACGAGCCGCACGCCCATAAAGCACACGTCTAATGAGAGCGAGGCCTCGAGTGGATTGGAGCTCTTCTGATACGACTTTGTCATAAACACAGCCTCACGCAATCACCATTAAAAGTTAAGAGTAAATAGCTTCAACCCTCTTTATTGTCTCGCCTGGTTTGCTCAGGATTTTAATTGCAATTAGCGCAGACAGTGATTTATCGACGCGTAGTGGGTTTTCAGCGCCGTGCCGTGTTGGGCTAATTGGTTTGGTTAAAAAGGCGTGACAGGGAGCACGCTGGCGGTACTGTAGAAAGAGGATCGGCTCCATACATCGCAACAACAAGTTCTTCTGAGCGGTCTTTTCTGCATGTTTTCTGAAGTCTGCGTTTCCCTTTCTTGCTTTATATCTTTTCCTCTTATCTTTCCCTTCATCTTTTTCCATCCCGTCCCCCCTCTTAGTGCTACCTATCAGACGGGATTTGTCACAGTGGTAATAACACTCGATCAGTTTTCTATGAGTCGCCTTGCTCCGTCTCCTCTCGTATCACGCAAAGATCTGCCGGTTTAAAAGAGAAGTAATCATTCATTGATCACACGCCATTACTCTCCTGCTAAATGGAGGAGGAAAGGGGGAGCGGGGAATGTGTGTATTCCTCTTCCAGTCAGATAAAATGTCAACATTTCACTGCAGGTGTTAGTGGAGACTGAGCAGCGGCACCGTTGCTCCTTACATGTCCCTCCTGTTTCTATTAAACCAGTCACTGCTCCAAGAAAGAAGGCTAATCAAGGCTGAGTTCCAGGCTGCAGCGAGCGGACCGAGTCTGTGCAGCGAGCTGTATACTAAAGGTGTGGCTCGCTCAATAAGGGGTGTGCATTGGTGATGTTTGTGGTTTGTGTGTGGCTGTCTGCACTGCAACCAACAGGGCAACAGCGGCATGCTCTGGCAAACAGGACACACAAGATACGTTTAGGATCATTATGTAGAGCTGCAGCCCCATATTGAGTAGCACAGTCCACATGTACGTTATCTTAAAGCTTTCATACTTCATCTCCAACTGAGGCTACAAAGCAGGGTTATTATAGTAAACTAAAATAAAAATAAGCAGTAAAAAGTATTAGTAAATTGAGACTAAATAAAAAACTATATCCTTTATGAAAAATGTTTATATCACTACCAAAAGAAGGAGACGGCATGAATTTCCGTCAACTCGTGACATTGAACCGCGGATATTGAACCGACTTGACCTTCCAGGAGATGATTGCTTCACATCGGACGCTAAAGTAGCGCAAAGATATACACGGATCCAGTACCAGAAGTAAACAAGTGGCCACTACTGCGGTGGCGTCTCCCTACAATACATGCACGTTTGAATGCAATCTGTCTTAAAAGGAGTGCACAATTTTCTACTAATCTTTACTTTCTATGTAACGTTACTTTTGACAGCGATGTCTAGGATTTTGGGAAGAACCTGAGCAGTTATCAGCTGCCTAACTTTAGCCTGACATGGTGAAACAAGTAACGTCAGCTAAGTTAACGTCAGTGAGCGGTGGTCCCACAGAATAAATGAACTCAATCGACTAACTGTGGCGTTATTGTGAAATATTTAGTTATAGTTTATCCGCTCTGTGCACCACGCGTTTTTACAGGAGCGCTCTGAATGCCTTAAGTTGATAAAAATTCAACTCAGAGCAGAAAAGCACCCAACGTCACTTTACCAACCATGATCTAAACAGAAAACAGCAGGAGACAAATTAATGAGGTACTTGAGATTTTGGAAGTTATTTTCATTAATTTAAACTGCACTCTTAACTATCTAGGCAGCGTGCAGTTCATGGTTTGTAATAAGGTAACGTTAGCACTCATTTGGTGGTTGCCTTGCAACATATAAAATAAAAAGTTGCAGCAAACTGCAAACAATGCTCCGTCTGATCGGGCCTCAGGCTCCTGTTAGGTGCATTTTAACATTAAGAAAAAGACAAGTAATAATAGTTGTTGTCTTGACCTGTTGCGGTTTATATGCACATCCTTGATCTCTCACTCTGTTCATAGCAGAGCGATACACATCCAGCACGTCTTATCTCCGTCCTGACTCGGTGGCCAGTGCTCGACAGTCTCACAGAGCAGAACGAGGGGAGAGGGGGGTGAGGATGAACAGCGGCGGGGTGAGAGCGAGAGTGGAGTTGAGTGTAGCGGGAAAAGAGCAGAGCGAAACAGAAAGGCAGCGGCGAGGCCACAACACATCCCAAATATAAAAGATGAGAGCGGGACGAGCCATAGATAGCTCCGTGAAGCCGGGGGTCGCAAGCAGAAAGCCACATTTGTTAATGTGGGGTTCAGCCAGAGAGATGTCAAGAGACAGGATACCACATCATACAGAAGTTACACAATGCCAGCCGAGCCACTTAGCACACAGCATGAGTAATGCAGTGTTTATTCACCGAGGAATAACTCACCGAGGCTCACCGGCCCAACTGACGCACTCAGACAGTCATTTGAGCTATGAATTGATATTTAATCAGTTGTGTACAGTAAGGAGTCAGGAGCTTTACTGGCATTAGAGTTATCACAATAATATTTAACTAAATTCCTGCACAGGACGGAAAATGTTTTTCAAGTTAATTTGCTTTGTTTCCAGGTAAGGTTGAATAATTTGGGAATGACAAAGCTGCTGTTTATTCTCCATAAACACATAACTACACAATGTTTGTAGCTGCTGATCTTTCAGTCCTCATGTCTCGCTGATAGTAGTGCTGAAACAATCCGTCGACAAAGCAACTGCAATAATCAACAGAACATATATCAACAATTTTGGAAGTCAATTAATCATTTAAGTCATTTATCCAAGATAAACACAAAATATTGTGACAGTCCTGACAGTTTTATATAATTGTTGGACTGTTATTTGAATAAAACAGGCAATTATAAGATTTTAAGAATCTTGGATTGTGATTTTTTTCTCAATTTTATTACATTTTATAGACCAAAATATTAATGAAATGATCTATGTCAGGGCTCAACACTAACTTTTAAAAGTGTTTGCCAGGCAGACTAATCATTTCTTGTGTTTTGATAATTGTCCTCAATAAATCCTTCATAAATCCTTATTTTTGCTCTTGTCATGTGCTCCTCCCTTGCAGATTAATAGATAATGAACATAAATTGCAGCTTTAGCTGACATGAAGACCAATCTTGAGTTATAGAGGAACATGTCCTGGTTGACGGTCCAGTTACCCGATCAGCACGTGTGATATTGAGTACCAGCTGGACCCGCAGCTAACGTTATTAATCTGCCGGTTATTTTCTCGATTAATAGTTTTGTTTATGGGATGTTTGAAATAAGAAATGCCAAAGGTGACATCTTCAAAATGTCTTGTTTTATCCAACAAACAGTCCAAAACCCAAATATATTCAGTTTACGATGATAGAAGCTGTTGATGTTTTGCTACTGATCGATTAATCAACTCATCATTGTAGTGTACTCTATATATTAGTATGTCTGTGTTGACCTCACAAATGCAGTATTGATTTACGAGAAAAGAGAAAATAACACGTAAAATTACTACTTTATAATATTATGACTTTATTCTCGAAATCTCAGATTTATTTTTTTCCCTCAATGTGGCCTTAATACTCCGTTGTACCATAGACCTACAACAATGATAAATAAAAATGAAAATTTAAACAAAAAACAGTTATTCATTTCCATTTTTAAAAGTCCACATGGAGCCACTGGAGAGGAGCTGAAGAGCTGTATGTGGCTCCAGAGCGTCAGGTTGCTGACCCCTGGTCTATGATCAAATGATCCGATAAGATGACAGTTAATTGAACCCAAGGGGGTAATTTATGAACTACGTACGGCAGCACAAGAAACAGATCGGACAAAGATGCAAAAACGATAAAGCAAAGGAAAAAAATAAGTGGACCTGCACCATAAATCAATATAGAAAGCTAAATACAGACGTGAATAAGCAAAGCAAAATAAACAACTGAAAGTAGAAATAAATTGCAATCTAGTATCTCATTGAGGTGTCCACCAATCAATGAGGTATTGTGATCTCAAGATTATGTCTATTACGCACAAAGAAAAACAATTTATCAATCCACAACATCAGAAATATATCACTCCAAGAATGCAAACTGGGACCTGATCAATATATATAATAATACATCATATTGGCTGATATTATCACAAACATATTGGTATCTGCATAAACTGTATGTAGTGTGTTACGATCTTCAAATCCCACCAAGATATGGAGGGTCTCCTGTGTGAACTCAGACCAAGTACCAGTGTTTATTTATCAATGGAGTGAAGTTTGATTCAAATTCACACAGCTCGGGGACATGTGAGACTACAGGTGTCACTACGCACTTAAAGCAGTGTCAGCCGAGAGCAGAAAGGGGGATTTAAGTCTCGCAGATGTGTTTGGACGAGCAGGAATGAAGAGCTTTACTCTTCTTCTTCACACACCCCTCCTCCTACTCCTCCTCCTGTCTTCTGGAGCTTTGACAGAAGTTTCTCTCATCCTCACCGGCAGCTGTTGCCATGGTTGTGTCAGCGCTCTCTGAGCTACCTGGGATGGTATTTCCATGGACACAGATCGGGATGACACCGGGCTGTGAGGTGTAGGAGGGAGGCAGTACACCGGTGTCAGCAGTTCTGTGTGTTGGAGACAGACTGAAGGAGACAGAGGAGGAGGAGGAAGAGGAGGATTAGGGTCGGGGAAGATATTAAACAGAGAGGAGCAGGAGTTGGAAAAAGAGTGAACAGAAGAGTGAGAGGCCGCCGTTGAAGGGTAATTTCTACTCGATGCAGATTTCACATTTTAACACAGAGTTCAGTTTAAATCCGTTAAGAACAACAACAAAACAAGAGGGATGAACCTCCGGAGACGTCTCACACTGAGTCCTGGAGCTCTTCCATTAACACTGGAGTGGACATAATAACATTTAAATGACATGATTATGCAGGCTTTCATGCACTTGATGATAAATCACAAATTATGGCCGAAATGAGAAAGTGACTCTTTAATGCATCACTCTGGAAATGGAAGAACTGGATTTAATAATACTGACATGATATTTGAGAATAATAAGAATCGGACAACAATATATCGACTTTAAATTCCATTTTACTTCAACGGGATTCAGCATGTACCTGATTGTATCTTTCTTGACGTCGTCACTGAGTTAATGGTTTCTTATTTGAAGGTGAGGTTTCAAATAGCAACTGATCTGCTTAAGATAACCGCAATCATGTGAATTAAGATTAAGATTTCGATTTCACGTCCACCAAATCCAGGTTTCTATGCTCAGATCTTTTCCCCGCAAGGGTGAAAATCAGTCAATCTCTCCCGATAACGGATCACCCGTGTGGCCCAACATAAAGGCATCCGCCCCCTCAGCCGTCACATAAAGCTGACATTCCCATTCCCTCTTCTTATCCGCCAGCCTCGCCGTCATTGTAACCCACGATAATGCCTCTATTCATAAATCATCTTTTCTCGGCCCGCCTGACAGCAGGGACTCGGCCCTCCCGCAGCCTCTCCGTCTTGACCCCTTCACTCCCCGTTCAGCCAAGCAATCAAGGACAGCCGCAGATGGTGCCGAGCGTCACGGCGTGAAAGCTTGAGTGTCTTTTAATAAAACAAAAACAAGAGGCTGTGAGTGACTGCAGCTCCTCCGTCAGGTCTCCCACTGACCGTCCATCTGTGTGTGGCAGACAGACCAGTGTCTGCTGTGACTGTGACACTGTGACACCTTCACACTGTTCAGCATCAGTGTAAATAACACACCCTCATCTTTACATTCTGTATTAATCATATACCTTGATGGTTATTTAATAAACCTTTCATTTAACGGGATTTTCCTCTGTGGTGACGACCATTTCTGAAGCTTCAGGCAGCAAAAACTCTTGTTTTCTGACTGAAAATTGCTTCTATTTTTTAATCCAGTGCACAGTGAGAGGCAGCAGACAGTAGACTATTCATACTGTGTGCTTTTTTTATGTACAGGCGTTTTTTTTGCCTGTATCTGACAGGTGACTGTAGACCTGGATGTTGTGATTCCTTGTCCTCTTTTGTGTGAGTTTCAAGCCCTAATTTTTAAATCCACGTTTAACATTTTCAAGGCTATTTTTGCCCTCGGGCGTCTGTTAATAATTCACTACAGTGTTACCATAATTCAGTTTATTTATTCAATAGAGTGCTGCGGGGATGACGTATTTTTGTAGGCCAAGTAGGAAGTTATCATCGCTCTGGTTCACTCGACAAAATGCCTATGTGATTTTTCCACTGGGTTTTGGATTACTGCAGAAAATAAGCTCACGTTTATGATACTATTACACATTTTGTTCAGCAAGATAATCCTTTATGACGAGTCAGCGTGATGACGTTTAGTAGTCTTATTTAGCCACTTGTTAACAAACGCCTTTTTTAAGACACATAAAAGCTTCAAAACGTTAAAATCTCTTCAGCTTGTGTTAACCACAGACCTTATTTCAGGCATCTAACTAAAAACCCATTGACTTCCAGACGAGGGAACAGGAAGTGCTACCTCATTTCCGTGTTTTAGGACTCCTGCACTATATTCCCGATTAATCAAACAAGATGCAACGTGTTAATTAGTGAGCTGCTTCAAATCTTTAATGCAAAGCTAAGCTAATCCGACGGTCTAACATCATGTAGCATGCAAGTATTTCTTCCTTCTATGTTTGAACAACGACAACCTGTCTCTACTTCATCTACAGTATTCACATTCAGCCTGTTATTCCACCCAGAATTACAACACTCCTGCCAGGTTGTGGTGAAAGCCACATCCACAACATGAGGAGTTTTAATAGTGGTGCTTCACATCTGACACTGTGCATCCTTGTTGAGCGGTGTGTGTTGGATGTGTCGTGTTTTGACTCGGCACTCCTCGTACGTGTTCTCTCTCTCTGTACCAACACAAATTTCATCTGGACAGTGCTCTCGTTTGTTGATCTATATCATAAAAACTCAGCCGCTGACAGCTCTGAATGTGCGGCGGCTCTGCTGCTGCTGCTGTTTGTGCTAATTAATAATACAACCTCGGTGATCTTGTCGTTACGAGAGCTCTCAGCCAGTCAATGTTTTGGAAGCAAAGTGGCGTTGCATGCTTTCCCTGCTTTCGCTCTGATACTGATCAACAGTTTACGCAAAGCTATTAACTGCCTTCCAGAGAAACACTGCTGTAGCGCTGCAGACATTTTAGGTGTGAAGGCCACTCGCTCAGCTTACACGAGCCTGGAGTTGTCTATGTATTTAAGATAAATGAATAAACTAGAAGAAGACAAGTGCTGTTTTGACTTGAACTCAAACACACAGCGGTCCCGTAGGATGTTTGCCTGCAGCAAGTTATATGTCAAACTGTTTCTGTGTGTCTCTCTTCAGGGGATTCCTTCACTCAATTCCGCTTTTCAGAAGAAAAGGACTGGGAGATGGACTCGTCTGCAGCCAGTCAGGTAAATCTATACTCTACACAATCTGCATTGTGTCTTTGTCTTTCATGGATTTAACCCACTTTGTGAGGTATGGATCCCTCAAACAGACATTACGCACCACCATGAGGTGGTTTGAGTGAAATGTCTCAACAATCACTGTTGAGTTATAAGAGCTAATAGATGATCTTGACTTTTTTTTTCAAGTCTGACTCTTTATACTCCTTTTGCTGAAAAGCTAAAACTCTAATAATTAGGTAGCATAGTCACATGCAGGATCAGTGGGCATCCTCCGGGTCTGAGAAGTGAAGCCAATGCGGAAGTGCCTTAAACTTGCATTCTTTCTAACAGCCAGCAGGGGGCGACTCCTCTGGTTGCAAAAAGAAGTCTGATTGTATAGAAGTCTATGAGAAAATGAGCCTACTTCTCACTTGATTTATTTCCTCAGTAAACATGACTTTATGGTCTCAATCGCTAGTTTCAAGTCTTCTTCAATACAGCATGATGTTCATTTAGTAAATTATGGTCCCATTTAGAGTCAAATGGAGCGTAAGGCAGGGGATGCTTTAGGACGTGGCTACCTTGTGATTGACAGGTCGCTACCACGGCGTTGTCCGTGTTTTCGTCTTACGACTTTAACTTTTTCACAGTGTGTTTTCAGTTCATGAAAGTTAATTGTAACATTTTTGGTCGCCTAAAAAAATGTCTTATTCAGCGTTCGGTTGTACTTAGCTCCACTTGCTCGTTTCACTTCTGGTTGCAAAAAAACAAAACGAAAACGACAGCCAAAATGCAGAACTTTAGGCTTCAAAACTGTACTCCACAAACCAATGGGAGACATCACTGTGACTACGTCCACTTCTTATATACAGTCTATGTTCAGGATCTGGACTGATGCAGATTTTAAGGTGACCAAAACCAGGAGCAGTTTTGTGTAGAAACACGACATTGGGGCTTTGAAGTAGAATTGCTTTTACTAGCATGACCCACACAAAAACACAGTGATTGATGATTTCAACACATATTTCTCTGTAATCTTAAAACTGATAGCTTTTGAATCATCATTTATCCTGACTGTATCAGCATTTGTCTCTGTGGATACAGAGCCGTGCATCAAACACAGTCAGATTATATAACGGTTCATGAACTACTCTACTTCTTGTGTACAGTCAGAGCGACAATGTTTTTGTACAAAGGAGTACTGACCTGCACTAGTAGGCTACTTACAGTATAACGATTACAAAAGATTCAACGTGTCTCACTGAAGTGTTGACAAACAGTTTTCACATCCCCAGACACAGAATAGATCTCCCAAAACATAAATTACATCTAGACTTCATGCCAGTCTTTTGATTCCATATCCCGATGAAGAAATAGGTAGATTTTCAATTCTCAATCACGGTTTTCTCTTAATTGTGTGTATTACTTCATCAGTTTTGACACATTAAATGTGAAAACACAAACATCTAGATTGTGGCTGCTCTTACAGTTAGTTTTCTTGTTTCCTCTCTAGGTGTCGGCAGTGTTTGTGGACCTCCCAGCGCTCGCCCAGAGCCTTCAACAAGTGCCTCTCCATCAGAGACTCAACCTGGAGGCTGAGCTGCTTCAGGTAGGCCTTTTGACTTTATCTCCTGCACTGTTTTAATGTCTATAATGTCACTTAGGGGTGAGTGATATGACCAAACTCTTCTATCACGGTGGCGGTATATATCATGATACAGTAGTTGTTCTGTAAATTCACATTTCTACTGTCGCACGGTATTTACCGTCATATCGCCCAACCCTAATCTCACTGCCTTCCCTGTTGCGGTCAGCATTTTTACGCCAATACTGTTTCAGGTCTCGACACCAGTAGAGCTGCCCGCTATGACCCTCGTACCTAAACAGGAGAAGCCCAAAACGGCCACATTCACTCCTCCGTCTGCAGCTTTAAAAAACCTCAGCAGCGACCAGAGAGTCCCCGTGGCTACAAACCCGGCATCGGGCTCAGACTCGCAGGTCTCCTTGAGTACTGCAGAGCCGCCGGTGGGTGATGATGGTGATGAGGAGCTGGACCAGCTGCTCAATTTACAGACACCGGTCACGGATGTTTCCGGAAACCAGTCCATCAGTGTTGCAGGAGACGAGGAGATTGTCGTTCCAGAGAAAGGTGAGTAAATTCAGCATGTTTTATTTGAACGCCCTACTGTATTTGAGTTTGAAATTTAGTAAAATAAGCTTATTCGCTTTCTGTGGGAAAGTTAGATGAGGATTGAGTCTGAACAGTAAGTATGAAGCTACAGCTAACAGCAGCTTTCCCTTACCATAAAGACTGGACACAAGGGGAAACGGCTAGCTTGGCTCTGTCAAAAGGTGACAATTTGCCTACCAGCACCTCTAAATTCACTAATTAACATGTTATATCTTATGTTACTATGACATATGGCAATTTTTTTCGACATACTATAATTTGACTTTTTTTTGTAACTTTTTATGACATACTATACCAATTTTTCGACATACTATCTTGTAGCTGTTTTTTAATGAATTTTTGATATACTGTACTTTGACTTTTACCATGACATTTTTCAACATACTATATATACTATGAGCTTTTTTTTTTACATACTATACTGTGACTTTTTTTCCCGCATTTTTTTTACATACTATACTAATTTTTTTATCGCATTTTTCGACATACTATACTATGACTTTTTTTATGACTTATTTTTTTTCCGAAAAAAAAGTCACTATACTATTACTTTTTTTCTGCATTTTTCGACATACTATACTCTGACCTTTTTTTTTTACATACTATACTATAACTTTTTTTTTTTTTTTTTTAAATCACTGTACTATAACCTTTTTTTCGACATACTATACATGACTTTTTTTGATATACTAACCTATGACTTTTTTTGCATTTTTCAACATATTGTACTATGACTTTATTTTTGACATACTATGCTATGACTTTTTTTGACATAATATACTATGACCATTTCTTTTGCATACTATACTATGACTTTTTTTTCTGCATTTTCCGACATACTACACTATGACTTCTTTTCAACATACTATACTATGACTTTTTATGACTTATCACTTACTATACTATGACATTTTATTAAAAAAAAGTAATGGTAAACTTTACAGATACATGTGATGAATTAGTGGTATGGATGCTATAATTAGCTATAGCTGAGCGTAACGACAGCTGTTCTGGTGCCGTTGGACAACCTCACCGATGCGACACAGCCGGTGAAATTGCAATTCTTTGCCGTTTCTTATTGACATCAGAATGATTCATTGTCCATCTCCAGAAATTAAAATTTAGCATTGAAGGTCTTAAGCACAAAATATAAACACAGAGTACATTTAAAACTTACGATGGTAAGCGTCATATGTTTTCCAACCATGTGTTCTTTTAATCTGCAGTGTGTGAGGAAGTGAAGGAGGTGGTACCAGAGGTGGTAGAAGAGAAGATGGAGGAGGAGGTGAAAGACAAAGACGTCACACCTCCCAAGTCTGCTTCGGTCAAGCAGGAAATGACAGAGGAAGACCTGGAGGACTGGCTAGACAGCATGATCTCGTGACCATCAACCAGTAAGGAGAGGACTTGATTAAAGACAGAAGATGTACATAAAAGGAAATTGGACTTTGGTTTTGAATTCAACCTTCAGCCTGAAAGCCAATTTTGAAGTTTACATGCTGTACAGACGTTAATAAAAGGATTTAAAAGTTGGATTATTCTTTCACTTTGGCCTCCGCTTGTTTGCTTATTAAGAAGTAGTGGTCAAGGTTTTGTTATTAGTGGCTGAATGAGACATATTTAGAGGTCAGACAGGATGTGTTTGTGATAATGTGTCAAAATGTTCCTGCTGCACTTCATGTTTCAGAGAAAGAATTCTCTGTTCCTTGTGAAAGTTGCATACCGTCAGAGGGATCGCAGCTGCAAAAGGGATGGACTGATAGGGGAATGTTGTTATTGCAATTACTTTATTCATTTCCTCCCCCTCATCAAAAGAAATGCAGTTTACCAAAGCTACTACATACATACAAATGGCCATACAATAGCAGTGAACCATTTTGTCGTCAAATCTTTGAACCAAGTTTTGTATTTTTTCCATTTCCCTCTCTTTGGAGGCTCTTCTACTGTGGAAAGAAGTGCAGGCGGGCAGGACACAGCTTAGAAACAACCAAACAAAGCGACATTTACACAAGGATCATCTAGATTTTATACAACAAATGTTTTCTCTTTTTTATAATTCAAAAGCCACAAAACTATCTT
The DNA here is from genome assembly GCF_015220745.1 of Sebastes umbrosus. Lineage (NCBI taxonomy): Eukaryota > Metazoa > Chordata > Actinopteri > Perciformes > Sebastidae > Sebastes > Sebastes umbrosus. Next base: position 7,036,385 of record NC_051286.1, read on the forward strand.
GAGCTAAATCTGCTTGTAACTAATCCAGAGCTGGAGCACTGCTTGTGTCAGGAGGGACAAAAATGATATATGTTTTTGCATAGTTTCTCATAAGGCACGTCGGCACTTGATAAACACCTAAAGCGAGTAGTCTCTGGTCCTGGAAGAACCATCTTCTGTAACTCCTCATTTCATCTGACAGATTTCAAAAGGCAGATCAGGTCTCACTCATGTCAAATGATGTTAACTGGATCAATAGTGATCAATACTAGCAGCACACATCCATTCAGTTGGTTTGGTAATAAGTGACACTAACATCCTGGCGTTAATCTAGAAATTGTGCATATTCAGACATTCAGTTGTCATGCTGTAACCCTTCACATGTATCAAATGTCTACACACAACAAATTGTGCAACAGGTTGGGGTTAAGCAAGTGAAAAGGCAATGTGAATCAGAATCAAAAGAAGACTTTGCATAAAAGAGGCGTCGTGGCTAGTAACTATTTTTCGGTAACAAGGAAGAGGACTTGGATGCACAAACCCGAAATGTCCAATCGTCAGTCGTTCGTCTTAAAATCATTTTCTTGAAATATTTTTTTGTGTATCGGAATTCAAAATGAATGATTTTTTTTTCTCGACACCATGGCAGCAGAGAAAGTCCAGTGTTCAGGTTCTGTTAACAGGGTGAAGTCAAGTTCAGTGTCTCTTTCAGATAGAAGGAAAGTAGAGAGGCGTGTTTTGGGCCACGACACAAGGCTGGCCCTCTCTAACCCAACTGGTCCTCGTATTGCTTACGGAAGCAGTCTCCAGTAGGGAAGAAGTCCCAGCATCTCTCCTGGTACATCTTCCACACAAAAGACTCCTAAAGGAGAAAGATACAGATTTAAAGGGGCACGCCATCAATTTTACATGTAAATAGTATGCTAAATATGTCACAAAAAAGTCTAAGTAAAAACTGTAGTTTATTTTGTTTTGTCATTTCAAATGAAAGCTTCTGCAGGAAGAGTCGAGTCATTTTTCTTTTGGTATACCCTTTAATACTAATTTGTGTGATTTTTATATTGAACTGACAAGCTGGTATTTATTAGCACCTGTTAACCTTAAAACCTATAGCTGTAAGTATAGCCGAAATAGATAGTCGAAAACAGTTGTAAAAAAGTCAAAGTATAGCATGGTGAAAAAAAAAGTTAAAAAAGCCATAGTATAGTATGTCAAAAAAGTCATAAAAAAAGTCATAGCATAATATGTCAAAAAAGTCATAGTATAGCATGTCGAAAGAAGTCGTGAAAAAGGTCATAGTATAGCATGGCAAAAAAGTCGTTAAAAAAAGTCATATAGTATGTCGGAAAAAGTCGTTAAAAAAGTCATAATATAGTATGTCGAACGAAGTCGTGAAAAAAGTCATAGTATAGCATGTCAAAAAAGTCGTTAAAAAAAGTCATAGTATGTCGGAAAAAGTCGTTAAAAAAGTCATATAGTATGTCGAAAAAAGTCGTGAAAAAAGTCATAGTATAGCATGGCAAAAAAGTCGTTAAAAAAAGTCATATAGTATGTCGGAAAAAGTCGTCAAAAAAAGTCGTACAAAAAGTCAGTATAACATGACGAAAAAAGTCATAAAATCGCATGTTGAAAAAAGTCAGAGTAAAGCATGTCGAAAAAAGTCGGAAAAAAAAAATCCTAGTATAATATGACGAAAAAAGTCATAGTATAGCATGGCAAAAAAGTCGTTAAAAAAGTCATATAGTATGTCGAAAAAAGTCATAGTATAATGACGAAAGGTCATAGAATAGTATGTCAAAAGAAGTCGTAAAAAGAAGTCTTAAAATCGCATGTCGAAAAAAGTTGTCAAAAAATCCAATAATATAGTATGTCGTAAAAAGTTGTAAAAAAAACAAAAAAAAAACAGTATAATGACAAAAGTCATAGTATAGTATGTCAAAAACAAATTATAGAATAGCATGTCGAAAAAAACTGTATAAAAGTCATCGTATAATGTGACGAAAAAAGTCATAGTATAGTATGTCGAAAAAAGTCGTTAAAAAAAATGATAAAATTGCATGTTGGAAAAGCCGTAAAAAAAGTCATAGTTTAATGTGACAAATAAAGTCATATAGTCTGTCGAAATAAGTCGTAGAATAGCATGTCGGAAAAAAGTCAGTATAGTATGTCGAAAAAGGTCATAAAATCGCATGTCGAAAAAAGGTCGTTAAAAAAAGTCATAGTATAATATGGCGAAGAAAGTGATAGTATAGCATGTCGAAAAAAGTCGTGAAGAAAGTCATAGTATTACAACTCATTCATTACTATTTCAAATTGCAACTATAATTTTGAGTCCTACAGGGCTCTCGTATTCTCTTGTATTCTCTACAAGCAGCTGAATTTGGTTCTTTCTGCAGCCTGGAAGAGCTGCAACAGAGAGTTCCATTTTCCTTCTGCTAAATTTGTGACATAAGAACGGAGCATGCACATCAAATAAAACCAACTTGAATCTCAGGTGCACGACAATAACAACTTAATATCTAAAAAGTCAAAGTGAACCCACGCATTGCTTCTTCCTCCTGCTGCTAAGCTGTACTTGTGCAACATTTCAACCCACTTGTTATGTTGCATAAGTAAAACCTACTGAAGTTTCTGTAACCTTCCTTTGCTGTCTTAAGATTGATCAGACATGATATCTCACAGATGAAAAGGGCTGCCGAGAAGCAAAGCTAAAACACAGGTTTGGAAACGTCGTCACGTACCTGACCCGTGTGTTCAGTCTCGTCCTTGTTAATCAGGTACATCAGGAAGAACCTGCACACAGGAGGAACATAAGTGGTGTGAAAAAATGTCCACGTTGTAAATCAGAAAAATGTTAATGACTTTGATTTGTTGCTGCACTCACAGGTAGTTAGCTAGGTTGTGCTCTTGTAAGGTGTGGGTTTCGAACCCGTGAGGCGTCCGGTCAAAGTAGTCGTTCCCAATGCCACAGATGAAGCATTTGGTCTGAAAGAGGGAGTAAGAGGGGATGTTTACATTTTCATACACACCCGCAGTAGGTCAGTTTATACAGAATACCCATATTCTCTGCTGAAATTAGGTCGATTTCACACCTTGTACTTCGGTTCATTTGGCCGTTATTGCCTTTTAGTTCTGGCTAAAGTCCACACTCACGTTTTGCAAAAGTCTTAAACTGACAAGGAACTCATTAATTGGACAGTTTTGGCAGGAAAATCAAATTACAGTGACTGACAACACATCATGCTGCACTTTACTGAAACGGATGTTTATCTTCTCTGGTGTCACAAATCAGTCATTAGTCGGGATTATAACTCTAACATGAATGATGAACAGGTAGAAACCGTATAAAGAGGTGCCTTTCACTGTTGTATTACAGGAGTAGTCACTGTTTCACTTACTTTTCAATGAGGACAACAAACAACACACCGCTCATCCTTTTCACTTTTTGATGTAACAGTTGAAACCCCCACACTTACATACTGTAGGATGCACGTACGCGATAGCATGTTTGCCAAATTATTAAACTGTACATTGCTTAAATAAGATCACTTCCTTGACAATTTAAAGATTAGCGGATGGATTTAATTGTAGTTTAGATTCTTGGTTTATGTTAAGAAAAAACAACACATCTATTGTAGTCAAATCCTGTTTGGTCTGCTTTGATTTTACACCTCTAACTTCAACAAAACTCCTCATTTATCAGGTGATCTTGGACCGATTGTTTAGTCTGCATCAGTTCGACTGACAGCCCAAACGAACCAGGGAGACGCACCAGAATTGGATTGTTTGAACCAAACCAAACAGGTTAAGTATGAAAGCACCTATCATCTATGCGTCTGACTAAATGAAATTCACTTTTTGTGGCTGAATCGTTTCCCTCTAATACACACAGTTTCTGTCCGAGTCTCACCTCCATGTCCTCCTTCACCTGCTCCTGCTGGTCTCTCAGCTCACCAAAGGCATCAATGATCAAACCTGAAGGAGCGTGCAACAGTTGGTTATAGTACTGAGCATGACTAATCCTAGAACTAGGGCTGTCAAACCATTAAAGAGATTAATCGCGTGATTGTCCGTAGTTAAAGTTGACTATGACTTGCCCCGAACTGCATGTGATTATAGTAAAGCGGGCATGTCTGTAAAGGGGAGACTCGTGGGTACCCAAAGAACCCATTTTAATTGACATATCTTGAGGTCAGAGGTCAAGGGACCCCTTTGAAAATGGCCAAGCAAGTTTTTCCTCGCCAAAATTTAGCCTAAGTTTGGAGCGTTATTTAGCATCCTTCACGATAAGCTAGTCTGACATGTTTCATATGATGCCAGTAGCTTCACTCTAGCTTTAAAACTGAGAAATTAGTGGCATCAAAACTAATTTGCGTTATTATCACGTTAAATTTGACAGCCCTACTTATAACACGTTTGCAGTTGCATTTATGTTTCAGGACGCAGAACACGGATAAATGACATGATAAAGTAAAGTTGTTGTACCCTGAATGATGGCCAGCAGGATGACAATGACGAAGAAGAAGAAGGTGATGTCAAACAGGATGCGGTAGAGCTCGTACGGGTCTCCAGCTGGGTCCTCCAACTCGTCTCCGATACCACCTCCAGCTCTCACGCCCACGTACATGTGGAACAAATAGCACTGCCAAGAGAAGAACAGGAAAGTATCTTAGAGCTTCACTTTTTAAAGATGAAATCATGTGTAGCTGCTGCCTATTCTGTTGTCGCTTTCATTTTCGTCCTTCATTTCAGACTAAAAAACTAAATTCAGTGCACGGCATGAGGATTCAGAGAGACATCCACTACTAGAAGAAGACAAAAATGTGTCTCTAAAAAGGTTAAGAAAGAGTGAGGTTAAGAGTGACTTGAGATCATCTGTAAGCTGTTCTTTCAGAGGGAGAAAAAACATTTAATAAACCAGTTATGCAGTAAATAATTTGTGATGTTTTTCATTTTACATAAAGGTGTGCATAATTATGGTTTTGAGAAGTCATCCTGTACAAAGTTCACTAATTGAAAAATATTTTCTATTCAGTCGAGTAGACACGTCCTGCTTTCAAACCAAGGTGAAGGCCAGCAGGCAAAAATGTTCGCGTCAAACACTTAAAATAAAAGCCACAGGAATCTTTTTCAACTCCAAACGTTTGCCCTTGCTGAAGCCTGCAGCTGTGGAAAGACATTTTCTATTTTCACTAATTTATCCTAAATTGATATATATATATATATTTATATATATCAGAGGTGGGTAAGCGTACCGTCATCATATCATCACACTTCATGTCAGGCTCATCTTCATCCTCGCTCTTATTGTAGAACTTCCTGAAGAAGTTGAAGGCCACCACGGTGTAGAGATAGACGACCACGGCCAGCAGACCCACAGTCAGCATGAGCTGGACGGACAGACAAGAGACAAGCATTGAAACATTTCATCTGAACTGTAGTGATAATCTGAGCGGAGAGTTGACGAGGCATCGGAGCCTTTTCCTTGTTTAAAGGTACAGTGTGTGGGATTTGGCGACATCTAGCGGTGAGTTTGCATCTTGCAACCAACTGAAACTTCTCCCGTGTGGCAAGCATGTAGGGAGAACTACGGTGGCCAATGTGAAAATGTGAAAACACGAATGGACCTCTCTAGAGCCAGTGTTCCCTCTCAGGGTTTGTACATTCGGGGCTACTGGAGCAACACGGTGGACACCGTGAAGAGGACCCGCTCCGTATGTAGATATAAACGGCTCATTCTAAGGTAACGAAAACACAACAATTCATATTTTCAGGTGAATTAAACTAATGAAAACATACTTATATTATCTCCCACTAAATGTTTCACTGTTTTTTAAATCTAGATTTTGAGAGTACGGCTGAATTGAGGATTTCAGTGGGGCTTTCATCAGTATTCAAAGACTTTGGAAACCTTCAGCAATTCAGTGAATCAAATTCACACCATTACAGAACGTCTTTCTGAACAGAACTGCGTTTATATACGCATACTGCCTGTTTAATTTACTGCGAGAAAGAAACTAAAGATAATAGGGAGATAAAAAAACCTGGCAGAAGCTAAACATTTAAACCCAATTACCACTTCCAATCCATTACTTTAAGCTATTTCAACCATTTATTCACTACTCTTAGCCTTTTAGCCAATAGGTTTACCCAACTATTTCAACTGTTTATCTGTTTCTTTTAACTATCTATTTAAACTGTTGATTTATTAGTTTCAGCTAAGTGTTTCAAAAGCTTATCCATTACGATTTACCTAATGATTTGAGACGTTAAAGCATTCATTTGAACCCTAACCCTATTTCAGCAATGCAAAGCTTTAAGCTTTTAACTGTTCAGAGTTCCCAGCCTGTTTGCAAAATTTAGTTTTTACACACACTTTCAATCGCATTGAGAAGTAAATCAAACTCTATCTCATCTTTAATTTGTCTGATGAACTAGGAAACAAATGCACATTATTTATTCTGCGCTTCACTTTTAAACTTCTTTGTTCACATAAATGAAGTTCCTTTCACAGTTTCTCACAACAACCCTGCATGATAAAGTGTGAATGATCCACAACTCCCTATTAGTCAGAAGAGGAAGTTATGCCACTAATCCAAGAGGCAAACGGCAAGTTCTGTCGTCTTTTACCTAATAATGAATCTCTTTAATTCCATTAATTTATGGTCTAGATATCCTGTGAGCTGGTGGACTGACAATCTTTATAGATGTACGGTTTCTATTTCAAAGCTCCATCCTTTTTCCCAGAAGATAACTTCTAGATTTCATTATCTTGGTGTTAAATATGAATCATGATGCTAATTGTTTTGTCCCTTTTATCTATCACAGGCCACATGTATGTGTGCAGATTATTTGCAGAAACGGTATCTCAATACGAGATGATGCGGTCCTAAAATAACAGTATTTCTCCACATTCCTCTACGCTTGTAACAATTCAATACCCCATAAACCTTCCTTCATTTTAAGGGTTTCTAGTTCTAAGTAGAAGCTCAGAAAGAGGAAGTTATACTGTAAGAAGAATCTGCTCTGCCAGGAATGATTGTTGTTGTTCTTATCTGTACTCTGGCTCCCTCTGCTGGTTGAACTACATACCTGCTTGCCGTTGTGAGTGACAGAAGACAGGATGGTGCGAAGGGTCTTGACGCTCATGGCGATGTCCAGCAGATGGGCAGCAAAGAAGAAGTTGTTGAAGTGCCCGAAAATGGACATGACGGAGTACCAGATCAGATACAGGAAGTACTGCAGGAAAAGGAAAAAGGCTATTCAATAATTACAAATGATGGTTCTAATGACCATTTCTAATTGTATATTTGTCCTTGAGCATGTACACCAGATCCTGATCCAAAGCCCCACAGTGCTGGGAATACAAATTGCTTTTAGTAACACGTTAGACAGACTTACATTGTCAGTCAGAACGACTCCCGTTTTCCAGACGTCGTAGTTTGTATCAATGGAGCTCAGCCTGCCAACGAGAAAACACAATGTTGAATCACATTAGTGACGTTGATGAATAGCTGACATGCAAACATCAGAAAAATATCAACCATATCTATGTATGAGGATTATAAAGTGTAGTTTTGTCAGGTTTTCGATAAATCTGTTCTGAGTAAGAGACATTTCAATCAGTCTATCACTGTCATGGTAATTATCATTAAAATGTGGAGATACTGGCTCTGGTTTTTACGTGCCAACATCAGGTAATGCTCAAACTTTCAGGCCCTGATTTAAAAGCCTGTTGAGTACAATTTTTAACAACCCCTTAAGAGGAAGAAACTGCTGTGTATTTTATTTTCATTGGTTATAAATAGAGAAAACTAGGGTTGAGTTCTCACCATGAGAGCAGGGAAGCTTCCTTCTCTACAGTCTCCACTGTGGGATCAAAGTCCAGAGCGCTCTTATCCAGGCCTAAGAGCTCAGCGATGCGTTCAGCTCCATAAAGGTCACCGTATTTGTTGATGACCTACACATTCAGAGGGAGGACAGCAGAGATCAGCTCGGCCACATAACGTCAAACTGTGAGAAAGACGTTTTAGAGACGATGCAGCGACGCAGGATGCTCCAGGGTCTGCTCAGCAAAACGAGGCAGATATTAATTTTACTATAATTTCATTACTTATTATCTCAGAGATGTATTAAAGGTCCCATATTATAAAAAAGTGAGATTTTCATGTTTGTTTATTATAAAGCAGGCTTAAGTCCTATATAAATACTGTGAAAGTATCAAAACACTCAATCCACAGGGAAATACACACAGTCCGTATTCAGAAACTCTGCGTTTGAAACAAGCTGTCAGGATTTCTGCCCATTCGTGGTGTCACAAATATACAATATTTAGACCCTTTACACAGATTTAAACGTAAACATTCCAAATGTGTCCCAGTTTATTTCCTGGTTGCAGTGGATGTGAATGTCATCAGCTGACAGGAAGTACACATGGACCCAAGCTGTTGCCTAGCAACGCAATTCTGTTGCAATTCCGTCAAAATGCGCTAAAACGGAGCGTTTAACCCAGAGGATAAATACAGACATATTCAGACAGACAGTATGAGGAAAATAAAGGCTTTTTTTAACATTAAAGCATGTAAACATGTTCTAGTAGAAACACAAAATACAAGTATGAACCTGAAAATGAGCACGATATGGGACCTTTAAACATACCAATATTACCCTCACATAACATGTAAACAACTACCGAAAACTGCATTACATCAACAATCCTCTAATAGGGATTCCTGGAAGAAATATTATCAAATTAGGTGATCTGGACATGAAAAATGATCAAGAACCCCTGATATGACTCACTAGGAACCCAGATTGACAGATACAGTATTACTACATATTCATTCATTTAACCTTTATTTAAATCTCAAGGAGTTATTATATTATATGGTTTCATTGATGTCGAGAGTACAATTAAAACAGAATAAATACACGAGAAAACAAACAACCAGACACGGTTAAATAGTTACATTCAAGAGTGGAGTAGTTTGTAATCATGGTTTGTGTATTTTGTGTTTGCATGCATGACTTCATGCATTAGCCAATCACTTAAAACGAGTCGAATAATGACTAGGACCAATTTAATAATGATGTGATATATGATGGCAAGTTGCCATTAAGGGATTTATAAATAGAAACCAATAGCTGTCACGTCTTACTGTCAGAGATGCCCACCATATCTAGTTATATCTATTATTGAAATCAGGTTTATCAGTTGTCGCTACTTTGTCCGCTTTGAGGGATCCTAATTACACTTACAGTCAGTATCTGTACAGTGTTTTAACTTTGACCTGAAGTTCTTCTTACACACTCACCTTGCGCTTGATAAACTTGTCCCAGTAGTTGCTGGGGAAAGACCTGCAATAGAAAGTAGAAGCGAGACTCAGCTGTGATAATACAAGTAGTTTGATTAAATGTATGTATTAGAGAAGCTTTAATAGAAAGTCCGATATATATACTGTACTGGACGCAAATGTGTCAGCTGTTCATTATTTTCATTAATGATTTATTATCTTTCTTTTTTTAATAAATCCACTATGTAAAGAATTGTTATATGATTCAAATTATTCTGATCTTTGTTTGTTTAAAAATAGAAAATATCCCCCCCCCTTTTAAATTTAATTTGATTATTTTATTATATTTATTTATGTCTTATTGTGTGTGTTCTTAGTTTTTAATCCTTTGCCAATTATTTAATAATTATTTTGTCCTTTTGTGCTCTTTTGTTTGTAAAACACAAAACGATGTTTGCATTAAACATATCTGTAAAAGTGAAAACCAATAAACACATTTAAAGAAAAAAAGCAGACAAAGATGAAAGAAAATGCACAAAAAAAAAGAAAAAAGTGGAGAATATCCAGGTGAGAACTGGTGCGGTTCTTTAAGATCCTCATGCTTTAATACAATAATTGTTTATTCTATAAAATGTCGGAAAAATAAGGACAAACGCCCACCACAATTTCCGACAGCACACGCTTTGTCCAATGTAGTGTGTGGTAGCTGTGGATATTTTTGATGTCCAAACAACAGTTAAAAAAACAAAAACGAAAAGTATTCAGCTACAAATGTTTGGCATTTCTATTTGATAAATTACTTAAAATGACAAATCAATTATTCATTCCCACTAGTTGCTACTCTGCACTTTCTCATGCTGATCGACAAGGTGTGAGACAGATAGTAAAACACATATAAATACATATTTTCATAATACTAATAGATATTGGAACAAGCAGAATGAGGTGATTATTGTCACTTCATTAGAGAAAGTCTTTTGTGTGATGAAAGATTATTTCCTTCATGAAGACAGGTTAAATGATCCACATAAATCATTAAGAGGATCCAGTTTTGAGACTACTGTTAATGCCAGGTGTGAACGAGGCCAGTGACTCACGGCGTGTTGATGACGAGTCGATCCCACTGGCCCTTGATGTCTTCGTCAGACGGTTGTTCGGTGATGTAGAGACCGTCGAATTCAAGCTTCCTGGCGATCTCCTTCTCCCTCTTGAACACCACCAAAGGAACCTGGAGGTAAAATATAAAAGATGGGTGACTAAAACTGTAACTTACACAACAGGATCATCTGCAAAGAAGTTACTCTTAGCTCAGTGAAGACCGTAATAGTATCATGAATGCACTTACCTTCAGACAGTAGTACCCGAACAGACAGACGAGTGAGATGACCGTGTGGAATACAGCCAGGAAGCGCAGTGTTGGCAACATGTAGCCGGTGCTCTCCTGCAGGACAAACTCATCCATGTCGAAGAACGTGTTCTCATCGTCATCCTCCTCGCCATCCCAGGTCTTTTCCTCATCTATTTCGGCTTCAAGAGTGACCTGTGTATACACCACATGGATCATCTTTTTCCCACTACACATTTCTTACATTTGTTTCTAGTTTTGGTTTTAATCTTTGTCCTTCAGTTTCCCTAAAATGCTTGCTGGGATTGTTAGTGATCATCACAGTGAAATCAAGGTGTCCAGGTGATGATTTCAATGATACAGATGGATAAGTCGAGGGATATATTTGTATGGATATGTATAGAGCTGCATCGATTAATCGATTAATTGTCAAATATTAAATGAATCGCCAACTATTTTATACTTTGCATTTTCATTTCTGGAAATTTTGTTTGTGCTACATTTGGATGGAAACTTGATTTGAGTTACCTTGTAGAAGAGAAGAATGAAGTTGATGGCGAAACACACAAACAGAGCCAGGTAGCGCAGGTTGTAGAAGTTACGAGCCAGGTAGTTCTGTAGGGGAAAAGTTTGATTAACGGCGAGACCAACTGCTTTGTAATCGTACTATCCACATTTTGGAAACAATTTAAAAGAAAAGCAGAAGTAATGTGAGGGCTCACCAGCAGCTTGGTCACAAAGACATCCAGGAAGGCAAAGATGCTCAACATGAAGGTGGGCGCCGCCCCTTTAGGCTGACTCGCTTTGGTTTTGGGCTTCTCCTCCGCCACCGGCTCCTTGGCCGCCGCCTCCTCCTCCTTCTTTGGCTTATCCTCCTTCTCCTGGTTCTCTGTGCTGTATTCAAAACAGTTGGTTTTATTTTGTATGATGATAATTAATTGTCCTCTCACTTCATTTTACTCACTCTGCTTTCTCCGGTTCGCTCTCGGGGGTTTCGACAGGCTTGGCAGCGGCTTTCTGCAAAAGAGGAGAAATACATTTTCACGAGACCAAATAGCAGATATCTACAGAGTTTAAAATCATTAATTATACAGATGAAGTTATTGAATTGTGATTACAAACCTTCTTGTGATCAGTAGCGGAGGTCTCCGCGCTCATCTCAGAAATATCACCCAGACCCGGCTCTACATGTTTCCCTCCTTCCCTCTTGGGATTTGAGAGCATCTCCAACATCGCGTCGACCTCTCCTATGTCGCCTGCTGGTGCCATAGCTGTCTCTAAGCTTGCAAATGCCTCTATGGCCTCCACTTTCTCTCCTTCAATCACATCTCCGTGGATACCGAACTGGGTCGGGTCAGGCATGTTTCCGAGGATGTCTGTCACCTTGATGTTCTTGGCTCCCTCAACCAGGCCGCCGCCAAACATGGAGGACCAGATGACGTGGAAGAACCCGAAGATGAGGCCGTAGATTCCCTTGAAGAAGCCGGTGAAAAGCATCCAGAAGAAGGAGAAGAAGCCGGTGATGATCTCCCTGATGCTCAGCTTCTTGATTTTCTTGAACTGCTTGCGCACGCTTTTAACGGAAAAGATTTGGCGGACATTGGCGATTTTCTTCTTGACTGAGCGGCAGGCGGTGGTGAAGGCCGAGGCAGACTCCAGGGCGGCCTCTTCCTCTTCAGTAAGCTCGTCCAGGATGCTGTGTGCCTCTTCCTCCTCCTCCTCCTCAGGTTGTTCAATCACATCTGGCTCGGAGATCTGCGAGGCCAGCTGCATCTCAAAAATGGTGTCCTCGCAGAAGTTCACAAACATCTCCATCTTCCCGCTCTCCGTGCCCTCGTTGACCACGTCAAAGATGAACTGACGCTTGGACTCTTTGACCTGCGGCTTCTCCCACTGTTCGCGGCTCGACTCGCTGATCTCGAAGTACACCCTCTCGATACGCTTCGCGCTGCCCATGATTTCAATGCGACCCAGGTAAGGCTCGAAGTAGCTGAGCACACTCTCTGCCAGGTCTAAGAAGGTGGCGAGTCTGGAGTCGTGTGGCATGTGTTCAGACAGGTTGGTCAGCAGCACTGCCACGTTGAAGCCGATATCTTTGGCCGGCTCGTGGAACCGCTCCACAAAGTCCTTGTAATTGAACATGTCATTCTCGTCGGCCTCTGCACACGAGAGCAGGAATTCAATCTCAGACTGGCTGTACTGCATCTGGCTCTCCATTGACTTCTGGAACTCCTTCTTTGAAACAATCCCTTTAAACTCGGGGTCGTTCTCTTTGAAGCTGTCCGAGGACGTCAGGTCCTTCAGCTTGAGGAACATATCGAAGAACTTGAGGATCATCTCCACATTACTAGAAGACTCCACCAGCGTGTCAACCATCTGCTTTCCAATCGTTCCATTCACCACATTACCTGAATAAACACACAATGTATTATGTACTACATGACTTCTACTAAACAACGATGCAGTCGTGGGCTAGAACCGTGTCAACATGTTTGTGTTACAGATATTTTGAGTCAACGGATTTTTAGTCTTTTGTCATTTCTTTGGCAGCAAAATAGCAGCTTCAGGCTCTTACCCTCGAGCAGAGACAGCAACATGATAACCATGTCCTTCTGTAAATCCATCAGCTCCTTCAGCAGCTCAATCTGACTGGCGTCCTACAAAGAGATGAGAGTCTTTTTGGTAAAGCTTTGCTCTAGAGGAGTTTTCCCAAAGCAAGAACAAAACAAAGTTGCTAAGACTCCAAATGTTCCTACCTATCAGCATTGTATTATTAATAGGGCTGTCAAAGTTAACGCGTTAATGACGTGTAACGCAAATTCGCGAAGGAGGCTAAATAACGCTCCAAACTGAGGCTAAATTTTGGCAAGGATAAACTGGCATGGCCATTTTCAAAGGGGTCCCTTGACCTCTGACCTCAAGATATGTGAATGTAAATGGGTTCTATGGGTACCCACGAGTCTCCCCTTTACAGATATGCACTTTATGAAAATCACATGCAGTTTGGGGCAAGTTATAATCAAGTCAGCACACTAACAGCTGTTGTTGCCTGATGGGCTTGAAATATAAATGAGGGATAAAGATGTCCTATTTGAACACACGCTGTGTTGCAGTCTTTGTGGGTTACTTCAGGACATGAGATTTGCTTGTTCCCGTTGTATCCTCTCAAGCTGAACTTTAATTTTTTAAAAAGGAGATGCTTTACAAGAAGAAGAACTAGAAGGTTTATTGTACCTGAGACAGCTTCATTTGCATGTTGGCAAATACATGCAAGAAGCCCACAACTGCATCCCACAGTCTGCTGTGAGCTAAACTCTGCTGATTCCCGATACACGGGCCCTGTAGGAAAGAGAGGAAGAAAAAAAACACTCGTGAAATATTTGATGGAAGTAATTTCAGTCTGTACATTGTGGATTTAACAGTGTTGACCGAGGGATCGGCTTCTTACCTGAATATACTCAGTCAGTGAGTTGAATATCTGCTTGGCAACGGATAAAGCTTTGGAGAAGTTGACTTTTCCAGTCTCATCAATGACATCTTTGCCAGAGTAGTACCAGTAGAAGTCACTGATGGATTCCTAGAGAGCAGGACCACATTGGTGGACAATGAGAATAGTGGAGCCAGTAACAGTGCGTGTACATGTTGTGGCTTTATATTTGTGTTTTTTTACACACCTGAAGACGGAGCAGATAATCCACAGTGCTGATAATGATGTTGACTGTGGTTGTGTTTCCAGTTTGGGTTCTCAGGAAGTTCTGGAAATCTGACAGAAAGAAACATTTTCTCATCTCTGTCTATTGCACCTATTGTGGATCACTTTGCCCTTGTGGTGCAACTTAAACACCTTAAATAAACAAAACAATGCTCCAATATATGATGAAGATGCATGACCTCACCTCCATTGTGCCCCTCGCACAGAAGTTGCAAAAACCGGAACAGATCTTTAGTAAACTCATCATTTTGTAACACCTTGGAACCTTCGAAGAAAAGACATTTTAGTGACAACTATGACTCTACACAAAGTTATTTATATACTGGAAAAACAAAGTTCGGAAACTTGTGTTTGATGGATTATTTCTCTGTTGTTACAATGCTAATGGTCATTGTATTTTACATCGTTGGAAAGCCTGTTTATTTACCTTCACAGTGATGTCCAACTTGTAAGGATCATGCATTTGTGGGATGAGCAGCACAGCTGATTATGTGGGTAGCGCCCAAGAAAACTTTGCCAAAATGCTCTGCCAATGGTAAACAGTGTATTGTCATAAGGTTACCAGGAAGCCTGCGATGACTGCCCTTCACCGTCAGGCCCGTTTGCGCTGGTGTCGACAACACAGACAATGGAACCTGAACATGTGGGGGAATGTCATGTTCAGTGATGAGTCCAGGTTCTGTCTGCGAAAGTTGGACGGCAGGGTCAAAGTATGGAGACGACGCAGAGAACGCTATGCTGATTGTTGCACCGATGGAGTAACAGCTTTTGGTGGGGGCAGTGTCATGGTGTGGGGCGGCATCTCCCTCACTGGCAAAACAAGGCTTGTCATCATTGAAGACCATCTCAATGCAGTGAGATATCGGGATGAGATTCTGCAGCCAGTGGCAATCCCATATCTCCACAATCTGGCACCTAACTTCATCCTCCAAGATGACAACGCTCACCCCCACAGAGCCAGGGTTATCACAGACTACCTCCACAATGTGGGAGTAGAGAGAATGGAACGGCCTGCCAAGAGTCCACACCTCAACCCAGTTCAACACTTGTGGGATCAGCTTGGGCGTGCTGTACGTGTTAGAGTGACCAACACAACCTCGTTGGCTGACCTGCAACAAATCCTGGTTGAGGAATGGAACGCCATCCCACAGCAACGTGTGACCAGGTTGGTGACCATCATGAGGAGGAGGTGCCAGGCTGTTGTGGCTGCGTATGGATCTTCCACCGCTACTGAGGCTCCTGACGGTGTAGTAAATGAATAAAGTGTAAAATTGCCAATATGTCTTGTTTGTTCCTTGTTACTGATAGAGAGTTCAATCATCCAATCCACCAAACAACTCAAAACAAGAGTCAATACCAACAGGAGAATACACTGTTTACCATTGACGGAGCATTTTGGCAAATTTTTCTTGGGCACTCCCCACATAATCAGCTGTGCTGCTCATCCCACAAATGCATGATCCTTACAAGTTGGACATCATTGCGAAGGTAAATAAACAGGCTTTCCAACGATGTAAAATACAATGCCAATTAGCATTGTAACAACAGAGAAATAATCCACCAAACCTTTGTTTTTCCAGTTTATTTACTCAACATGAGAAGGTGTAATAATATGTGAAGCCCCCCTCATTAGCGATTAATGTGAGGCAAGCAGGACACGTTTCATGTTCAAAACGTGTCTGAAGTCCAGGGCTTTTTAGATTGCAGGTTCAAAACTGAATCCAAAGCGCTTTTTTGTAAAAAATGCTCTTACGTTAAACAACAATGAAACACTAGGACATTTCCATAAGCTGGAGGAAGCCTGGTAACTTTCACATGTAGGCGAGGGTAGAGCCTGAAAAGCAGCGGACGGACGTGGTTACATTATTCACTTTATAAACTCGACCAGATAATCCGGTCGACAGAGCTAAACAAAACGAGCACAAATACATTTCTCTGAGCTGAGCAGCTAAAACCATGTGAAAGTTAGACACCTGTATGGAAACCAGCTTTGTGAAATAGGCCCCAAAGCCAAAGCAAGACAAAGCTTTGCTTAGGCTGCGGAAGAGCCCACAAACCTTCAGTCAAACCCTGGAGAGGTGGCACTGATAGCCTTAGAACAACAGATTTGAGCATCAGTAATAGGATTGGCATTAGTAAATGTTAACATGAAGGGAATGGGAACAAATAACACACAACAGGACAGGCAATGGGTTCTTGAAGATCCACTGTGTACACTCTGCATGCACAGTTTGTCCCTGCAGACATCTGGGGGAGGGAGAGGCCGGGTACCAAATAAAGCAGGGAGTATGAACCACAGATATGGAGGAGACATTCAGGGTGGAAGCATAGCCATATCAGGATGATCTGAGTTTGCTATTTACCCCGCTGAGAGTTGGCTGCCATCGATGGTTTTTTTTAAAATGAGAGGAAGGAGACAAACGATACACGAAGACATAAGCAAAAAGAGAGGACATTGAATTACAATATAAAGAACTATGAATACATCAGCTACGAGTGGAAAAACAAAGTCATGCAGTTAAAAAGAATAGTTTTAGACGAGGGGGAAATCATAGGCCTGAGTACCAAATAGGAAAATTCGTACCAGACACACGAGTAGTAACAGTGACTTGTTAAACACAGAACTCGGTGGAAATGTTTAGAGGAGGACTGAATGATGAAAAGACGGACATAGTTTGATGTGGAAAGCGTCAAGTGAAGAGAGTTTGTGCAGAAAGTTGGAGAGGGATTTGTTTTAATGCTGGACCATGTCCTCTAAGACAAGACTTGTACTGTTAATACCCTCTCACAGACCAGGATACATAGATACCTCAATACCATCAAAAAAGGTTAAAAGAAAGTGGGTTTATACTTATACAAA
The DNA here is from genome assembly GCF_015220745.1 of Sebastes umbrosus. Classification (NCBI taxonomy): domain Eukaryota; kingdom Metazoa; phylum Chordata; class Actinopteri; order Perciformes; family Sebastidae; genus Sebastes; species Sebastes umbrosus. The sequence continues at coordinate 7,053,574 of NC_051286.1, forward strand.
ATCCCATGTTACATATAACAGTCTTATAAAATATTTAAATCTCACGCCTACTTGTTGTACTGACAAAAGAAGACGTGAAAGACAACACTGACGACTTAAGTGGCTTCAAGACTGTAGCGCAAGCAACAAACTATTTGTGTTAAAGCTGCAGTCGGTAACTTTGAGCATCCATCCATCCATCATCTGTAACCGCTTATCCTATTCAGGGTCGCGGGCGGGCTGGAGCTGATCCCGGCTGACATTAGGTGAAGGCGGGGTACACCCTGGACAGGTCGCCAGACTATGTGACTTTGAGCAAATATGACAAAAAGTTATTTTTAGAAAACGGTCATCATATCCTGACAGGTGCGACAGATAATCTGTGATAAAATATCATGTTCCTCTGTGTCGTCCTAGTGGTCCTAATAGCATTTGAAAGTCTCTACCGCATCCAAAAACAACCAATCACAGCCGAGCAGTCTCTGGGCAGCTGTCAGTCACTGCTTGTAAAACTTGTGAAGTCCGATCAAACTGTAAAAATGAATCAATATTCTGTTACTGTAATGCCTTTTTCTCTCCTCAAATGTTTTCAGAAACATCTTGTAGTGTACTGTTTAGCTGTAAAATGAGAACGTTTGTGACCCGGATGGCATGTTGTCCATCCATCCATTCATCTTCAACCGGCGCTTAGGGGGCATCCTTACTAGATACCCGAACCACCTCAGCTGGCTTCTTTCGACGCAAAGGAGCAGCGGCTCTACTCCGAGTACCTCACGGATGACTAAGCTTCTCACCCTATCTCTAAGGGAGACGCCAGCCACCCTCCTGAGGAAACTCATTTCGGCCACTTGTACCCGCGATCTAGTTCTTTCGGTCATGACCCAGCCCTCATGACCATAAGTGAGAGTAAGAACAAATCCATCGGTTTCCTACTGAGAATGAGGCATGTTGAAAACAGCCAAAGCCAAGCGCCGCCCAGCGGCTGCAGCACACTTTCTGACTTTACAACTAAACAGTACACTACAAGTTGTTTCTGAAAACATTTGAGGCAAGGGGAATGCTCGGCTCTGATTGGTTGTTTTTTCCTTCGGCGCTGTGAAATCTTGAAGATGCCATCAGGAGCACAGGAGGAGGCAAAACATGATTTTTTTCCAGATTATCTGTCTCATGCACTACTGTCAGGATACGGTCACCGTTTTAATAAAACAACTTTTTTTGATCATATTTGCTCAAAGTTACCAACTGCAGCTTTAATCAAAATCCACATTGATAGCAATGTAATTTTGATTGTTTCATCTACGAGAGCCATAGAGAAACTAGTAATTAGAAACTAGCATATATTAACGGACACCGAGGTTATGCAGTCGTCATGGTACAGCATTAGTTTAGTGAAGGGAGAAGAATAGGGTCCTTTGTTGTTTTGTAATCAAGAGTAAAAACAGGAGCTTCAACAGTAAGGATCTAATGAACTTCAAGAGAAAACTGCATCAAAAAATGTGATGCTCAGAAGATTAAGGAAAGGAAATCAGGTCGAATCCATCAGCCCATCTAATATAAGACGTCTCTGAACTTACTTGAACCTTCTTCTGTCACCATGCCAAGTCCTTCTGCTTTGTTCTGCCTCTCAAATGCATTCAAGTCCAAGACACTAAGGAGAGAAAACTCAAAAGTAAAATAGAAGCACTTGATGTCTGCACAGACGTTTCCTTTTTGCCGTGTAGATAATAATATAACGGTACATTACCTGCAAGACATCATCAGTCCTGAGAGACTCTTGAAAAAGCCTGCATCTCTTTTCTCTTTCAGGTAATCAAGCATTTTCTGGGATAAGAGATGAAATGCATTTAACACCCCACTGTCAAAAAACAAGTGCTACTCCGGTGTAGTCTCTGAATGTGTTGTGTGTGTATATATGTGACGTTCACGGATGGATGGAAGAATACGAATATTTTTTATATTTGAGCTGTGTCATCTGACCTGCTGCACTTGCACATTGCCTCCATTTAAGATGGAGATTCCCAGTTTGAGGGTGCAGGTCACCATGGGGCCCAGACGACCTGATGAAAAAGGAAAAATGTAAGAAAAGCTGCAAGTCAACATCATGGAGGACAGAAGCAGGTTTGACTGATAATAAAGGATAAATCCCTGAAGCACATCAGAAGGTCATACATTATGTTTTTAGATTGAAGTTTATCTTTTTTATGTCATGATCCATCACATTTTATCAGCAGGAGGGAACTCTGAAACATTAAGGCCTTCAAATTAAATATCACTTATAAAAATATATATATATATATATATATGAACTAATTGTTAAAATAGAAAAATAATAAAATGTCTATTGACCCAAGAAGAACCCTCCGTGTCTGTGGATTACAGAAGTGCTCGAACTGTCACATAAAAGGCTACGGTTGGCTTTCAACTGAAAAGGTCACGGAATCATTTCCTTTAAACTGCCTGCGAAATGTTGAGCCGCAGAAAACGATCAGCTTTCATCGTTACCTTTACTGGCGCTGATCATCTGCAGCACCATCTCCGCGGCCCCGCGGGCGTGCAACCTCGCCTGCTGATACAGGATCTTCTGCTTTTCCATCTCTTTTTCCTGAGGAGCAACACACACACACACACACACACACACACACACACACACACACACACACACACACACACACACACACACACACACACACACACACACACACACACACACACACACACACACACACACACACACACACACACACAGCAGTCATCATCAGCACAAACTTTTATTGTACCTGTTCTGAATTCTTTGCAGGTAACAGATATAAAGGTTTTGGTAAACTGAGATTAAAGGGACGTTATTTTGAGAGTCTGACAGAGCCATTGTTAAGAGGATCTGTGCATGAATGAGAGCATACCTCGAACGTCTTTTCTTTCCCTTCTTCCTCTTCTTCCTCCTCATCCTCTGCACAGCTCTGAGGACACAAAGGTCATCATTTATATTGTTAACTCAGGTTTTACCAGAATTATATATTCATAAAAATAACTTAAAAGGCCACTACCTTTGCCATCATGTCTGCATACGCAATATACAAAGGATCTTCTTCCAAGTAACTGAAAAGAAGTGAAGTCACAATGCATCAACAACAAATATCAAAAATATTCTTTGCTATATTTTATACTAACATGCAACAAGAGCACATGCAACTCTTTGTGAAACACCTTCTCACCTTCTCTCTGTCAGCGCGTTGTGGCTGAAGTGGAGGATGAGTTGGTGGAGAGGGTCCGGCTGGATCTCAGCCACCTCCTCTTCCTCCTCCTCCACAATTTTCATGGGGGTTTTCTGCAGGAGTCCACAGGTGTGAAAAGTTAGCTCTGTCCAAATCTCATCTGATCACTAAATCATCCCTCTCATGAAATATCTTCTTTTTTTTTTTTTTTATCTTTACAAACTCACTGACAAGTGTGCCCATTCACACATTTGTCAAAAAACACTGAAATGAGTCAGTAACATTCAACTAGCACTGGCATGCAGATGAGTTTTTGTCATGTCCTGGTGATCCATGGAGAGGAAACAGGGCAAGGAAGTTAAGAGTGGATGATGAACAGCGTTGGAACCAGTTTTCAAATACATGCATGTTACAGCAAACAGATGCAAGCAGTAAGCCATTTGGTGATATGACTTTGAACATGAGGAATGACCCTGACAGTATGGGAGCCTGGCAATGAGGGACTACTCAAATCTCCACGAGTTCAAACTAATCTGACAGATTTATAGAATAAAACTGACGCTAAAAAATATTTCTCCAACACGAAACAACTGTATCTAAGGCTGTACTTTAGTCTTATTCAATGGCACAGTTTTAGTGTCTTGATGAATTAACTGCGTACAAAGATCTAATATGAAATGTGATCTTCACATGACTACGCGAGCATGCCACTGACGTCACGGCCACAGAACGTACTGTAACGTCACCTTCACAGTCACACTACAGACTTACAGCGTACAGCGAAAAGACAACTGATGGGTTGGATCCAGATCTGACAGCAACACAGCTAGTGACTCCTAGTGAAAGGCCCTCCTTACCACTGCTGTCAGAAAGGCATAGCCTGCTTTCCTAGAGCTGTGAGCGCCGGAGATGGCCCTGTGTCTCCTGAGTTGGTCATGCAGCCTCTGACCCCTGACGGATCTCTGTTTGAAGGGTTTCGCGCGCCTAGAGCGAGGGCCGCCCCTGGGTGCTTTGGGCGGGGTCCCCACCCGGGCGCGCTCCCACGGCTCGACGGGCGCGGAGCTAAAGAAGCATTCGGCAGACAGGACTGGCAGAGGGGTGCCAACGCAGGGCACGCGGGGCAAGGGCAAGGCGAGCCCAGTACTTACTGCCAGATCCTGAACTAGCTTCTCCTCAAAGGAGTACTCCTCTGCCTCTATCCAAAGTCTCTGATAGGCCGGGATGAAGAAGTTGATAGCGCGATGCCTGGGGAGGGGGGAGGTGAGGGGAGGTGGGGAGGAATGGAGGGGAGTGGGGAGGGAGGTACAGTGGCATTAGGGCGGGTTCTGGTGAGTTTTTGGAGGAGACAGGAAGGAGAGATGTAGGGGGGAGGAAGGGGTTACAGGAAGTGCATTTCAGGCAGGGTGGTGAGTGGTCAATGTGGGACCCACTGGCTCTTCTGACTGGTCACGTTTGGTCTCTAAAATGACTGCAGTTCCTTCCATCAGGTTGTAATATTCATTAGAG